>NC_135655.1:59723471-60061425 GCF_964188315.1 Podarcis muralis | reverse complement strand
ACAGGTTATTAACAATAACTGGAAGGGTACAGATTTTTATGTGTTTTATTTCTATGAAGGGAAACAAATGACATAGGAAACAACCATGTTTGACAACTATGCATCAGGTTAGATAAATACTTGTGCCTATCTTGTTTTCTTATTCCATTAGGCAACCCTCAGCATCAGCATTCAACCACAATTCAAACAAAAAGGAAAAATGCATTCTTTGTGGATCAGTAACTTATTCTTCCATTTATAGCATGAAATAAGTCCTTGACATATTGATACATAAACTGAAAAAAGATGAGAAATGTGTACATGGTTGCCCAAATATGGGAAGCAAATGACAACTTGGATGTAAAACTGGGAACAAAGGTCAGGTACCTACTTTTGCTGTCATTTTAGCCAGAAGTTCTTGCAAATCCATAATTCCTTGAACCAGGCTTAAGAAGTCACTGCAGGTTGGACAGGCTCAATAAAGGAAGGAAGGAAAACAGCAGATAAAAACCATATTATACAAAAAAAACTACCATATGCTTAACTCACTAGCTATTGATTCTAGCATTTGTAATACAAATATTACTAAGATTATAAGAAAATGAAAACATATGGACATTTTAATAGAAAATAAAATTAATAATTTAAATTGCGTTGTCTCGCACATATATGACATATTATTGGAAATATTGGAAGTAACAGAAAAGCATGGGCAGAAGTGTGGTATCCCACAGTCTGCAATTCAGTCCAGTTTTCTCTGGCTTATAAGCAATGAAGCCATCAGAATGCTGAACAGACAAATCTGAACTGATCTGGTGTGATGATAGTAATGTGTAGCCTAGTTCAATGCAAACTGGAAAATGGGGGTCCAGAATTTGTTGGCTTTCCCAATGAAACTGTCATCTAGGTCACTTATAAGATCAGTTTAAATGAACAGAAAATAAATATGTGCAGTCAAACATATGAAGGAGTAAAACATTTATATCTATAACTCCCCAGCCTGCTTTTACTGAGAAAAGTTGGCAAAACATAGTCTTAGTTGTTCAACTACAAAGTGGTACTTCTCAGGAAGAATGCAACATTGTTGTGCAACAAATTGAATAGGCACTACAAAACACTCATTTTTGTTTAAAGTATTTTTGTAAACTTAATTTTAAATATATATACTTAAAAGTGCTACTTACTGCGATTCAGATTAGGGCACTGTGTTATATATCCATTAGGCATGAAGATGACTTTCACATCTTGAATGATACCCTTTGTAACAGAAGAGATAGCTGGTAATATAGATTATAGTCATACAATTAAAATTGTACAAAATAATTCACAATTTATGTCTTGATAAGGCATAACAAATTAATACAATAGCTTAAATATTTCCTGTTCATTCACTATTTATCAATTTCATATTAAAAAATGAGAACAAAATACAACAATATTGTAGGTTCATACTGCTTGATCTAACAAAACTAGTTGACAAAATATTTACAGATTTTAAAAATAGAAATGTTAATATTATTGATTTGGGGAATAAAGTTTTAGAGCCCACTCTGGAACCTCATGGTAAAACATAATAAGTAACAACTGTTCTGGCAAGTAAAAAATTCTGAACACAAAGTCTGGTCAGCCATAGACCTTATTATTTTCACTTTATATGAAAAGTTTAATGAATTTATATTTCACTTAATTATTTTTACCATGCCCTTCAAATAATATTCCTATGGCATTAAGTAAAGATCCAAACTCAACACCACAGTCCAGAGTGTGGCTAAGAATGCTTAAGTCTCACTATTTTCAATGACACATAAACTAAAATCATATGGTGAATTGCAGTCAGTCACACACAAACACAGACACAAAGATGAGCAATGAAAACCCTATGAACGAAAACCTTTGAAAGGTCTATTAGAGAGCAAATGCCAATGGAACTATTCTAGTCTGAAGCCACTTTCAGAAGGTGACTCATTCATAGTACAATGATTCCACAGAAAGGTTTTTCCACCCCTCTTCCACTGATTAGCCTCAGTGTGATGTGATGCTTTATTCAGATTAAATCTGCACCTTAAAATCAAATGCTGAGGTCTTCAGTCCTTGGACATGTCAACATATGTGAACTGGATAACAAAAAAGGCTAAGACACTTAGCATTCAAATAAATTTTGATAGACATGCATGCTGTAATGATGAACTGGATCTAGGAGAGGCACATAAAGTGTACTGAAAACAACTACCCACACACCACTTTATGTGGAAAAGTAAGTTTACAGTCAAGGTTATCCTTTGATAATCAAAATATTGGTTTCATCAGAAATTGAAGCCATTATTTCAGCTGGAGTACAACAGAAAAATGGATGCTACTGAGCAGATAGAAGACATCATATCCTGCTCAGACTAGTGAGCTCCTGCTATAAATAAAATATAGTGCTCCAAGATTTGCAGATGCAGCAACATTTAACATTTATGCACTCGTTGTCTCAGATAGCAAAAAGGTAATCAGCAAGCAGCTCTTCCTGCTTGTTATTTCAAGATCAAATATTAATTGAAAATATTAATGAAAATAACTATCCAGAACATTTATTAACCTTTTCATCTATTAGAATAATGAAGTCATATGAGTAATGATAGGAGACATTGTCAGTTGGTAGGGATAACCTCCAAAGCAATCTTTAATATGATTTTGAAAATGAATGCTAGTGAACAATGTATTAAAACTACAGACACATGGATGTCTAAGGGCAATGTTTAAATACATATAAATAAAACCCAACCCCTTGCACTAATACAGCATGGATATCTGTGTATGTAGCTTATGTAAAGTCATATCTGGGTGTGCATCTCAATCTACACTGAAATGCTCATCTAGGCAGTACGTACAAGGCTTCACTGACATCGTGCCCTGAGGAGTCCAAGTTAAAGCAAGCCTAATTAATAACCACTGAGCATACCAGGCATGCATCACAACCAAACTGTTTCATCTTACTTTAGTAAGATTTATTCTGCCTTTGCTTAACATTAAGCACCTGTTGACTTGTTCCACGGGTGTATAGCCTTACTCAGTGTTATTTTTCTGGAAAAAGGTGTTGAAACCCACCATGAAACTCCCTTGTTCTCTTATAATGGCAATGGTGCCCACCAGAGAGGTGCTGGAACAGAGTTCCAGCAAGTTCTGGCTGAAAAAAGCTCTATTTGCTACATAAATGAATACAGTGGACGCTCGGGTAGCGAACGTGATCCACGCGGGATGCACGTTTGCAACCCGCAGCATTCGCAACCCACAGCGGTATGTCTGCGCATGCGCAAAGCGCGATTTAGTGCTTCTGTGCATGCGCGACCGCCAAAACCCAGAAGTAACCCGTTCCGGGTTTCAGCGGGTCCGTATCCTGAAAAAACACAACCTGAAGCATCTGTAACCTGAGGTATGACTGTAAATGTTAAAAATATACATATCACAAATGCTCCCCCCCACCATTTGTTAAGCATTAATCTTGAATTTATTTAGCACTTTCAGCTGGGAGAGGGTGGTAGCAACACGCAGCCTAGCTAATGTCAGTTTTTTGTACACTGTTTCTAAGCCTTGAACTATATGCTTTAAAAGGTGTGCTCTTTTCATTATGCATGCCAATAGCTTATTTATACACATGTATCATTTTCATTCACTTCCAGGCTTTAGATGCCGCCATGGTAATAATAATAATAATAATAATAATAATAATAATAATAATAATAATACCATGCCCATCTGGCTGGGTTTTCCCAGCCACTCTGGGCGGTTTCCAGCAAAATATCAAAATACAATAATTCATCAAATATTAAAAGCTTCCGTAAACAGGTATACAACTACCAGAATCTGTTTTCAAGATGACTAGTCAAATATAAATAAAGGGCTTTTTTGTCAGGAAAAGTCAAGCTGCAGTGTATACTCTGCCTTTGACTTCAATGGATTATGACAGCGACAGCTATAGCACTACCTCCAGTTATATCCACTGACATGACCAGCTAGCATCCTATATTGCAACAGCTGCTGTGTCAGGGCCTTATGTCAGAGAACGTACTGCACAGATTATAGGAATTGTGGACGTTGTCTTGTATTTGCAATAATATTACGTATCATTGTAAAAATCTTTTTTAATGAAAATTCACCTCCATAAAATGAGAAGAGCATTTTTGGGGGCAAGAGTAAGGTTGACAGAAATGACATACTGCTAGAGAGAAGCACGGACATACGAGAAAAGACATGGTGAGCATTAAGCGAGGGGGAAGTGTCAGGTCCCTTGACTTTTTGTGCTTTAGTACAGAATTACGATTTGCCATACGCCAGCCCACTTGTGGAAGCAGCTGAGTGACACACAACAATTCCCTTCTGCTACTGTGGCATCTAAGGGTCAGTTATATGGCATTCCATTGCATGACTGTTTTCGTCAACAGTTGCTGTTGCTGTTTTTGACCAAAGGAGCTGAGGGAAGCTGCCACGTTTAGTGGAAAACCATGAAGAAGAGACTTCTGCCCCCTCATCTCTGCTTCCAACACCTGAGGTGACAAGATTATTATTCAATCAATCAATCATTACATGCCCTCCACTCTAAGGTCCCAAGGCATGTTACAGCATTAAAGCTCAATACTGGAAATAGTTTAAAATAACTTGCAACTTATTTCTACTTGTTCATTATCACCAGCATTGCTAGATGGACCCTTATAATAAAACAGTTAAAAATACAGTAAGATCCATAATTAATATATTTCATATAATCAGTGACAAAACTATTGATGCAGGCTCAGAAATATCCCAGTTTATAAATATGTACTCAGGATGGATAACTAAAAACAATACAGGTGTCTCTAGTGCTCTAATGCAAAGAGTGTGTCATACAGGTTTGGACCTAACATGCACAGTGAGTATAGCTTCAGAGAGAAAGGCAAGGCTGAAGATATGACAACTGGAACAGAATCATAACCCTTCTTGGTTACATTTCTCCCTTGCTTCTTTTAAGTAAGGTTCTTCAACTATTTTTATCATGCTATATGATTTATCTTTGGGGTGCCTCTTTACTCTAATTCAGTCTTTCTCAAACTTGGCTCCCCTGCTGTTGTTGGACTACAACTCCCATCATCCCTTGTTAGCATGACCAGTGGTCAGGGATGATGGGAATTGTAGCCCAACAACATCTGGGGACCTAAGTTTGAGAAACACTGCTCTAATTTCTTTGTTTTCCTACTTTAGCATGGGAGTACTGTACTACTACTCTGCAATACTCAAAAAGATATCCTATTCAAAAAAAAATCCTCCTCATCTACAAGAATCATAAGATTGTGTTGTGGAAGAGGCAAAAACAGAATGCTCATATTTCATGGAATTGTAGAGTTGGAAGGGACCCCAAGGGTCATCTAGTTGAACCCCTTGAAAAGCAGGAATCCTCCCACAGTCATCCATGGGTGGGCTCAAACCACCAACCTTCTGGTTAACAGCCAAATACACTGACTTATTTCACCAACTTCCTTCACGCTTTCCTAACTCATTTTACCATTCGTCTTCCTAAAATGCTCTGCAACATGCGGAACAATCTCACCTCCCCCTAAGTTGAACCACATTAATGTTACCTTGGCATTTGCTGGACCTGTTTTGGGGATGCAGAGCTCTATCAAATATGAGGGGTAGCTGTGAGATTTTCCTTTACAGTGTCAGATTTTTTTTCTTTTTAACAAAAAGCACTGAAAATTAAAAGGAATAAGACAGGAGGTAACCATCATATGGGGTGGGGTGTCCCCTAAGAACACAGGAGCTACACTCAGACATGAGGGGAGATGGCTTTTCCACCTGCCTTGCCCCAGCCCCAGGAGTCTTTATAAGAGACCTGCTCTCCTCCAGAGGAAGAACTGAGGGGAGAGAGACTTTTTGCAGGCAATGGCTTTTCCACCTGCCTTGCCCCACCCTCCAACCTCAGGAGCCTTTCCCAGACCATGACTTTGAGAACAGCAGAAGCAGCTGGGAAAAGAGGAGTTCAGAGATAGTTTGTAAAAATAATTTTGTAAGCTGTGTGTCCTTGTTTCTCAATTCAATCCTTTCACATGGTTTTGTACGTTTTGTGGTATTTTATGCATTGTGCTTTGCTGCTATTTTATTGGTTATAGATTAGTAATACTTGATTGCAATTGATGACCGTAAACTGTTTAAATTATTATTCGCTGATGTTTAGTTTTACTGTTTATTATTGGATTCTAATGGAATATTGGATATTGCTTCATTTGATATAAGCTGTTTATTTTAAAGTTATTGTGACTTTTGATATAGGATCTGATTGTTACTTTTAATGTTTTATGGTTTATTATTTTTACGGGTGTTGGAAGCCACCCAGTGTGGCTGGGGCAACCCAGCCAGAGAGGTGGGGCATAAATAAAAAATTGTTGTTGTTGTTAGTTTATTGGGTTAGCTTTAATGCTTACAATGCTAACACTTCTGATCCAATATCTAGTGTTCCTTTTACACTACAGTACCTGTTGCATTATGGCACTGTGGCTTTTTGATCAATATACTGCCATGTTGCACTAAATTTTAAACAGCAGGAAAGAACTGTATGCCAGGATACTGCCCCAAATTTCATCAAGTGGAATTACAGTGCAAAACTCCTGTGATTTTCCAAGCTAAGATGCTTGGAAAAGTTTTTCTGGAACATGGAAACAAGCACTAGATTTCCATAATTGATTTTTACACTGTGTGAAAGACAATATAAAATGAAGATCTTATCAGGTAAGGTTACATCAGGAAAACATAGTAGGTGTGAAAGGAAAGAGAAGATTGTGTCTCCAAGTGTGTATTAATGCTACAATTTTAGAGTTTTCCCATTAAGAACAAAAGCAGAAGATGAACTGAAAACATATTAGCGAAGTATGCTGTTACACTCCTAATAGATTTGAAACAGCTATTATCAGTATAATGCTGATAATAATATTCAGTGCTTTTTAGACACAATTGCTAGCACAATTCCTCTGCAGATACAATAGAAAAATACAATTCTTTTTTTAACATTCTTATTTCCCTGCAGATCTCTGTTTACACTGAGAAAAAAAGGGGTTTGTATATGCTAAAACACTGAAACAAATTGCTTTCAAAAGAAAAAAAGGGTCCTGCTGAGTATGTAAATATAAGGACAAGGGATATGTGTGCTTATAAACTATCAAAATCATAGGCTTTTGCATTGGGTAACAACAAGAATAAAGTGTAAAGCTTATAAAACTCACAAGCAAGCTTTAAAATACAGCCAATTATGTAGTTTTGCCCTACAGACAGTTAGTAAAATATTCAGGCATCCATAGAGCAAAGAAAGGCACATGTCGACTTACATTATGATCAATAAAAACTGGCAGCTCATTATCATATCATTAGCTATCCTGCTGTTTCCAAAGCGTTAATGTGTAGAAATATTAATTTATAAATGCATAATATCCCTCAGTTCTTAGACTCTGGCTGTCTGTTATCAAAAAAGAATTAAAGATGGGCAAAACCAATATAACTATTACTACTCCCCCTGTTCCTTTTTTGCTATATACCCATAAACATATGTTTACCATCTGCAGAATTATGGGAAGCAGCTGAGGTTAAAAAACCAACAGCTGTAGAATAAAATAATGCCATCAATTTCACTTCACGGTGACAGCTCAGCTGTTAGATGGAGAAATAAAGTCCAGGTAAGAAGGCATTTCTCCACCTTAATTTAAATGGGGAGTGGGGGGACAAAAGAGATACAAAAATTATCTGCATTATATTAAAAGCTGCTGCAGTAGTCTTACCCATTGCAACCTCCCTTGCACCCCATACCAGTTGGGTAATGTGGGTGGGGGGTCTTCACACATACAGCTGGATGAGAAAGGCATTGGCATCTGCTTCAAACTGCAATGCTGGTGGCACATTTGCTGGTGCCTGGGAGTGGGAGCCATAGATGCATGAGTGCCAGAATTCATTATTAGCCAGTGGGCTCAACAAGCCAAACAGTGCACAAGTTTGCAGGAGCATTAGCAGGAGAAAATAGGAGGATGGTGAGAGAGGCTTCCTAATGTTTTGTTTTACATATTACCCTCTGTTCTTTGGTCCACTGCATGGGAGGGTAAAGGCTCCAGCAGAGTTCAGCCAGGATCAGACTTTAGGAAAGCTTCCTGTATCCACAGAAGGCTACAAGTCCCACTCCCATCCCAAAAACACCTACTTATCTCTTATTTGTTAGAAGAGTACATTGAGATTGACGTTAATGCCCTCCTAGTTCTGTTGGAAGCTGCAGAAAAGGAAGGGGGAATTTAGAGAGTAGGGGAGCAAAGAAACTGAGGATGTTTTTGATTTTGCAACTTGTCTTTCTGTTGTAGAGAAGATTTTGGCCAAGCCTAGGTTAGCAACAGAACCAACACCAGTTGAGAAGACCAGCTAGGATGACCAATGCTATGGGATAGGGTAGTAAACCCCAAAGTTTTGGATCCCATGCAGAGAACTAGACAGCACAATTCTGGACTTCACTCCCCAAAGTTTTGGACTGAATGTCAGTTCCAGTACAGTAGTTCACTGCCCATGAGCCAGAGCAAGCATGTATTTCCTCCTATGCCATGTTCAGCTGAGTAGGCCATGAAGCTATCCACCAGATGCACTAGAATAAACCTGATATGGGAAATAATTCAGTTCCCTTGTTGACTCGTCCATTTGTGGCTTCAGCCAAGCTGGTAAGAGATCATCTCCTTCTAGCCAGGAAGGATTTTTTTGGGAAAGGGCCATACGTTTACATATTTTGATTGTTTCAGGAGTTAAGAGACTAAAGATAAGGAAAAACTGAATGAGAAGAATAAGCAGAAGGTCAGGAATTAGCAAGTGGGATGAAAGGTTATCAGGTCTGCCCACACATATGAGAATAGTAAGTAGTTCAGGTGCAGCCGTGTGAACTCCAGCCCAAACCCAATATATAGAAAGCAAGGCAGCGTGGTACATAACCTATACATCTTTTTATGACAACAATACAGCTCTGATTACAGAGAGCATATGATGTATCATTATTTGACTCCATGCTCTGACATAAATATTCACATTTATTATTCCCTTTAAGTTGATCCAAAACAAGTTACAAAGGAAAAGTTGCACAGAATGAGTGTAAACTGAATTCATGTGTTCAGAAATTTTCACTCCATGTAGCTCATCCACATGCATGTTGAACTATGAAATGGCAGTGTTGCTATGAAAACACCAATGATCGGATGTTGTAAAAGGCAAAGGATGAATGTATCACCATATTGCTGTTATCTCATTTGGTTCCATTTTTCAGGCTTACCTTAAAGAAGCCATGTTTCCTGTTACGTTGTCCAAGCCACAGATTGCTTCCTGGAGTCAAATTTGTTTCTGGAGGGTCTATAACACGTTCATAAATCCTATGAAGTAAAGTGCTACTATTAGCCAAATTCTTTTTGATTAGAATTTTAACAAAAATTAAAAATTAAAACTCATTAACTACACACAGTGAGACTTATACAAGCTGCTATCTAAGGCTCAACATAACAACATATATCACATTTTTAAATTTTCAACTGAAAAAAGAGAAAACTAGAGTTTTCAGATATAGATAAAATAAAGCATCACGGCATGAGAATTACAGATACTGTACATGCAAGTAAGCAGAGATAGCCCATAACCAATGCATTCATTTACAAGGAAACTGGGCCATAACAACTATTACAATATATTTAATAATATTTTTTTAAAAAAATTATACCCTGCCCATCTGGCTGGGTTGCCCCAGCCACTGTGGCAGGCTTCCAACACATCATCATTATCATCAAGAAACATCAAACATTAATAGTAACAATCAGATCCCATATAAAAAGTTACAATAACTTTAAAATAAACAACTTATATCAAATAAAGCAATATTCAATAATCCTTTAGAATCCAATAGTAAACAGTAAAATTAAACATCAGCAAATAATAATTAAAAAGTTTACACTTATCAATTACAGTAAAGAATTACTAATCTATAATCAATCAAATGCATATATATTTAATATATTCATAGCAATTGTAGAAAGCTATAAAGAGTGGTTGTTAGAGAAAGGATAATGATTGTCATACACAATACTTGACAAAGTAGGTTTTTCTGAACATTTCAAAACACCAAGAGTAGGGAAGAGTGGTTATTATATTTGCAGTTGGAGGAACTTCGAATATAGTGACTTGAATCTTTAATCTCAAACCATGGCTTCTGCTAGCATCATACAATATGATTTGGCCTTCCAAATGTACACAAGCATCCATAATCTGGCAATGCTTGTCTACCTGTCTTACATCTATTCAACATTCAGTTTTTTAATTTCATAAATTTACACACAACTCCAAAGTTCAGCAGCCTTTTGAGGTGGAGCAAAAGCCACAGATGTGTTTTTCCAATGGTTTATAAATTTAGCAGATGAACAGCAATCCACAGTGAACACAACTTTAATTCATAGTTTGGCAGCTTTGCAAGCTCCAGTTTGTAAATTGTCATAGTCTCAGACATTAAAGAAAAAATGCCTTGGCTTTACAAACCAGGGGTTACCATACCATCTGAAAGATTTAAAATCATGGGGGTAGGAAGCATGTGTATATGAATTCAACAGTGTTTGGTTTAGTTTATGGTTGCCATTTTGTTGTTAATGGTGTTAATATTGTTTTATAGATGATGTTGTAGTACTTCATGAATTGTATCATATGGCTTTTGTTGTAATTGTGCTGTTTAGCTTATTGTTAGTTGTTTTGTTAATAGTGTTTTATAAACTGTAATTGTTTTGCTGATGTGTTGTTAATTATTCTATATAATTTATGTTGTATTTGTGATGTTCTATTATGTTATTGTTTGTAATCTGCTTTGCTATTCATTTGAATGAAAAGTGGCATAAAAATAAAACAATCAATCAAATCAAATCACCAAGGTCATTTGAGACTCCAGTGACAAGACTGGATCCAGGAGCATCCCCAAGCTATGGACCTCTTCCTTCCAGGGGAGTGCAATACCATCCAGAACAGGCTATTTTCCCTACATTCCCCTATATTCCACTACAAATCTCATGACAGTTACCTGTGGCTTCATATAGTTGTTAAATAGCATGGGGATAACTCTGCAGGACACTACAAGACAATTGCCATGGTGCAAACAACAGCACCCCATAACTACATTCTGGAAACGGTCCTGGACATAGGATCAGAACCACTGAAGTAGTAGTAGTAGTAGTAGTAGTAGTAGTAGTAGTAGTAGTAGAAGTAATGTACCACCATTCATTCGAAGTAATGTACCACCATTCATTCGAAGATCACAGATACCATGGTCAACAGTATTGAAAGGTACAAAGAGATCAAGGAGAATGAACAGAATCACTCCCCCCCCCCCACACGTTTCCCCCAACAAATGTCATCAACCAGGGTAAACAAGGAAGTTTTATGCCACGATGGGGTCTGAAACCAACCTGGATCCTCCAAGTGTGCCTCAAGTTTTACCACCACCACCCACTCAAGCACCTGGCCCAAAAAGGAATAACTGCCTCTCAGCAATACTTGTTTAATGCTTCTCGGTCCATGTAGGTGTTCTTAAGGGGGGGATGCCACACCATCTCCTTCAAAATGGATGGTATTTCCCCCTCCTCCAGTGAAACTAATCACATCCTGGACTTACCCAGTCAACCCCCATGGGTAGCTCTAAGAAGTCAAGATGGGCAAGTGTCAAGAGGGTAGGTGGTTGGTGACACTTCTTCAAGCAACCTCTCCACATCCTCAGGCCATAATCCAGTACAGATGGATCAGACAGTGCTCAGGATACCTCCCTTGAACTTGATCCAACTGTAGCAGATTCCAACTTTGTCCGAATCTGAGCAATATTGTCCTTAAATTGTTACAGGAGGTCAGCAAGGGTATTGAAGCAATGCTCTTAGATAACAAAAACCCATTTACCATTCAGTAAAGCTCTGCCAGACATCAGCATTTTTCACTGATAATGTGTACATGTATAAGAAATTGATGAAAGGCACTGCAATCATATTTTTAAATTAACATGAGATACAGTCTCCAAAACAAACTGTGAGCCAACACAATCCATTTCAGCTTTATGAATTTACACTCAAACTAGCTTTCCAACCTGCTCAAGCCTGGCCTTACTAAATGTAATCACTGGGTTTGTGTTGTAGCTTGCTATTTGTCTGGAAACACATATATTTCAAGAAACATAAATTACCTATAATTTTTATGAAACCTTAAAAAGAAAATCAACACATAGCTGTGACAAGCCAAGTATACAGCAGTATATAGTCTTCCAAACTGATATTGACCAGGGCAAATAAAAGCAGATACAGTAACGTATGGTATAATTTTTTTAAAATCATTTAAACTTTTGGCTTAGGAGCATTCAATGAACTCAAGAGTGTAATTCATATAATTATGGGGAGTAACAGCTTACCTGCATTGTAATTACAATCAATTCTAATTCAATTCTCAGAATACTGAGGCAAAAAGCATATTCAAAGTTGGAATCATTAATACTGCAGTAATTTTCTTTTCTTTTGCTAGATAATACCCTTTCATAGGTCCCCTTAAACTAATTTACCTCTTTGAGCAATAAAACAATTTTCCATTCTCCAAGCATATATTTTGGAGATCACTGACACTGTGGAAGTATTATTTATTATCTCTATCAACATTTTAAAGAACACCTCCACTCTTCATCATCAAATTCAAAATTAAACCTCTACTCAAATACAGTTTTAGGAAACTAGGGCTCTCATCTTCTATGCATTTACCTAGGGGTAAGTTCCTTCAAATACAACAATTCGCAAAACCTTTGACATACTCATTAAGAAAGCAAATCACTGAATAATACTCTCACATTAGAGATTTTTCTTTACCTATATAGTATTAGTAGAAAGTATGTAGCCTTTTAAAAACATTGGTGATTATTCAATGAGGAATTCCATCTTTTGTTAACCACTAAAAGCCCCAAAGCTTAAAACAAAGGAATGTACCGCTATCCACAACACTCCTTACAAGGGAGTATTGGATTTTTATTTATTTGACCGAGTAGGGCTCTGAAGGGACTGCACAATATCTGTCTTCAATGACACAAAAGAATGAATTTTTCAATGTAAAAGCACACAAATCGACATGTATTATACTGCAGCTCAATACTACAATATAAGGAAGACAAATGAGATACAGGCCCAAATGGTTTGTTTCAGGCTTTGGTGGGAATTTAACGAAGAACTGTCCTTTATGGAAGAAGGTTGTAGCAACCCCTCTTTCCTGGCATATTTTGAGAATACTGCATTCATTAGATGGCAAAGATGGCAAAGTAAATGGCAAAGGACTCTCTTCATTTTTCTTCAATTGTTATCCTGGTCTAATTACACTTGTGAAGCCTCTATTTACCTTCTCCTTCAGTCATCCATTCCGATTAAATACAGAGGGCTTACTGTGCCTTTTTTTCCATATAAGTGGTTTTTAGGATGCTTGCATGTCTGCCCCCACACCACACATTACTAGAGTGCATGTTCTGATATTAAAAAGTTCTCTGTCATTAATCCATTTTGACTAGTCAGTTTCTAGTCAGATATTTTGCTGATTGTAACAGGGTTCCTGATTCAGTATGTTGACTTGCTAATAATAAAATAGCCTACTGAAAACAACAGAATGTCTTCACACTCCATAAATGGGATATGTACAAGTTACACAATAAAAAGTATGTACTCATGTGCATCAAAAAGTAATGTACGACTGAATAACCATCCATTGGTTGGTTGGTTGGTTGGTTGACAAAAGGTATATTCCACTTTGTTGTAATCAAATCTCTATGTGATTTACAAGAAATATTAAAATTATCAACAAAACCAGTTTAAAACAAAATAATTAAACTTAACAGTAAAAGAGATTAAAACACATCAACAATATTTTTGATCTGGATTGGAGAGAGGGCATTTAAATGGTGCTTAGAAGGTCCTCCCCACTTACACAATCTTCACTTGTGCATGTGAACGTAAACTCAAATAAGTGGGGAGTCACCTGTAATTGTAGCAGCACTTTTCCCAGTTGTTACAGTCAAAGGTTTTCTTGCAGACAATCGCCTAGTTCAATTCCATAAAATGTCATACTTCAGCAGGCGAGCTCATCTTTTGTGTTGAAGAGAACCCAAATTCAAACTCTATGATATCTTTTCTCTCTGTGTGTATCCTTTTTTAAAAAAGGATAATAGGTAAAAAAAGTTGGGGGAAATCTCTGCCGGGATCTGTCAGGGCTGGGAAAGATTTTTGCAGTGGTCTGTCTACTTCAATATAAAGAAGCTTCATAAGTAATATTTGTCCATACAAATTCATATACAGAAGTAGTTGGAACTGACCATGTGCAAAAATTATTTGTGGATTTTAAAAACTGCCATATCAAAATATAATTGATCTTCAAGTTTTACATGTGCACACACAGAGACATTCAGTGTGTAAAAAAGAAAGAAAAGAAGTTCCAGAAGTTAACATTTCCAGAATCCCTTGACTTTTTATGCAAATATTACTTTGTGAGAGATTAAAACTTTGGTCCAGAAGTAACAGATTGTGAGCCAGTGTGGTGTAGTGGTTAAGAGCGGTAGTCACATAATCTGGGGAACCGGGTTTGCGTCTCCGCTCCTCCACATGCAGCTGCTGGGTGACCTTGGGCCAGTCACACTTCTTTGAAGTCTCTCAGCCCCACTCACCTCACAGAGTGTTTGTTGTGGGGGAGGAAGGGAAAGGAGATTGTTAGCCGCTTTGAGACTCCTGAAGGGGAGTGAAAGGCGGGATATCAAATCCAAACTCTTCTTCTTCTTCTTCACTCAAGTTGTTTGAGTTAGCAGTTAATGGATGCAATCCTTATTTGCATAGAAACTCTTCCAAACTGTGACAGTATATGGCAGTATTTCTTCTGCCACATATATATAATTAATGTAAGGTGGGGGTTCACAATGAGGTATATTTTTTCTGTATGGTATATTGTATTATTATTCCATATTATACATGTGCTGATTGTGGAACCTGGACTAAACAGCAAGAACACAGAGTTAGAGGTTTGACAAGTATCTCTTCCCATTCTCACTCCCATAAACTGGTCCCCTACACTCCAAACAGTGGTCACTTGTCTCAGATGGGATAATCACCATGATTATGGCACACACTTCTCATGCATAGCAGATTATCTGCTCTGACAAGTCTAATAGCATCTGTCAGGAAAAGATCCTGGCTTTTGATTTATCCACTTATGGACAGGACTAGAAGTATACAAATAACAACTAGAAAAATAACAAACAGATTACAACAGAGATTCATGCACCACAGAGATTATTATAGAATGCCAGCTTCAATATGGTTATAATCCTAATAAAAAGTTTCTCATGAAAAACTTTCAAAACTACTGACCAGTCAGGTTAACATTGGTACCAGGAAAGGTCCTAGAACAGATAATTAAACAGCTGGTCAGCGAACACTTAGAAAAGGATTATGTGATTATTAAAACCCAGCATGTTTTCTCAAAAACAAGTCATGGCAAACGAATCTCATTTCTTCTTTTGATGGTGTTGCAAGCTTGGTGGATCAGCTGAATGCTGTAGGCAAAGTGTATATTGATTTCAGTAAGACTTTTGACAAAGTCTGCCATGATATTCTTGCAGAGAAGCTGGTAAAATGTGATCTGGATGAGGCAACTGTTATGTGGATTTGTAGCTGTCTGGCTGACCAAATCCAAAGAGTGCTGCAGGGCTCTGTCCTGGGCCCATTGTTGTTAAACATCTTTATAAACAACTTGAATGAAGGATTTGAGGGGATGCTCATCAGATTTGCAGATGACACCAAACTGGGAGGGGTAGGTAATGCCACAGAAGACAGACTCAGGATTCAAAATGACCATGACAGATTTGAGCACTGGGCCAAAACTAACAAAATGACTTTCAATAGAGACAAATGTAAAGTTGGGCACTTAGGCAGGAATAACCAGCTGCACAAATATAAAAGGTTATATGATCATCTGTCATTTGTGCTTTAGTTGTGCTTAGCATTGCAGAGGCTAAGACTAGTTTACTCTCAGGGTCCCTTCCAACTCTACAATTCCATGATTCTGCGTATGAATGAAATCCTGAAGAATGCCTTCCAAAACAGAGGCTAAAAATATAGTAACGTTGCTTGAATCTGAAAAAATGGCTCAAAGAAATATTAACTCCTTTGGGTTGTAATTCTCCCCTATTCAGTTCTAAGGATGTGGTTTTAATTGCGTTACTGACCATTTTAGCAGACTTTATGGGAAGAATAGCAGAAGATGACAGATAGTGCCTGAGATTTACTTTAAGAAAGGGAATGCATCCAATAAAGCAAAAGAGAGTCCCAAAGACATGAAAATAGCAGGGGGAAAGGCGTAAGATAAGAAAAACAAAAAAGCCAGAAACCAACTGGCCAACAATTAATGGTCCCCTTTTGTTTGCCGGCTGCTAGTTTCTGTACTCGTAATTTAAACTATTGTTTCAAGAAGGGGGGGGGGGGAGCAGCAAAAATAAAATAAAAAAGCAGCCCTGAAATATATAGTGAACATGACAAACTATCAAGAAACAGGAGCTAAAAGTTTATTTTCCCAGAAAGAGCAGTGCTTGACAGGCCTGTGTAGAACTTGTCTAAGGCCCAGGGCAGAAGTCGTTAGAATAAAATTATAAACAAAAAAGCAGTCAATCCCTGCTCCCCGCCCCCCCCCCCCAGCCAGCCAGCTTAGCCCTCTGAGGCCCAGGGCAAATGTACCCGGCTGCCTCGTCTTGGCACAGGCCTGGTCCTTGATATCTCATTGCCACAAATGGGCATTTTGTTACATGTTACAGATAGAAAAGAAGTCTATCTGTAAAGTGCTGCCCAACCGGGGTGGGCATTTTACATTATACCAAAGCATGGGCAAAGAGGGTTGGGTATTGGGTACAGACTTCAGTGGGTTTGTGTTCATATCACTTTAAAACCACAGTTAGGCTTAACTACTGTTTAAAGGTAAAGGTGAGGCATGTTTGTGCAGGTGGTCTGCTCCTCACTTACTCCAGATGTGCTCCTGTTGTAGCTAAGGCATGGTTTTGCTTAGTGTTACATCCAAACATAGGTTCAAGGTTTGCTCCTCTCCAAACAAACCATGAGCTGTAATTTAGGTTTATGGTTTCTTTGCAGGATTATTTATTTATTTATTTATTTATTTATTTATTTATTTATTTAGCTCATGTATTAGACCAGGCATGGCCAAACTTGTCCCTCCAGCTGTTTTGGGACTACAACTCCCATCATCCCTAGCTAACAGGACCAGTGTTCAGGGATAATGGGAATTGTAGTCCCAAAACAGCTGGAGGGCCAAGTTTGGCCATGCCTGTTAATTAGACTAATGCCTAGTCTAAATGTGATAATGTGTTACACTGTAATAGTGCACTGCCTTGTTGCTACATAGTTTCCAGCAGCAGGCAAAACTGGAGAACAAGAACGATATACTGTACGTATAATACGAAGTTGAAAGACCAATTTCCCCCCCCATAACCAGAATCTGAAAAACAAGATTTACTCCACACATCTTATTTTGCACCACTGGTTCTGCATCTTTGCTATGATGGTTCCATAAATTATTTCTAACCATCATGCATGACTACTCCAGCCCTTATATAGATGAAATTTATTTATCAATAACAGAAACATACAACTAAAGAAAACACATACAGGAAACAAAACAGGATTAATGTCCATAATATATATGACAAGCAAAGAGGTTTGGACCATATTCCATCTACATATTCCAAGTACATGCGCCAAATACGCAAGAACTGTATCTGATTTGGCCAAGCCTCTAGAAACCTGTACATTCATCACACCTCTACAGTCTGTACAAAGTTCTAATAATAAGTCATGTCTGCCTTTCCCCTATAGCAGGCAGCCGTAATTTAATGTTTATTTTTATTTATTCATCACATTACATAAAATTTTCTGGGTTGCATACAATTAAAAAAACAAAGACCACTGTGGTATTAAGGTGGTATATCAATACAGCCTTGAAAGTTTAGGCAAGGTTTTGCTAAGCTCTGCTACCCAAAGCCCTTCTTAATCGGAGAGGTTAAGGCTCAGTGCATAATAACTGTCCAATTCAAGCTAACCTCCCTAAAAGTTAAAAAAAAAAAAAATGGAAACTTTTGCTTGTAGTATATGATCTTGTCCCTAAGTTATGGGCAAGCAAATCAGTATAAAGCAGGAGGAAGCAAAGCAGAAGGGAAAGTGACAGTAAACCTCATGGATAGGATATTGTTTCCAGGTACAATTAGCAGAACTTTAGGAAGGAGGTGATCAGGGTACAACCTGAACTTCCAGCATTATAAACACCCATGCTCTGATTCTAGATTCATTTACAGTGGTGCCTCGCAAGACGAAATTAATCCGTTCCGCGAGTCTCTTCGTCTTGCGGTTTTTTTCGTCTTGCGAAGCACGGCTATTAGCGGCTTAGTGGCTATTAGCGGCTTAGTGGCTATTAACGGCTTAGCGGCTATTAACAGCTTAGCGGCTATTAACGGCTTAGCGGCTATTAAGGGCTTAGCGGCTATTAGCGGCTTAGCGGCTATTAACGGCTTAGCGGCTATTAGCGGCTTAGCGGCTATTAACGGCTTAGCGGCTTTAAGAAAAAGGAAACAAACTCGCAAGAACTCGCAAGACGTTTCGTCTTGCGAAGCAAGCCCATAGGGAAATTCGTCTTGCGGAACGACTCAAAAAACGGAAAACCCTTTCGTCTAGCGAGTTTTTCATCTTGCGATGCATTCGTCTTGCGGGGCACCACTTTATTGCAATGCTCTATGCATTTAAAACAAAAATACAAATATTTCAGAGCCCCTGTGCTAAGACTATTAGCTTGCTGCTTCTTTCAACCACTTGTTTTATCTTGATTCCATATAAAATGTATTAATACCCGGCATGATTGCTTTTTTTTTTTTTTAATGGTGTTTACAGACTGTGCTGGCTTTTTTAGAAGAAAAAGACCTCACTTCAATTTTATTTTAGCTGAATTATTCATTCGGCTTCCTATCTCTTGAAAAAGAAGGCATCTAGTTGGTAAAAAGAAAAATCCTTTTTTTCACATGTCCAGCTCTTGTCATACTGCAGGAGTTCCCAATCATCTAACAAGAAGAAAGCTATTTAGATAAACATTTCAGATCTTGAAGGAAATGTTTTCTTATTGAATTTGGAGAGCACAATAGTGCCTGACAACTATTTAATCAAGAAGTTATTGTTTGGCTCAGAGGGAGAAAGAAAGGGATGAAAAATAATACCAGGCCTAATTTTTAAAATGTTGAACCAAGTGCTTGTTCACATTTAAAGCTTTTTTAAAACAAAAAACACAAATCTCAGCTATAACAACAATAGCAATAGCAGCATATTTTTGGTAAAATGGTGAGCACAGTTGGCTCTCTCTCTCTCTTACACACAGACACACACACACAGAGAGAGAGAGAGAGAGAGAGAGAGAAACAGAGAGATTAGCAGAACCTTTTTTTAAAAAAAAACAACCAAAACGTAAAGATTCTCAGTTAAACAACTGATCAGAGTTGAAAGTTGAATAAGTGCTAAATAGTCCAGAATTGCTTTCTTTTTTAAATTAAAAAATGTTTTTAATGAATTACCTGTGCTTCTGGAAAATACATTGTAAACCACAGAAAACTGTCCATACTCAGAGTAGTATAAATAATGATAATGAAAAAACAAAACAAAAAACAAAGGACCTTCTTCATCATGCCCTGCATGTAAATATTCCAAAGTCATCGGGGCTTCTATTTTTGAATATAATCTGAGCTACACTGCCTTCTTAGTCTATTGCAGCATGATAATTACATTCTTATACACGATACTTTGTTTTTAAAGAAATCTTTGTGCTATAATGTACTTAAATTCAGGCTGAAGTTCTGTTAGAAAAAAGCAAATAGTATACGTGTTTCATCCATATAATGGCTATACTCCAATGACTCACTTAGTATGCTTGTCAAGCATGTATTTTTTGCCAAGACTCAGTGAGATAAAAGGCAAATGATGTGGTCCGGGGGAGACATAGGTTAGGTCCAAAAGCATAGCCAGAGCCAGGCAATGGTAGTGTTTGGGGGCATACAGATAAAAATAAAAGGGAAAAGAGACATGAGATATGGTGTCCTGAGCCCACCCAGTCAAGGAAAGCAGATAGTTAATTTTTTATTGACAAGAGCATGCACTTACAGCAGCTCCTAAGGATACACATGTGCACACACGCTTCTCGTGTCTAGGCAGTTATTCCCAGGTCTGTGCGCTATGAAGCAGTTGTAGTAATAGGGGTACCACACCCCCCACCAGCTTATATACCCTCCTCTAATAGGGTGTGCACATGTAATCTGAGGCTTCTCCTACATGGAAGTTGTCGCTGCTCTTCCCTCTTTAAGCCCTTCTTGGCTAGGAGACAGCAGGACAGGGAATGGTGGGGATTTAGCTGATTCCCCCTTCACCTGGGCAGCCTCTTCCTCTACTTCTGATGCATCCTGTGTCCACCCCTCAGGCCCTGACTAATTCAACCTGTCCTCCTTCTCCTTCCATGGCTCCTGCCTTGTGAGGGACACCAAATCCCAAAAATCACTGGTCTATTCTCCTGGATCAGCCCCTGACTGCCTTACCTCCACCACACACTCGTGAAAGCCCTGCCAGGTCCCTGACATCTGGTCCAAAATAAGACAGGTAGTCAATTTCTAGAGGCAATAGAGGTGAAGCAGACAGGGTTGAGTTTTACAGACATCAGAGCCAGGCTAGGACAGTTATTACCGGTACATAAGACCAGAGTGCCCCTATTGGTTTTCCTGATTTCTCTGGGCTGATCAAGTCTCATGCTTATTAGACTTGAACTCCAGAGCAGCAAAATTCAGGTCATCAGTTTCCTCTATCTTCAAACTGTCCCAATGGCATAAAGAGTGACAAGCTTCCCTCCCCCCCCCCATACCTTCAGTTGGGGTGGGTGGGAGAAAGACCTGCATTTCCAGATATTTTGAACCATACATCACTCCCCTCTCCCTAAACTGTGGTGCTAACTCAATGAGACAAAGTTCAGCAAAGTTCCAACCCTGGTTTATTTGAAGACACAAAAACAGCATATTGCACATAGCAAATTGAGCAGCACTTCCCAAAAAGCTCTTCCCCGCGGTAATCAGTATACTCCCTGAAGCTTGAAATTTGATTAACCATGAAATTTGTTTCATCGTAAAATTCACAAATTAGTGAAGAGCTCATGATACAACTTTTAATATGGATTTCCGTGAAACTGTTATTTCTATCCTATTTGAAACTGTTTTTATCCACCTAATTCTATGCAATATTTCAGCATCCTTCTCCATTTGTTACGGCAACTTAACAGAAACTTAACCTGTGCTTGTTTCTAGCAGTGTGATGAGGATAGAACTACTTCACATTTTTTTTACTGATTTTTAATTTCAAGTAACAAAACACACCCATACAAGGAATACATACAGTAGTTTAGTGTTGCAGAGAGAAGAGAGAGAAATAGTGGCTGATGGTTGTAGTTTTAGATACTTCAAGAAAAGCAATCAAAGGAATGTTTTTCTCCATAACGTTCTATGAGTCAATGAAGGGTGAAAACCATGCTTATTGTCTTAACAAAGGCAATACAGTGGTACCTTGGTAGTCAAACGGCTTGGCTCCCAAACAAATCAGCTCCTGAATGCCGCAAACCCAGAAATGAGTGTTCTGGCTTACAAACTTTTTCCAGAAGCCGAACATCTGATGCAGCTTCCGCTTGAGTGCAGGAAGCTCCTGCAGCAATAAGAAGCTGCGTCTTGGTTTTCGAACCGTTTCAGGGTCGAATGAACTCCTGGAACAGATTAAATTTGAGGACCAAGGTACTACTGTAAAAGAATATCATGTTGTATAAAAGGTGTTAGTCTTTTCTCTCTCAGATTGATATTCCTTTTGTGAAATGGTTACTTTTTCCATAAGCACTATGCCCAATACTTGCGAAATCCAGGCTTCAAAAAGATTTGCATTTAAAGTTTTTTGCAATCCCAAATCTAGCTGCGGTTAATAAATGGAGGGTGTTTGCTGGTTGTGTTCTTAATGTGAGAATTTAAATAAGATAGTAGGGCTAATTTTGGGTTTAGTCAGAGCAATTGTCCCTATCATTTGATTGTTTGAACATCTTATTCCCAAAAGAGAATAATTTCTTGGCAAAACCACCACTAGAGAGTCAGGTAAATTGCATTCCCATCAGCAACGTTTTGATGTTATTTGTTGTTGTTGTTGTTGTTGTTGTTTATTTGTATACCCGCAGGTCTCAGGGCAGTTACAACATAAAATCACAATACAAAAACACAAAATACAAAATACATATATAGTTGGGATACATTTCCCCTTCCCAGTGGTCATTCAAAATGCTGGAGTCCTTATATTTGGGCTTGTTTAGAAAGTGTATAATCTGGTATATCTCTAACCAATCATGTGGTATATCTCCCAATATAATATTTATTTCTGGAGCTGTCTTGAGTTTATATAATCCCATTGTTTCCCACCTAGCAAATGAGCCTGATTTGGCTGCTGTGCAAAAGGAAGAGTGTTGAGTTATTGGGACTAAAGGGGAATCAAAAGGTCAAAGTTTCCATCTCCATTCCTTCCATATGGTCAAATCTGATTTTAGAAAGGGGTTAATAATGTCTTCTAGTGTCTTGTTGTACACTTTCTAATAAGGGGGTGGGCACATAAAGCATTGACCGCTATTGTCCTCCACTTTTAACCATGGGACCTGGTCTAAGCCTTGTAAAACCAAAAGGATATTGGGTAAGTTAGCTGAGTCTTTATACCATTTTAGGTTAGGTATCACTATACCTCCTTTTTTCTTGACCCTATAAAGGGTTTTATGAGGTAGCCAAGGTCTCTTGCAGAGATTCTGGTAGATGTTTATCGTTGAATTTTCTATTATGATGTTTTCCAGTGTCCTGAACTTTTGAAATACTGTAAGTCGTTTTTAATGAAGAGGGAGCTAAAGCGAATGATAATGGGGACTGAACTCACCATTTTTATTTTTAGTTTAGTTTAGGACAGAGTGCTCTGTGTATCCTTTCAATGGGGCCTCCTTGCCATCTGGAAGTATTTCCTTTATCTAGGACAAAAAGGCCTCACATACTGATGTTTCCAAAGCCCTCTGTAGCCCCTTGAAGGCACAGATTCTGACAGCACCCCTGATCCTGTACATCCTTGAGCTAGATGTCAGATTGAGATCTCTCTCTCTCTCTCTCTCCATCATCTATCTATCATCCATCTATCATCTATCTATCCTTTCTATCTAATCATAGTTCTGTTGCAGTTATGTACTTTTTATGTTGTAAGCTGCCTTGAGCATCGTTTGAACTGTTGAGATGCAGCATACAAATAAAACTGATATGTAGCTATGGGAAAGTCCATCCCCATGGTGCCATTCTTGCTTGAAGACCTGTCTGCCACCTAGGAAGAGGTGCTTCATGAAGGTTACAGACTGTCTTACCCCAAGACCATTATTAAGATAATTTTAGAAGTAACAAACAAGACCCTCAGAATTACCTTCTACTTTTAAAGATGTAGGCTTAAGAACCGCATCCAACTAAAATCCATGCAAGGTGAGTGTCCTATTATTCATATATGAGACATATTCGCAAATTGTGAATATAGATTTAAATCGAGGCCCTCATTAGACAGAAAGATTCAGCCACTGCCTGACGCAAACATATCACTTTAAAGCTGTTATTGATCATGATGAAACTAAACCACCCATTTTCCCCTCTGGTATTGGACTATATGACCTCCCGTGTCAATGAATCCTAACCCCAGGCTATATATAATTTCAAACATCTTTCCCTCCTGCCCTCCCTCAATCAGTTCTAATTTTTAGACTGCAAACCTTAACAACTTACCAGGATGTCCTATTGAACTATATGGGTTTTAGTTTTTAAGTGGACGTGTAAAAGGACTGCACTGTTAAAACAGCGAAATGTATCCTGAAATCTATTTGCATTTTTCTCAAATCATATTTTGTGTTTATTGCTTCTCTGTTTCTGGGACATCAAAGAAACACAAAGGGGAATCTGTAATATGAATTTCCTTGAAGGAAATAATCATTTTAGTGCTTTGCTATCGGTTTGCTAAAACCCCAGCATCAACCATTAAAAAGCATCCTGTGTTTTGAGAATTCATTACCACTTTAGTCTAACATCTAAATTTATGCTGTTACAGTGTAAAAGCCAAATACATAATATTTGAGGGTGGGATAATGCATCTACTTCCACACTTTAGTAAGTGACTGAATTGCTCGTGTGAGCCTTGCTAGGTTTGATTCAAAATTATTCTTTCTGTCATTATGCATCCTTTCTTCCTCTGCCACATTAGCAGCATACTAATAAGATGAATACAAAACGTCACAAGTAAAGCATAATGCAATATTATCTCTGTTCCGTCGAAGGCATAAACCTGTCCATCAGTATCTTTTCTGCTCCACACTGAAAAGCTTTGCAACATCCTGCATCTTAAACTACAGCCGTCGGGTCTCTATCAAGAGGAAACTACAGGCACTGTCTGTCAGCACTGAACAAAGAAAGCTGCCTTACACCAAATCTGACCAATGGTCCATCTAGCACAGTATTGTATACACTGACAGGAAGTGGCTCTCCAGGCTCTCAGACAGCTGTCTTTCTCAGCTGTACCTGGACAGGCTGAGGATAGAACCTGTGATCTTGTGCATGCAAAGCATGTGCTCTACAACTGAGCTTCTGAGCATGCAGTAAGCAAAGCACAAGTCCCCCTCTAATAAATTGGATTAAATGTCAGAGTGGATCCATAGGAGCCTCGGTCGGAATCACAGAATTGTAGAGTTGGAAAGGACCACAAGGGTCATCTAGTCCAAACCCCTGCAATGCAGGAATCTTTTGCCCAATGTGGGGCTTGAACTCATGACCCTGATATTAAGAGTCTCGTGCTCTACTGACTGAGGTAACGAGGAGATTGCAGTCCAGAATCTCAGTCTGTACAAGTAGGACAGAATGCAGGAAACTAGAAAGAAGGCTCCCATATCATGAACATAAGTCCCAGCACCATTCTACACAATTACATTACTGAGGTGTGCATATTAAAGGTAAAGGGACCCCTGACCATTAGGTCTAGTCGTGGCCGACTCTGGGGTTGTGGTGCTCATCTCGCTTTACTGGCCGAGGGAGCCGGCGTACAGCTTCCAGGTCATGTGGCCAGCATGACTAAGCCACTTCTGACGAACCAGAGCAGCGCACGGAAACACCATTTACCTTCCCGCCGGAGCGGTACCTATTTATCTACTTGCACTTTGACGTGCTTTTGAACTGCTAGGTTAGCAGGAGCAGGGACCGAGGAACGGGAGCTCACCCTGTCGCGGGGATTCGAACTGTCGACCTTCTGATCGGCAAGTCCTAGGCTCTGTGGTTTAACCCACAGCGCCACCCGCATCCCTGGTGTGCATATTAGATTTCTGGAATTCAAGAAAAGGCTTTTCCTCATGTTTAAAATCCCCTACTTGTAGTGAACAGCTTCAGCATAGCCTCCCACCCCCCTATTCTGCCACCCTGAAATACTCATACTCATTTCCAATATACTGGGAGCTTTTTTTATGTGAGGGTTAGGGTTAGGATGCTACATTTCAGTCGATCAAGTATTTATTTATTAATTAAATTTCTATACTGCCCTTCATCTGAGGATCACAGGGTGGTTTGCAGTATAAAAACACAAAAATAACTTAACACAACAACAAAGACACCAATAACCCATACACCCAAAGTAGATATGCATTGGATGTCAAATGTTTATCATTATTTACCATCTGAGGGAGTACCCTGCAACTAAGCACAAGCTTTAGAAAGCTTAGCAAGGAGAAATCTACAACAGGCAAACATTTGGCAGTTTGCTCAAATGTATCAAATTCATTGTGCTTGCTCATCTCGAAATCTATCATCTTAACTGCCTAGAACAATTCATTCCATTACACAATGCTGCAAATGTATCACGCAGGGAGCCAACAATCACCACGACAATAGAGGCAACCATTATGATATCTCAGTCTTGTAAATCAGTTGACTGCAATATACAACTCTCCATTCACACACAGAATGCCTGTTACAAAACAAGGAATATAGTCACACACAGCATGTAAGCCATATCCTAGCCTTCTTTCAACCACTGAGCTTCATAATCAAGCTACATCAAGGCATGACTTGTTTACTGCATCACTGTTATTCTGGAAAAATACAACGGTTACAAAACATATTAACAAACAATGGCACATATTTCACATAGTCAAGGACCTAACCTAAATAGCATTAATCCAAGCAGCACCCAAATGGCAAAACTACTGTAAGTCTTAAGTACCACTTCTTTCCTTCTGGTGTGGTTAGGTGCTAAGTATTTATAAAATTGCAATGTCCGAGTGTCTACAGTACCTTTGCAAGCAAGGAGGATGGGGACAACCTGGCCACACCCTCCTGACCACATTGGCAATGCCCTTGTGACCTCCTAGTGGCCCTTTCAGGTGTCATGGGCACCAGCTGCCTCTGGCTAGGGGCCTCAAAAGATGGAAGTGGGTCTTCTGAATATATCAAGATGACTGAGAGATTTCACATATAGCCAGGGCTAATATAGACACTTTGGGTGTTTCAGAGCAGGTGAACAATACTATGATACATAATACTATGAAACAGCAAGGGACTTCTTAATGGATTTCAATTACGTTTTTCTATAAGTTATATATCTTCAAATGCTATGCAAGTTCCTATATATATTTTCCCCTTTTAAACAATATTTTACTACCAGAAACGTGGAAGGAAGCTTATATAACTTTTATTCCTAAACAAGATTCCGATTTGTCCCAAGTTAAAAATTATAGGCCTATTTCGCTTTTAAACAATGATTATAAACTATTTGCAAGTATACTAGCAAATAGAATGAAAAAGGTTTTAAAAGAATACATAAGGATCAAGCAGAGTTTCTTCCAGGCAGACAGATGAAAGATAACATAAGAAACATAATCAATATAATTGAATATCTGACTGCCAGGAGTGATAAACAACGAATGTTAATATTTGTGGATGCGGAAAAGGCTTTTGATAATATTTCATGGGAATTTATGTTAAAGAATCTAGAAATGATGGACATGGGACAAATGTTTTTAAATAGTATTAAGGCAATATATACGGAGCAAAGAGCAAAATTAATAGTTAACAATGTGACAACTAAAAATATTGCAATAACAAAAGGTACAAGACAGGGGTGTCCTCTTTCACCGTTGTTATTCATCGTGGTGCTGGAGGTTTTACTTAAGACGATAAGAAATAATGAACAAATAAAAGGTGTGTCAGTGGGATGTAAGGAATATAAAGTCAAGGCTTTTGCCAATGACTTGGTTATTACTGTGGAGGATCCCATAAATTCAGTGATAGAAGTGTTGAAAGAGATAGATCAGTTGGTCAAGTGGCAGGATTCAAACTGAATAAGAAAAAAACCAAAATAATTGTCAAAAATATGGACCAAGAAATAACGGATAAAATGCAGCAACAAGTAGAGATGGAAGTAGCTAAAAAAGTGAAATATTTAGGAATGTGGTTGACCCCCAAGAGTATTGATTTATTTTAGAATAATTATACCCTAATTTGGAACAAGATTAAAAGAGACCTTGAGGTGTGGGGAAGAATGAAACTGTCATTCTGGGGAAGAATTGCAACAATTAAGATGAATGTGCTACCGAAATTACTATTTCTGTTTCAAACAATTCCAATAATCAAAGGGGCAGCAATTTTTAAAGAATGACAAAGAGTAATTTCAAGGTATATCTGGCAGGGTAAGAAGCCAAGAATAAAGTTTAAGTTATTGACAGATGCAAAAGAAAGAGGAGGCTTCGCCCTGCCAGACTTGAAATTATATTATGAAGTGTCATGCCTCTGTTGGTTGAAGGAATGGATGAAATTAGAAAATACAGAATTGTTAGATTTGGAAGGTTTTGATAATAGATTTGGGTGGCATGCATATTTGTGGTATGACATGAAACGTGTACATAAAGGTTTTGAAAACCATGTCTCTTATAGAAGTCTGGGAGAGGTATAAAAATTTATTGGAGTCAAAAACTCCATATTGGTTATCGCCATTGGAGGCAATGAGTGTAAAGAAAATTAATATTAGGGGGGATGGGCAACATATGAGAAGTTAATTGAAAGAGAAGGAAGTAAATGGAAAATAAGATCATTTGAAGAGGTTAAAGAATATGTTAATGATTGGCTGCATTATTTTCAAATTAATGAAATGTTTAAGAAAGATATGCTACAAAGTGGTTTTGCTGATAAAGAGTCTAAATTTCAGAAAGAAATATTGAATAATGAATTCAAAAGTTTAGCAAGAATGTATAAATTATTGTTGGAATGGTATACAAAGGATGAAGAGGTGAAATCGGTTATGATTGACTGGGCCAAAGATTTTGGATATAATATACAAATAGATGATTGGTTAAAATTGTGGAAAGATGGAATAAGATTTACGGCGTGCACTGCTATAAAAGAAAATGTAATGAAGATGATGTATCGATGGTATATGACACCTGTAAAACTGGCAAAGATGTATAAGATAAGTAAAAAATGTTGGAAATGTAGAGAAAAGGAAGGAACGTTTTACCATATATGGTGGGACTATAAAAAAGTTAAAAACTTTTGGGAAATGATTTATAATGAATTGAAGAAAGTATTGAAATATACATTTGTAAAGAAACCAGAAGCGTTTTTACTAGGAATAATAGGTAATGAGATAGATAAGAAAGATAGGAAGTTATTTTTATATGCAGTGTCAGCAGCAAGAACTTTGATGGCCCAGAAGTGGAAACAAGAAGAGTTACCTACGATTGAAGAATGGAGAATGAAAATGATGGATTATGCAGAACTCGATAGACTAACAGGAAGGATCCGGAACCGACGTGATCAAAGATTTATAGAAGATTGGATGAAATTTACTGAATATATGCAAAAATTAAGTGATAATCAGATAACGTTTGTAAGTTTAAGGAAGCTCTGTGAAGAGAAAAGATAGGAATATTGTTAGATTGTAAAAAAATAATTAATAATATGGTGGTGTAATTTAAATTTAAGAAATGTGGAGAAAGTAAGTACTAGGAAGGTTTTTCAGGCGGGAGGAGGGAAGTCAATAAGGAGGAATTTGGATGTAAAAAAGATGTTTTGGATGTATAATTTGTTATGGGAAAAGAATAAAAAATATATTTTAAAAAAATAAAAAATAAACACTATTTTACAGTTCCAGTAACTGATCTGAATTTGATATGCAGTATTAGGTCCCAAAGCACTGAGCAATGGTTTTACTTACATATATAAACATGAACATCTATATAACTTCCTAATCTAAAATTTTGTGGAAGCATTACAGTACTAGTGTGTTCAAGTCCCAAAGAATTTGTCACACATTTCTTGGAGAATTTCATTTTATTGAATGTAAGATTATCTGCATTTAGCTGAACATTTCCCCCTCCTGTTACAGATAGGTAGCCGTGTTGGTCTGCCATAGTCAAAACAAAAAAAATTCCTTCCAGTAGCACCTTAAAGACCAGCTAAGTTAGTTCTTGGTATGAGCTTTCGTGTGCATGCACACTTCTTCAGATACACTGAAACAGAAGTTGCCAGATCCTTCTATATAGTGAGAAGGTGGGGAGGGGTATTACTCAGAAGGGTGGTGGGAATGGGTGATTGGCAGATAGCTGTGATGAGCCTCCTGTTACTCTTCAGACATCAACTGGATATTTGCTAATGCCAATAATAATAATAATATCATTGCTTTTGGTTTTTAATCAAGAACACTTGTTGATGTTGGTCATCTTTGAGTTACACCTGAAATTATTTAACTATGACTTTTGAATTGCCATTGGGAAGAGCAACTTTAGGACACAGAAGAACAGATGTTAAAGTGACTAACATATGGACAAATGCATTTCCTTGGATACATTTTATTGAACCCCACGCCTTTGTTAGTCACATCTCATTACTGCATAGTTAAATTATGACAACATGTTCAAGAAGCCTCATTTTTTTAGCCTAGAATGCCACTAATCTTTCAAGTAGCTTCTCTTTGCATATTTAAGCATTAAAATTACAATTTTACACCACATTTGAATGCCTGAGGTCAATGACTAATCAGCATTCAGGTGTCGAAAGTGATACTACGAATTAGTATACTGCATATGGAACAGTTTGGAAAGCATAAATATGGAATGGGGGCATTTGGTTGGCCCGTTTCTACTCATTGTGACTTTTGTATTACTGCTGCTTTGTAATTCAGCTGTGACTTTACTAATTGTATTATTTTATTGTTGATTTTATATTATATTTTACTGTATTCTTTGTACACTGTCCTGAAAGCCTTGGTTAACAGTTGGCCTAAAGTACAGGGTGATTCATAATGAAGTATACAGTTTCCATTTATTGTATACTTCATTATTAATCACCCTGTATATATTATCAAGATTGAAGGGCAGTCTAAAAATATAAGTAAACCACGATCCCAGGTTTAGCTTTAACAATAAGCCAGAACTGCATACGTTGTTGACAGCTGCTCACATCAGGAGAGGAACATCTGGGCAGCATACACTAGCACACTGCTCAATGCCAACAAGACATGTACAGTGGCGTATTATTAAGTGTGAACAAGGCCAATGTGGCATACAACATGCTAATGGTTCAAAATAAGTGAAAAAAGTCATATTCACATTCAGTAGCAAATTTTACCTCTTCCCCTGCAATGACAGCTCAAGTCAAAACCTAAAAGAGGTCACCTATTTTGCATTAGCGTGCAACCCCAGAGTCGTCTGTGACTGGACCTAACGGTCAGGGGTAACTTTACCTTTACCTTTATTTTGCATTAGTACCACTCACGTTCAAAAGACAACCAACTTATCTTGCTAAATGTAACACTGCCATAGATAAGAATGGTTGTAGCTCCTCCTTAACACCCTTTGTAAACTGAGGGAGACTACAAACTTCAACAACTATTTTTTTCTCACACTCCAGCATTTTCTTCACCTGAACTGAAAGAGCAATTAAAAGGGAAAGCAGCGAACACCACTAAAGGATGCAAAACCCACAAGTCAACCAACTAAAACAGCATTTTTTTCTCCTGTGACTTAATTTGCTCAAAGAAGCTCAGAAAACCACTGCCTTTCATTAAATATTCAGGACTCATCTCCAAGCCTAAGATGCTACTAAGCCATCGTAAAATGGCAAAATTGATATGTGAAATCTGCCCTCCCTAATACTGGATTCCACATGTACTTTCAAGTGCAGCCTTCCACCCACTGAAGATTAGGAAAGCTCAGATACTTTGGCAGCTCTTGACAGTACTCCTGGTTGCCATGCCCTTTGTAAGGCACTGCTAATCACTTTCACAGCCTTAAGAAATTGACTGAAGTGTCAGCAGAAGGCTTGGGTGGAAAAAAAATAAGAAAATGTTCAGTTCTCTTTTGTATACAAAAGTTTAGGTAAGAGGTTATTTTTTTTAAAAAAGCAGTATATTAGCAGAACTAATATTTAACTGGCTATTTAAATGGCTCAGGGTGGCAACTGATATACAGTGGTACCTCGGATTGCATACGCTTCAGGTTACATACACTTCAGGTTACAGACTCCAGTAACTCAGAAATAGTGCCTCGGGTTAAGAACTTTGCTTCAGGATGAGAACAGAAATTGTGCTCCGGCGGCGCGGTGGCAGCAGGAGGCCCCATTAGCTAAAGTGGTGCTTCAGGTTAAGAACAGTTTCAGGTTAAGAACAGACCTCTGGAATGAATTAAGTACTTAACCCGAGGTACCACTGTAACTATCATGATTAGTGTAGGTACATTTGCTGCTTCAGGTCTTTCTGAATCACTTAAACAGCTGACCACTTTGATATTTGAACTTGCTTCACTTTGACTTCAAAGTATGTTTCATTCTCTGTCCCCTAAACTTAGAAACTGGGTCAAAGCAGCCAAACTCCTAGACTGACCTGCCCTTGGCCTGAAATGTGGTTGCACAAGTGTATCTACTACAGAGTGCCTGTGACATTATTAGCCAACTCTCACGCATACACTCAACAACTGTCATGCTCCTTTGCTTTGCTTTGTTTACAAGTTAGGGGTTGGTTCAAGGCAGAGCACCACTCAAACATTTGGACATCATATTTCAACATTGTCTTCAGAACTAGTATTGCAGAAGAGGATTAGGTAGAAGGGAATCGAGCCTGAAAATATCATTCGGTAAGGATCTCTATTTCCTTTAATCTGAATCATTTGTTCTGTTCTGGACCCAATATCCAGTGCTTTTAATCTGGTAAACATCCTGAAGGAATCCCCTTAGCCTAAGCTATTAGCAAATTACAATCACCTATCTGGCATTTACCAACAGCCATATTGTGGTTATAACTTTAAAAGCCTAATTAGTCCATGAGCTAGTCACCACAGAATAAGCTATTTGAAATTATTTTATTGAACTTTCTTATCGGAGGGGTATAAGCTTGAGCAAATAAAAAAAAATGCAGAAACCCTGTCTTTCACACAGAACAAAGGCACTGAAAAAACTACTGGACATAAGCATGTCAAAGAGGCTAAGACAAATGAGCTATCAATCAGCATTAGGAAAGAAGCAGTTCAGTTAATTATAGTCAAGACTCTAAGGAGGAAGGATCAAGTTCATTATCTTTTTTTTCCAGTGCCTCACATACAGCCCTTCAAGAAGTGTTTACAAGATGTCAGGATTTCTCTGAACCTGCCTTTCAGGTGTTTGCTACTGCATCTAGAAACACAAAGAGAAGGAAATTAAACCGGGAGGCTGGAGGGACCTTTGCTTCAAAAGCTGTAATAGTAGTTTGGCACCAGAGGGCAAGCACCCTTCCTTCACTCCATGGAACTACCAAGTGTTATCAAGGGAGACAGCTTAGAAGTAAAGGAAGTGCTAAGTACATGGTACTAGCATGAAAAAGTGTTATGAGGCACCCATATACATATATTAACTATCAACTAGAGCAGGGGTGCACGACCTGCAGCCCTCCAGATGTTTCATCAGCCCCAGCCAGCATAGTCAGTGATCAGGGATGATGGGAGGTGTAGCCCAACAACATCTGGAGGGCTGCAGGTTGTGCACCCCTGTGCATGCTCTAATTGGTGTTTAGTACCTGCCAGAAATTTCACTATCCCAGTCTAGAAAGGAGACTGCCAGGTCTCGGCTGGAGCCAAAAGCAATCCACAAACAAGTCAAAACCTGGAAGGTGTATTCTTCTGCTCAGTGTCACTGATGCCAGAAGGCTGAGCTACAAGGTCTTCCCCCCTTCTCCCACACCCCCAAAAAATTGGCTTGCAGGGGGGTTTGGGAAACCCCCTTGAAGAGCATGTGTGGGAGAAAAGGGATTGTTCCATCTGGCAAGCCTAAATGCTTGTCCTGATGGGAGGATTGCCTTAGTGTGATATTGAACTCCTCCCAATGTTAAGGTTGAAATCCTCTACCCACTTACTTGTGAGCAAGCTCCATTGAAATCAATGGGACTTACTTTAAAGTAGAAACATAAAGACTGAACTGTAATTTAATTATCTACATTAATTCCTTGTGTTTTCTATGATATAAGAAAGAGTGAGTGGATATAATTTTAAATAATTCTAGGATTCACTCAACAGAAGGCCATGCTAACTGTTGCTTTCTTCACTCTTCAAAAGGTAAAGGTACCCCTGACAATTAAGTCCAGTCGCAAATGACTCTAGGGTTGCAGCACTCATCTTGCTTTACAGGCTGAGGGAGCCCGCGCCTGTCTGCTTTCGCAGACAATATTTCCGGGTCATGTGGCCAGCATGATCTTATTGTGAATCAAATTCTGTGACGTTTAACTTGAGAACAACTCAAATTTGGCAGGCATCAACACTGAATCCCCCCCCCCCAATATTTTGCTTCAAACTGTTCTGTTTAACCAGACTTTCCCTCAATTGTACCATTGGTATGTGAATTTATGAATCAAACGTTTTATTTGAACTTTTTAATATATTTTCTTGTCAACCACTTTTTATGATAAACAGTATACAAATGTATACAAATAAACAACTCCTTGTAAACCAATACGTACACATTTTAGGGCAAGAAAGGCATTCTAGGAAATGCCACTGAGAATAGCATATGCTTAAGTGCCCATTAGCAATCCTTTAAGCTCTTCAGCCAGAGAAAACAAGTGGAAATGTGTTTTTTTAAAATGCACGCTCTTCAAGCATATACCATATTTCAATGAAAATGCCCTTTGAATGTGTATTTTAGAGACACTGATGTTGTCCCGTTACGTAAAGTAACTCTTAGGAGATGTGATGTATATTGGTCATGGAAAACGAATTTCTCATATATTATGGGCAAACAGTGCAGCACATCCTCTCTGGATTGTCAGCTACTGGGGGTGGGGTGTGAGGAATCCAAAAGGAAGCCATGCTAGTCTGCTACAGCGAGAACAGCAGAATCCCCCTGCACTTGGGCTAAGTGGGCTCCAGTTCATGAATGTCCCTGTAAAAATGGCATGCTGTCAGAAAGTAACTCAAGTCATAGTCCCCTGCATGATTACTGCCTAAAACAAGCTTACATGCAGAGCATTTGACAAAGAAAGATGCTGTAGGCAGCTGAGTTTGCAGGCTGGCTCTTTTGCCATTTATCTGTTGTGAGGTTACTGTATACATAAAAACAAAAATTTTGTACAATAAAATAAAAATTACGTTCAATATAAATAGAATAGAATAGAATAGAATAGAATAGATTCTTTATTGTCATTACACAAGTGCAACATTGCACAAGTGCAACGAAATTGGATGCCATCCCTTAAAAACAACAAAAGCAAAACAACAACAACAACCAAACAAACCACATTCCAGCCACACCCACACCAACACCCATCAAACTCCCAGGTCACACTATCGAGTTACAGCATTCAAAAAGGCCACAGCTCTTGGATAGAAACTGTTTTTCAGTCTATTTGTCCTTGACTTGATGTTTCTATATCTCCTGCCAGAAGGCAGTAGTGCAAACAGACTGTGTCCCGGGTGAGATGAATCCTGCAGGATGTTGTTTGCTTTCCTAAGACAACGGGAACCGTACAGTTCTTCCAAAGATGGGAGAGGATGACCAATAATCCTTTGGGCTGTGGTTATGACCTTCTGGAGCACCTTCCTCTCCCTAGCTGTACAACTGGAGAACCAAGCACAAATACAGTATGTAAGAATGCTCTCTATGGAGCCTCGGTAGAAGGACACCAGCAGTCTCTCACTCAGATTGTTCTTCTTTAAAAGTCTGAGGAAATAAATTCTCTGCTGGGCCTTCTTCACCAGAGCAGTGGTATTTGCGCTCCAAGTCATGCCCTGATCGATAGTTACTCCCAAAAACCTGAATTCCGCCACCCTCTCCACCCGTTCCCCGTTGATATACAAGGGCTGAATGTCCGCCTTTTTTCCCCTGTAATCCACCACCAATTCCTTGGTCTTAGCCGTATTAAGAGCCAGATTGTTCTCTCCACACCAAACACAGAGCCGCTCCACCTCGTCCCGATAGGCGGACTCATCCCCTCCTGAAATGAGCCCTACCACCGTAGTGTCATCAGCAAACTTGATGATTTTGTTGCTGGAATAGATGGCTGTACAGTCATACGTATAGAGAACATATTGAATATTGAATGTATGATGTTATCTACACTATACAATACTTTTTTCCAAATAATGCGCATTTCGAGCATGTAACCAAAATAAATGAATTCTATAATTTCCTATAACAATAAATGATTATATGTTCCTTGGTGCAGATATTTCCTCCAAATATTTTTTCAGTTAAAAATATTGTACCGCCTAGTGCTGGATCATATAGGCGTGTAAAGGAAACTATCTGTTTACACAATTCATGACACAGAGAGAAAATACGAAAATGATAAATGAATATCCAGCACTTCAGCTATTGTTTTTCCTGTAAGGTTTACCCTCAATCACATAACCATCACATACAGGCAAAATCACCTGATACAACCCATTCCTAAATACCTTAAATAAATTTCAAATGTGATAAATGTCATGTCATGGTCACTGGCCAGCCAATCCAACTAAAAACAGGCAACCCATGACAAATAAAAAATGCCAAATATCCCCATATGTTTTCCCCCAGATATTCTAGGCATTTCGTGATGTATGATTTATGCCAGTTCAACCAAGATTCTAAGAGGATGTAGTAAGTGTAACATAATGCTTTTTAAGTCTTTAATAGCTAATGCTTCAATGTTATTATCTGTTTTTGTTATGTCAGAATTATGATTTTAGGTGAGTTAAAAGACACTGGAAGCAATGTTGCTTTATACCTAACATCATTAAATATTCTAGTGTAGAATCTTGTAGCCTTGACAAGTTATTTTCTAGTGAGGTTTGGGCTTGTAGATCTGGAACTGCCTGTGTGCTTCCTTCTGCACCCTCAACATCTGCTCAAGCCTATACATTAATAAATGAATAAATGATACAATATCACAACGAGTCCCCATCTCCCCCCCCCCAATAAAGTAGGCCTGCATCTACTGTGAACTTCTTACAGAATAGCAGAACAAATTGATGCAGAGAATTAGTAGGAGTTCTAAGCAATTAAGGTATATCACTCTTTTAGAAGTTTATATTTAGAAAAGATTTTAAAGATTCCCCCCCCAAAGCACTTGATTACATTCAAAGAATTTTTTTAAAAAACAACAACACATAACACCTTCAAGCGATGGAGGTATACTGAGAAGCCTTTCTCACTCGGAAAGCTATGGACAGTTCAGTGCAGTGCATTATATGTAATCAAGGCAAACATTGCTTGAGCACATATCTACAGAACATGGAGATATATTCAATATCCTACCCCCCCCCACCCCAAAATCAGCAATCAGCCTTTTGTTCATAATCACAGGCTTACTGTTTCATTCTAATGCTGTCTTCTGTCACATTCACTTTTCTCTGCAATTTTTTTTCTTTTTTGGCACATACAGAACTTTATGGCAGATTTCATCAAATAATTAGTTTTAGTCTGAAGAGCAGGCAGTTATTCAAGAGAAACGTTACAGAGAAGTAACTTTACCTATTGCAGTCGACATGAAGCAGGAGGTGGGATGCACTAAGTGATAACGCAATCTTATGCCACTGTCCATCTGCCAGCCGATACGGAAATACTTCTGTTCTTGACTTTCCATTAAATCTGTAGTGATATCTTATTTCATCTCTCAGGCCACTGCTTTCCAGTTCAAAGTAACTGCATTTAAAAAGAAGAAGAATCCATTTCATTTTACCTGCCGTGCACTATTCAGTCATGTGTTCTGCGAATTAATGAAAACAATTGCTCTTGAAAATTACATTTATTATGATGCCTGTGTGTTTATTTAAACATGCATGTGTATGTGTGTGTGATAATGCTAGCCACCCACCCAAAATACAGCCTCCAAATATAACATCTAGCCGGAATTAAGGCTAGGCATCAGTCATGCACCGTTCAAAGCAATTCTCATTAAAGACTAGAAATCTTATGCATCTGACAGAGTCTGCGCCCAGATTTGAGATGGCCCACAGAAAAGTGCCCCCTAGTGGTCAAATCATGGTTAGGGTCACACAATTTCCCCTCTCCCTCCCTTTCTCATTCAAACTGCCCCCTCCGCTGACACACCAGTTAGATATTTAAAAAGATGCCACTGGTTCAAAAAGTTGATTTTCCTAAGCTTAATTGCTGCATGGAGTCACAGCTGAGCAGCAGAAGCTGTGAGTCAGTAATTTCTCATCCTTGGTTTACTGAAATCTGTGACTGTAGCCAATGCCTCAGAGAGATGGGCATTCTGGGAAATGAGTGTAGCAGTTAGAGACAGGTATTTAGAGCTGCTCAGAATGGCAAGTTGAGACTGAGTTAAAAAGGGCTGAGAGCAGATGCCAGTACTGGGACCTTGGCAACTGCCCAAGGATGCCAGCAGTTGAAACATGCCTTGGCACCTAGGTACTGAAGATTTTCCTTGGCAGCTATTAAAATACAGGGGGAGAGACCTTTAAAAGTTAAAATTGGCAGCTTTGAAGGTGAATTTTTGTTTATTTCCCCCTCTCATCTTTCTGACTTCAGTCTGCTTTCTTTATAACAAAAGTCTGGCAAACTTTTGACAAGGGAAAAACACATGGAATGCTGTGCAATATATATCAGTTACCATTTTTTCCACAAGAAAAAAATATTGACCCACACTGTGAAATGGAAAACCCTGACAGACTCGCTCATGCAATAAATTACTGACTAGGAATTTGTGCACAAATGCATGTCTGGCAAAAGAGAGAGAAAGGATAAAAAATGAGTTTGCATCATCTAACACACATCAAGTTTTAACTGCCATTAAATGTATCTAAGCAGCAAAACAAAGTATTTTAATATTAAATGAAATGTTTAAATTAAATATTTCAACTTGAAAATGAACTTGAAGAGAAGGCAAAAATAACCTAGAAACTGATGGCAGGAGCACGCCAGCATTAAATTGATGGAGTAAGTGAAGTTAACTCTTTATTAGAAGAAACAGGATCTGTTCAGGACTGCCAGGCCTAGTGAGCACAGCAACTCTTCTTCTTCGGCAGGCCTTTCCCCTATGAGGCAGTTGTAGAGACTAAGGGTCCCCCCCCCCCTTCCCACAGCTACCTAAGTCTCCTCCTCTACCAGGTTCTTCCCAAGCAATCTGAGACTATGACAGCATGCCTGTCTTTGCTCCTCCCACGCATACCCCTCCTAGTCCTGGGAGACCACGGAAAAGGGGAGCTTATCAAAGCAGGAGGGGGAGACACCTTTGCTTCCTCACCTGGATGACTCTTCTTTGTATCTTGGCCTCCCTCCTCTCCTGCTTCCGCTTCTGGGATTCTCTCTGCCACAGGCTCTCCCTGCTCTCTAAAACCTGTTATGTCTTCAGCTTCTGACACATCCTCTTTCGAGTCTTTTCCCTCTTCTCGCTCTGACCACTCATTATTATCCCACTGCCAATCACTGGGCTCTGAGCCTTCTTGCCATGGGAGTTTCCCATTAGGTGCCTCCCACCATTCCTCTGTGTCCAGCCAGGCCATGGCACTCATCAAAGCAAACCCAAACCCAGTAATCCTACTACCCAGGGCATAGAAATGCATGCACCAACAAACTGAAGATGCATATCTGGAAAAGGTTACGTTTTCTTGTTTAAGCAGAACACATCAGCAATGGGAAAAACAAACTGGGCTCTTAAGAGTGGCCAACGGTTTTTTGTTTGAAGATGCCCTCTGTTTTAAGGGACATCCAGTCCAAGTCTGGTTTGATGATAACAAGGAAGATCAGGAGCCTTGAAGTTATCCGTCAATAGTTAGGATACAACAGAGAAGGCATACATGTCACCTAGACACAGACTTCCCCACTATATTGAGATGTATTGTGTTTTTATTTAAACTGCAGTAATCAAAAATTAGCAGTGGCCAGAGGATTGGAGAAGATCAGTCTACATCCCAATCCCAAAGAAGGGCAGTGCCAAAGAATGCTCCAGCTACTGCACAATTGCACTCATTTCACACACTAGCAAGGTTTCACACACTAGCAAGGTTATGCTTAAAATTCGACAAGGCAGGCTTAAGCAGTATGTGGACCAAGAACTCCCAGAAGTGCAAGCTGGATTTCAAAGGGGCAGAGGAAACAGAGACCAAATTGCAAACATGCACTGGATTATGGAGAAAGCTAGAGAGTTCCAGAAAAACATCTACTTCTGCTTCATTGACTATGCAAAAGCCTTTGACTATGTCGACCACAGCAAACTATGGCAAGTTCTTAAAGAAATGGGAGTGCCTGATGACCTCATCTGTCTCCTGAGAAAACTCTATGTGGGACGAAAAGCTACAGTTAGAACTGGATATGGAACAACTGATTGGTTCAAAATTGGGAAAGGAATATGACAAGACTGTATATTGTCTCCTTGCTTATTTAACTTATATGCAGAATTCATAATGCGAAAGACTGGAATGGATGAATCCAAAGCTGGAATTAAGATTGCCAGAAGAAATATCAACAACCTCAGATATGAGGGTGAAAGAGGAAAGCGCAAAATATGGTCTGAAGCTCAACATCAAAAAAACGAAGATCATGGCCACTGGGCCCATCACCACCTGGCAAATAGAAGGGGAAGAAATGAAGGCAGTGAGAGACTTTACTTTCATGGGTTCCATGAGCACTGCAGATGGTGACAGCAGTCACGAAATTAAAAGATGCCTGCTTCTTGGGAGGAAAGCAATGACAAACCTAGACAGCATCTTAAAAAGCAGAGACATCACCTTGCCGACAAAGGTCCCTATAGCTAAAGCTACGGTTTTCCCAGTAGTGATGTATGGAAGTGAGAGCTGGACCATAAAGAAGGCTGATCGCCAAAGAATTGATGCTTTTGAATTATGGTGCTGGAGGAGACTCTTGATAGTCCCATGGACTGCAAGAAGATCAAACGCATCCATTCTTAAGGAAATCAGCCCTGAGTGCTCACTGGACAGATCCTGAAGCTGAGGCTCCAATACTTTGGCCACCTCATGAGAAGAGAAGACTCCCTGGAAAAGACCCTGATGTTGGGAAAGATTGAGGGCACAAGGAGAAGGGGACGACAGAGGACGAGATGGTTGGGCAGCGTTCCCGAAGCTACCGGCTGAGTTTGACCAAACTGCGGGAGGCAGTGGAAGACAGAAGTGCCTGGCATACTCTGGTCCATGGGGTCATGAAGAGTCAGACATGACTAAATGACTAAACAACAACAATCACTTCTAAATTTGCATCTATGCATATAAATTTGCAGATGCAAAATTTATGTATATTGATGTTCTCTGTTTACCTTTTTTTGTGAGGAGACATACAAATCCTTCCCACTCCCCAAGTGTAAGTAGCCATCCTATGGGCTTTCAATAAAGGAGAGGGAAGCTTTGATCAAGGGAGTTATAACTACAGTATACACCTTAAAACTCATTTTATGATTACAATTTATTTTAGTTTTGCTGTCACTCAGCAACAAGCACTTTCAGTCTTGGGAAGCTAGAAGCTGCTTCCAGCACTTTGCTGTCAAAGAAATCAGTGAGACAAGTACTGTCAGGGAAGCTCCATTCAGAACTTAAATGGTTCATAATTGCCTTCTCTTGTCAAAGAACAAAAAGATCCCTTGTTGGGCTCTTTCCCCTTTTTTCTTCAGAAATGCTGTACAGAAGACAAATTAAGAAAAGAGCCAAAAGTAGCTCATAGAGAAAAGCAAGTTTTAATAGTCTGGGAGCCACATATTGTTCAAAGGTATTTGTAATCCAAAACTACCTGGAGTTGAAAAACCACTACTTTTTCCAAAATTTTACTCAAAACAATGGAACTTTAGATACTAGGTGATAATTATCCAGAATTATCCAAGTCTCCATATTTTGTTTTAGTGTTTTAAACAAGGTTCAAGCACTGCTTATGACTGTCCACTCCACCCCAAAAGGCATTTGTTGTTTAGTCGTTTAGTCGTGTCCGACTCTTCGTGACCCCATGGACCAGAGCACGCCAGGCACCTCTGTCCTCCACTACCTCCCGCAGTTTGGTCAAACTCATGCTGGTAACCTCGAAAACACTATCCAACCATCTCGTCCTCTGTCGCCCCCTTCTCCTTGTGCCCTCCATCTTTCCCAGCATCAGTGTCTTCTCCAGGGAGTCTTCTCTTCTCATGAGGTGGCCAAAGTACTGGAGCCTCAGCTTCACGATCTGTCCTTCCAGTGAGCACTCAGGGCTGATTTCCTTAAGAATGGATGCGTTTGATCTTCTTGCAGTCCATGGGACTCTCAAGAGTCTTCTCCAGCACCATAATTCAAAAGCATCAATTCTTTGGCGATCAGCCTTCTTTATGGTCCAGCTCTCACTTCCATACATCACTACTGGGAAGACCATGGCTTTAACTATACGGACCTTTGTTGGCAAGCTGACGTCTCTACTTCTCAAGATGCTGTCTTGAGGCATTACGCAACTCTAAAGTCGAAATGGCAAGTCCAGCCCTGGCAAGTTTTAATATTCAGGAAGGGCAAGTAATTTGCCCACTTCATTGGACTACATAAGCTGAAATCTGTCAAGGATCAAATTATTTTGGGGGCTCCAAATTAAGAAAACACCCCTCAGCACTACCCGTGTATATGACGAGCCCGAATTTTAAACCTAATTTTTTGGTTAAAAAACCCCCCTAGTCTTATACACGGGAAAATATGGTAACTAGATGGAACCCTGGCTGCATCCATCTCTGACTGTTAAAATGATGGCAGCCGAGTGAGAACAAATGCAAGTGGTTTTGTCTGCATATCTGTGAGGTATAATGCAAATAAGTCACAATGAGTCTTTGAGGGTTCCATCAGATCTCAGTCTACATACTGCAGGCCTCTTTTTACTTCAGAAAGCTCCACTAGCCAGCACTGTGCAGATGCAACAGCAGCAGAGAATAGTCATTTCTTTTAATAAAACAAAAAACCTTTTTCTGTTTTCAGAGTTTATTACAGTATAATGTACTGTATAAGTGTGTCTGTGCAACTGTCTCCTGCATGCTGCCCTTGCTATGCTGATGTTGGTTTTTGTTGTCTGGTTAATAACATTCTGTGATTAATAATAATAATAATAATAATAATAATAATTTTTAATTTAGATCCCACCCATCTGGCTGGGGCAGCTTACAGCATATATAAAAACACAACAAACAGAAAAAAACAGAAAATCCTATACAGACAACAAACAAACCAAAAAATCAATAGAAACCAATAATGACAATACCAACAACAATAACAATAAACAGTTAACAGCTATATCCAAATTAAAATAACCGCCAACCCCAACTAAACATTTAACCAACACCAACCTAACAAAAACAAAACAGAGGAACCACTTAAAACATGGTGAAACATTTTAGCCAGTTGCCCCAACCCAAGATTTGTTCCAGCAATGTACCTCCAGCCTCCCAGGAGCCTCTTTTGACTGTTCAGAGCGAGTCTGGGCCCTGCCTCCAAGGCCAGGTGGAAATGGACCTTGCAGCAAGGACTCACGACAGCAGCAAGGGTGGGGGGAGAGATCAGAGTCTGTTTCTGAGACCAGATTAACCCCTAGTTCCTAGAGATCTCCTGCAAAACTATTGCAACTCAATGCTCATTTGCTTGGAAATGTGTTCCAGTGAACTAAATGTGGCATTACCATGCTTAGGATGGGGCATTAAAGTCTCATTTATTTTTATATTCCAAGAGTACCATCTTTTGCATGTTTACTTACTCTGTAAGCTATGGCAACAGCTCAAAGCTCAATGACTAGGGAGCAAGAATTGCAGCATTTGTGGGACTTGTTTTTGAGTTACATGTACAGGCAACATGCATCTGATCAGGGCCTCACGCCTTTGTTTCACACTAGGTCAGGTAGCAAGGTGTTGGATGGACAGAGTGGAATTGGTCAGATCTTTAAATAAAAATGACTGGGGTCTTTTGTCAGTAGAAACACACCTATCCAGTTTGGGCTTTATTGTTTCTTGCTTTTTTATGTCTGAGTTAACAAGCAAGCATGAGGCAAGGTGAGCAGAAGTCACCAAACTGGTAATGCACAAAAGGGAAGAACCTTTATCTCTTAACCTTCATTTCTTCTTTCAAGTTCTTATAGCTATTTTAGGCAAAGCAAGGAACAAGCATTTAAGATACTCTACAGGGACCACAGCAAAAAAATGAAAACAAGTTAGGTCTTGCAGCATTCAACATTTCCAAAAAGGAATTTCCTGCTGATGATCACAGTCAGTAAGGCTAAATGGAAGCTGACTATTACAGACAATATATGCAATGCTATTCTCCAAAAAACAACACCTCAACAGCTAAATATCAACCAAAAAAGACCAAATTATTTAATTCTTTCTCCTTTTTTCTTGGTTGTACTATTCTACAGACTTTACTTAAACCATGTCTAAAATGTTTTTGGCGAAGATTTTGCTTGCCATGGTGACTGTTTGAAGTTGTAGGTCATGACTTAATAACAATCCCAAAGAGCTGCTTTGCCCAGATAGTGTTTATCTATGTACACTCTTTTTTTACAGATTATATATAGGATATCAGAGTACAAAAATACATATTTCTTCAGAGTAGGCTGCAAAATAACTAGGTGCTTTTGTTATAGGTGGCAGGTAGATGAATTCAGCACACTAGCTCAGCATTTGAAAAACTCCTTCATTGGGATAGGATAACACAAGCAGCTGCCTAGACAGTGGAATCATTATGTCTTCAGGCAATATCTATCTATGTCCAACAAAATCCTCCCAGCTTACTGTATTCCACCCAATGCAATTCTGGCAGGCTAGATGTAAGAGGTGCTTCTACCTAGCAATCATAGTAAGCATTATTTTTTGAGAACACCACAATTCTATGTTGCAAAGGCTTCTAAGGAGACACAACTATAATTTATCTGTGCATTAACTATAAAGCTGAACCTACCAATCTAAACACAACCGAAGTGGTTCAGAGTTTAAGATATGGTTTTCACATAACTTTACGAATGAGCTAAAATAATAGTTTTGCTACACATTATTTTATCTAGTGCTGAAGCACCAACTCCTTTATGCATTTTTTCCCTACTGGATTGTGAACATAGCTGTCAGCAATGGCCTTTATTCTTATTTTTTCAGAGCAATCCTTGCCTACATATCTGGCTGAAAGTGGTTAAGATGGGGTGAAGGTGTCTCTGCTGGCTGGGAGCAACTTCGTGGACGTGGTGGAACATCTACTATGGAGCCCCCACCCTGTTCCTGTGAGTTAATGCCAGCAGGAAGCTATGCAGGTTTAGTTGATAGCATATCTGCCAGCATTAAGCCCCCAAAACAGGGCATTTCAAGGGTGAAGAGGAGGCAGCCTCACTCCTTCAAGGAAGTTCTCCCAAGATCAGGCTTCTCAACTATGTCAGCTTGGAGCTTGCATAGTTAATCGCGCCCAAACCCCCAAAGTCAATTGGGACACTGCATGCATATTTTAAAACACAACTACCTGATAGAGTAAAGAAGAAACAGGAGATCTAAAAACATGAATATGTCATGTGACTAAGGTACTGCATTTGAGAGCAGAAGCCGTAAAGGGAAGCAGTAAAGCAGTCTAAAAATGTTGAGAAATGCTGTAAAGCTGTACAATCACTCTGTATGCTGAATCACTGTGACTCATCCTGAGGATGACTCATTCTCTGTATAAATGTATTGTATCTACTTGCAGACAGACAGTTTGGATCCTGTTAGTTTGGAGACAGTTTTGGAGCCTGTGAGCTGTGGAACCATGAGTGAGGGTGGAGTCAGTGTGTGTATGGAGCCTGACTCAGAAGTGAAGCCGGTACTCTGTGTATGCTCTGAAGCTAGTTTAAATCTTCTGTTCACTATGCTGTGTTATTTGCAAACAAGTTTCAACTCAGTAAAGCTTTTATTCTTTTACTGAAGAAGACTCTGCGTTATTAATTTACACTGTGCATCAGAAAAATCTTCCTATAAAAAACCATCAACAACTTCTATATAAAAAACCAACCTGCAGTCAGCATCAGCAGTAATTTAATAAACCATTCCAACTCTAACTACCAAAGGTAGTTTGATACCCACTGGACAAAATGGATAATTGTAGACCTTCATCATTTCAGAAGTTCCATAACTTCCAGGCTATAAAAATAAAGGGCTTCTCTGTTTGCTAAAGACACTACTCATACAGTAAGGGAAGACAAAGCAGCTGCCCATCAAATGATCTTTAAAAGCTATAGGGCATCAATTTGCCTGTTCACACTACGCAAGTTGCCAATTATTATCTACTAATTTCTTTTTGGCAAGGGTTGCTAGTCATCTTAACATTCACTGAATCCCATCTTCAGCTTACCCTACTTTGTTTTCAGAATCCTGTTCCTTTTCTTAAAATAAAAAAAAAAATATGCAGCTGATTTTGCATTATTTTACAAACTGTCATTCCTCCCGCTACCCACCCCGATCCAGACAGAAGGGAGAATTGACTTTCATGGGAAATATGTGTAAATTACCACAGGACGACGAAAAATGATATGTAATCCAATTAATGTCACTGGAAACAATGGTGCAGGAATATGTTCCTGAAGTAATATGCTGTACATTTGCCAAGTCAGAGACACTCAGAACTACAAGGCTGTTGAGATCTTCCCAGTGGTAGTACTACTATATATGGCTTAAATGGTTCAGCATATAAATATTAATGAAGCTTGTGGCTTCTGTCATGCAACATAAAGGTTAATGGGTACATTTCTGTTTTTCCATTTCTTGAATACTGTACATTCTGGAATCTGATCTGCATATATACAAGTGTTACAAAAAGTCACCGAATCCTTTAGGTTTCCTATTAGTGTTTGAAGTAATTTGTGAAGAATCATTTTTTCTTAATTAAGTTTTTCATTTTTTATTCATTACATTGTTACATGTAAACCTGGCATGCACTAGCTCTGCTTCAATGCATTTTATCATTTATCCCCTCTTTGTGAAGTCAGAGGGGGAAAGAATGCAGCACTGTATGTAGGAAAGATTGTTCTTTGGAGAGCCCAATTCCCACAGTTCCTGGAAGAACCAATTGTCAATTCTAAATGGAACTCAATCTTGTGACAGCAAACATTTTATAAAATTTACATACCTTTTGCAAAAATAAAAACGAACCTCAAAGCAGTTTACAATTACCAGTAAAATAGTTAAAAACAACTATTTAAAATATTTTTTTTAATAATTAAAACTGACTGTAAACTAAAATAGAAACACTGTTTGCCTACACTGCCTTAAAGGTAAAGGACCCCTGACAGTTAAGTCCAGTCGCAGATGACTCTGGGGTTGCGGCACTCATCTTGCTTTACAGGCTGAGGGAGCTGGCGTTTGTCCACAGACAGTTTTTCCAGGTCATGTGGCCAGCATGACTAAGCTGCTTCTGGCAAAACGGAAACACCGTTTACCTTCCCGCTGGAGCGGTACCTATTTATCTACTTGCACTTTTTGGCATGCTTTTGAACTGCTAGTTTGGCAGGAGCTGGGACTGAGCAATGGGATTCGAGCATCGTGAGGATTCGAACCGCCAACCTTCTGATCGGCAAGCCCAAGGGGCTCAGCGGTTTAGACCACAGCGCCACCCGCGTCCCTTATTGGGAGGCATTTTTAAAGTTTTTGAATGAGAACCTGTAGCCCTCTAGATGTTGTTACGAGTATAACTCCCATCATCCCTGGGCACTGCCTATGCTAGTTAGTACTGAGAGGACTTAGTGCTGAGCAAACATATACATCTGATATATGTAATACTTTATTAGCAATACTTTTTCGATTTCACAAGTGTTCTGAATGTTAAGTTATACCAATGCAGAATTTGACATCTTTTTATGAAAAGATGGCAAATTCTGAACTTACACTGTCAGTGGAGATAACTCCCACTGTTGGCCCCAAGTGTTAATAGCTACAAAATCCACAGTTGCACACTGTGGTCCTAATAAAGATACTTTGGAGCTTTTCCTTATGGGACAAAATGGCCACTCTCAGGGACAGTCATTCAAACACTAAAAAGACAAAGCGGTAGGAAGTCAGGAAACCCTAAAAGGCAGTAGAGGCCAAGAAATATTCATTTAATATAATTACGTACACAGACTCCTGGATGTGTGAAATCAATCAAACATTAGGAGGAGAAATATTAACTCAGCAATGAAAACACACTATAGCATTGAAGTTAAACAGACATCACAGTACTGTATAGCTCTAGTCAAATTAAAGTCCCTTTTATAGTATAATAAACACTGGAGTAGCCATTTTGTGTGTGTGTGTACAATTCTCCCTAACAGCAACATGACATTATCAAGCCCCATTGCTCCCAAGTGCCTTGCTGTATTTGCAATCAAAACACACAGCGACAAGGAGTCGTGCTGCTCCAGGCAGTGGGTGACTGGATTACCAATTTTTAAAAGTTTAAAAGACAGGAACATATTTTACAGGAATGGAGGGAGCAATGCAGTCCTTGGGCTGCCTCATAAAGGAATCTCTGGGACTGCTCACAGATCAGACACCTGTGTGCCTTCCCATTCCACTTAGTCTAGCCTTGAAATATAAGGGTTTGTGATGGATCAGTCTCTAAGTGGACTGAAAACTGGAACCAATGTCCATGTGACATTTTTTTCTACACTGAGGAATTTTCTATGCAGATTAAAATCGGTACCCCTCAATATATTATGAAGCCCCATACCCACACATTGCTTGAAAGGTCTAAGAAATAAAAAAAAGCAAAATAAGGGGGGTTGGGGGAGATGTTGAAATTGCTGGTTAAAATCAGTGCAGCTTTGAAAGGTTCAGTCCATTTTGATTTAAAATGGTATCCAACTGTAGCCAAACATAGATGAAAACCTGTTCCTTGATCTCAGGAACCAGCACACAAACTATGATGATGATATCTTAAGAGGGATCCAAATGTGTATCAAAGAAACAAAACTTTTTAAAATATATAGTAGATAGTGCAGTTGAAATATGGCATATTTATTTTGCTGCAATTACACTGGAAAGATGGTACTTCAATGTATGTAGTCATGACAAAATAAAAAATTGTCCCATGATGTGCTTCTCACAAGTGTACTACAACACAGAAATTCTCTAGGTAGGAAAAATGCCATGTGTGAGTCACCTCAGTTAAGCTGCATATGAAAGTTCGAAGATAATTATGTGTACCAGATCTCTACAAATCCACGGATGCCCCAGGGAATTGAAGTTAGGAGGAAAGGGAATCAGAGATACTCCCAAGAGTTCAGTACACTGAAAAGAAAAGAAAGGACCACAGTCTAACATATGCATAAGTAGGTATGCTAATCCAAAGATCTGAGAGTAAAGGCAGGGCGAAAGTGGAGCTGGCACTGCATTAGCCATTCTAGGCATTTTTAACAATTAAGCATCATGAATATAAGTGTTAATAAGGTAAGTAACAGGCAATTTTCTATATCAAAAGTCTCTGCACTGCTCTTTAAACAAAAAAAATAGCTTGATGATGTAGTCCACCAATCCTTCACCATCTTGCCTAGAGGACCGAACTCTGAGTTGTATTAAATAGCATTTCCTTTTGCTGCCATTCATAGCAGCTCATTTAGATCAGAAAAGAAACACATAAAAAACCTTCAATCAGCTAAAATTAATATTGTTACTGTCTTATAAAGCCCACCCACAATACAGATTGCAGCAATAACAATTAGCTAAGTGACATAAAATATCAGCTGAACACATAGACTGCATTCCTCTTGCTTTGTTAGATTCAGATTTCAGAAGCTGCCTGCTTGTAAGTCAATTAAGTTTGTTTAATTTTGTGCTCTGGTTATTTGTAAATTCTTTAGGATTGTCTTTCATCTCTCTCTCTAGCCATTTGTAAAACCTGAAAATAATTTGCAGCAGTCACAGATTTGTAGCTCGTGGGTGAGGTGGGAATAATACACACCAGACAATGGTCTTGGATGAGCACAGATCACAACTGAATTGATCACAAAGCAGGTAAGCAAGGTTGGCATGGGATGGTGACGTCACCTAGACAAGACTGTGTTTTGATTCTATGAGTCTATGGTCTGCTGCACCTTCCTTTCCCAGAAGCAAAATAGCCTAGCTTGCCCCAAAACAAAGTCTTGCTCAATCTTTTAACAGCCCCAAGTGGACTATGAGCTGCAGAATCACAAAGCAGCACTCTGGACGACTGTTTTTAGCCTCCATTGCAGATCATCAGAGAATCACAAGCCCAGGCCACAGCCATTTCCATAATGTCTGCCAGGGCTCAATGCAGTGAAGCAAAACTCTTACAACTTTCATCAGCATGTGCCATCCACTAGACATAATGCAACAACTTCAAGTCCCCTAGCTTTCTGCTGTGTTGGCAGTCCTAAAAAACAAATAAATCCAAAACTGACAGATATCAAGGTGCTCTTTCAGTAGGTTCGAAAATATAGTGACACCTGTCTTGTTGAAAGTCAATTAAATTTCCCATCCCAATGTCGATACCCAGCTACCAAAGAAATCAAGATTAACAAGGTCATTTTGCACACTTTCCTCCATAGCAGTGCACTTTTCCATCAGGTTATTTTGTAAAGGAAGACAAAAAGAAAGAAAAGCAGCTCAAATATGCTACAAAATCCATAGGCAATCAAAATAGAACCACAATAATAATGACTCAAGTTCAGCAAAAAGTGGCACTTTAAAGCAACAATCTTTGGGAATGTCAGGGTCTAATATCTGGCTCAGTAATCATGTATCAAATCAGCTCACCTGCAAAGCTAAAGGCTAGTAGTGTGGTCTGAATTATGATGCAGCATCTTTTTTATGTCCTGCTGCAAGAACTGCTTTTGCAGTCAATGCTGACCTGACCTATAGGTTCAAGTTAATCACAAAACTTCACTCTTCCTGAACCCACCTCCAAAAAAACCACAAAAGAACCCTGAAGTCCGTCCACCATTCAATATTCTCAAACTTTGGCTACTATCTATTTATGCACTGGTGCTAAAGGTGATAAGACAACCTTAAAAAAGAAGACAAGGCTCTCATATTTTTAACAGTTCTAAAACATAGTGAAATATGACCAGTGCATTTTGTCATGCAGGGGTGGCAAAATGCCCTCTTACTTTCTGATATTCCCTTTTCTACTGTTATTGTGTGTATTGCCAGATCAGATATGGCCAGTAGATGATGCTTCCTGGTTTCAACGTTTATTGTAGCTTTAAATCTTTATATATTTATTTGTATAATGAGGGCCTCATCATATAGCCAACTTATAATGAGGACATCGATGTTTTTTAACATAATCAAGACTACATATCTAGATGATAAGGGCTTGTTCCTCATTTCGTTATTTAATTAGAATTTGGCCAACTGCCAGATACCTGCTTAGTTTGACAAGTTACCATGCCCAAGACATGGACTGTACTTAGCTCAGCCAGAAGGAATGCCTACGTCGTGAACTTTCTGTTGGCCTTGATCCATGCCAACAGGAGAAATAAGGCCCACACATGCACACAGCCCAGGCCCCATTAGAGGAGGGCACCTGCTGATCTTGGCAGCTTCTTCTTCTTCTCTGGCAATCACTCGTAGCCGAGTAAGATTGTCTTCCATAAACACAGTTTTAACAATGAGTCCATAAGTGACTTTGGAGGCCAATTCTGGGTCCACAGGTCCTTCCACAGTGGGGACATTGGTTTCCGGGCAGGAGTTGATCATGGTGTGGATTTGCCAAGCCTTCCTCTTAGCACATTTCTCCCTTGCATCCTGAGTTCAAGTGTCTTCAAAGCCCATAACACCTCTGGTAAAGGCTGTTCTCCAACTGGAGCGCTCGTAGGCCAGTGTTTCCCAGTTTATACTACTTTTTTTAGATTTGCCTTGAGACAGTCTTTAAACCTCTTTTGTTGACCACCAGCATTACGCTTTCCATTTTTAAGTTCGGAATAGAGTAGTTGCTTTGGAAGACAATCATCAGGCATCCACACAACATGACCAGTCCAACAAAGCTGATGTTGAAGAATCCTTGCTTCAACACTGGTGACCTTTGCTTCTTCCAGTACACTGTAAAAATTTCCGGACACACCGTTGATGGAATCTTTCGAGATGGCGTTTATAAGTGGACCATGTTTCACAAACATACAGTAAGGTTGGTAGTACTGTGGCTTTGTAAACAAACATTTTGTTTTCCCTGTGAATGTCCCGGCCCTCAAACACTCTGCACTTCAATTGGGAGAAAGCTGCACTCGCAGAGCTCAGGCGATGCTGGATTTCGGCATCAATGTTGGCCCTTGTGGAAAGATAACTGCCTAGGTAGGAGAAGTGATTGATGTTTTCCAATGTTACACCATTGAGTTGGATTTGTGGCGCTGCAGAGGAGTTATTTTGTATTTGTTGGTGCAGCACATTGCTGTTTTGGATGTTGAGCGACAGGCCAAGCTTTTCGTAAACTTCTGCAAAGATATTTAGGATGGTTTGGGGGTCACCCTCTGAGCATGCACACACTATGTTGTCATCAGCATACTGAAGCTCTATGACAGAATTTATGGTAACCTTACTCTTTGCTTTCAGCCTGCTCAGGTTGAAGAGCTTTCCATCTGTTCAATATATGATTTCTACTCCAGTGGGGAGTTTCCCTTCAACAAAGTGTAGGATCATGGCAATGAAAATAATGAATAGAGTTGGGGCAATAACACAACCCTGTATAAGAAGGCTGCGCTTGGTGCAGACCAACGGGATCTGGACCTGATTAGGAAACCATCTCGTCAGGTTGCCTGCTTGCTGCTTAAGAAATCCCCAGCAGCTGTGGGAAGTATTGAGACTTATCAGGAAGCTGCTTCAGCCAGCTGTTAATTGGAAGCTGAAGGAGCAAACTACTGAGCTTCATTCTGTAAATTCTAACTACTTTGCTCATCTTAGCTGTTACTCTGCTGATTACATGTTACTTAGTGTTAAGTCTTTGCTCATTGTAAGTATTTGCTTATTTACTGTTAGGTTTTGGCTTATTGTAAGTCTTTATATTGTACAGCTTTATATTTCATATTTATGATTAGACTCTGTTATCAACTAATAAACAGAAGTCTTTCTTGCATCCAATAGCTTGTCTGCTCTTCTATTCGCTAACATCCAAAGAACTCTCCTGCTTTCTTGGTGTTTTCCGTGGCTGGGTAACCACTAGGAACTCCCCAAGATAGGGGAGGCAAAACACTGTGAAACTGATACCATATCCTTCTTCTGGTGGCACTAACTTCTGTTTCTCTTCACCTCTGCATGGCAGACCTGTGCTGCCTGAAGGGAACAGTGTTGTTCTGACATATGTTGTGATGGGGGTGACAAGGTCCTTTACCATTCCTCTTTCATAACATTTTATTTGTACAGAATGAACCTGCAAGTGTCAGAGTCACTCCTGGGCAGCTTAATTTGCATCATGTGCATATTATATCTGTAATCTGAATATTAAAGGTCAAGGGACCCCTGACTATTAGGTCCAGTCGTGACCGACTCTGGGGTTGCGACGCTCATCTCGCTTTACTGGCCGAGGGAGCCGGCGTACAGCTTCCAGGTCATGTGGCCGGCATGACTAAGCCGCTTCTGGCGAACCAGAGCAGCGCACGGAAATGCCGTTTACCTTCCCGCCTGAGCGGTACCTATTTATCTACTTGCACTTTGACGTGCTTTCGAACTGCTAGGTTGGCAGGAGCAGGGACCAAGCAACGGGAGCTCACCCCGTTGCGGGGATTCAAATCGCCGACCTTCTGATCGGCAAGTCCTAGGCTCTGTGGTTTAACCCACAGCGCCACCCGCATCCTTAATTTGAATATTAGACACATGCAAATCAAGCAAATTCACTTTAACATTTTCTCCTTGCAAATGCTATAGTTGTTTCTGCCCAAGCAATCAGTACATGGTATACAGATATAGATATAATATAGATATAGGTATGAGAAGAAATGGGCCTGACTGTTGGACTTTGGATGTGGCTTACTGTATCAAATCTGGTGTTTTTCTTGACCTGTTGGACTGCCAAACTACTCACTGGCATTCACCCTTGGGACTTTGCATACCAGCAGGACTTGACGCCACATGCGTTCAGGACAATTGTATGTTAGTGATTATTTTATGTCTTATATTGAATTTTATTTTATTACAATTTGAATAGCCAGGAATTCAACTTGTTAAATGTTCTTCAAAAACATATTTCAAGCCACCCGAAAGAAGCTTGTGGGCCACCTGTACTAGAGAACATAACAATCTCCCATCTATACTGAAGCCATGGATGAGGCTCCCCAATGCCAGGAAACAAATACAAAATTCACTGACTTCAGTGGGTGTATCTGTATTATGCCTTTAAAACTGGCTCAGCAGTCATTCCTTCAGCTCTTGGAACTTCAGTTCTATGAAGGGGGAGCTAGTGATCAGCAGAGGATTCTGATGCACTACAAATGCAAGATACCTGACATAATAAAAATTGCATACTGATATTCTGTGCGGAATTTTGGCAAAGCGTATTGTTATTTTTATGGAATACAATGAAACCTTTTTTTTTTTTAATGTAAGCTTTCCTAGATCCCAGCAGGCATTTCTAAAAAAGCCACATATGGCTGGAGAAAGTCAAATATTAGATTATGAGATCGGTGAATTTTATTACTTTTAATAAAAAGCTCATTGCTTAACTTGCTAGTAACTTCCAGCTGTTGTGGTTTTACAAAATAACATAAATATATTATTTTAAAATAATAGAATCCGTAACACTGGAAACCAAATCAATCAAATTGCCTTAGATAAGTTATTTGTCCTTTTGAGCTAGACTATCAATGAAAATGTGTGACATAAAATATACAGAGCAATGGATGGGAAGAGGTAGACAAAGTAGCTGACAAAGAAATGTGGGGTGTGGGGGTGTGTAAAAATATGGAGAATTTATTCCTAACTAATAGTGGCATAATTCTAGAGGTGTGCTCTACAGGACTCTCTGGGTGGTATTCAACTACGTTTTACTCAGAGTAAGCCAACTGAAATTAGTGAACATTACTAAGTTAGGTCCATGAATGTTAAACCCTGCTTTTCTATGAAAATGAATGAACAGAGCCAAAAAAATATTTGAGATAAAGCATGATAAGTATAGCTGAACAGGTCATGCTATTTATTTATGCTATTTATTTATTAAACTCTGAATAATGAGAGTGTGCCACAAACTGTACATACGCTTTACCTTCTGTCTCTTACTTTCACACCCATCTGCTTAGGAAAGTTCTGCCTAGTTAGTTACCAAGCCATTGCTTTCAAAAACCTGAGGTAAGTTTTAATCTTCAAGTAAGAGCTCTTACATACAATCCTTGCTTGTATAAAGAAAACCAAGAATAAAATTCAATTCTATCATATGAGCTGTCACTCACAGGTTGTGTTTATTGGACATCATAATAAACTATGGAAATGAATCTGAGCCTCCCTCGGTGTTATATCTGAACCTTATATTGCGGTTGATCATAACCCTGTTTTGTTGAAACAAGATGCTTTGTAAACCACATGGCTCGTTTGAAACAAACCATAGTTAAACACAGCTTGTCAGGTTTGGCTGACACAACCTGTAGCTAATCAAAAATAGAAGTAAGTGCTTCTGAACTCCTGCACTAGAGGAGAAGAGGTTTGGAGGTGAGTATGTAAGTCTGGGAGAAGGCTGGGTTCATTCCCATCATACATCAGGGTTTACTGTAACATCCAAACACAGCCACTGCTTAAAGTGGTATAGCCCATAATAGATTTACCATGTCTTCTGTTGTACAATAACTGGACCCAAATCCCATGATTTCAATCAATTTATTATCAAATGTGCACTTAGAATAATTGCCTGATGTAACATGACCTCATTAATTTAATTAATGGAAACAGCCAGGCACAGTGAACAAAGTTACACTCCCATCATGATAAAAATGGTTCACAGCAAGAGATGCTGCTCAGACTGCAGAATCCACATTTCCACACCTTTGGTCTATTTGACATTATGCTTCCTTTGCAAGCTTCAGGCATAAACCAACAGGAAAAAAAGCTGCATCATTTGATAATTTCCAATTTCCCGTTGGTAAATGACTCCTGCTAGCTGCTAGCAAAATAACTGATAAAACCAGTATTCTTTTCTTCCTTTGCTAAGATATTAAGGTGACCTTTTAAAATGCATATAATATTTATGTGATAGAAGGATGCAATTAAGCAGGCCACTATTATATACAAGTCACTTAAGGTATACTGAATTTAGTGAAGACCTAATTGTTGGCTCTTAAGAACTACAGAGCCTATTTTAAAATGAAATAAAACATAGTGAAGCAGGAAATAGAAAACTATTCAATCTTTATAAATTTAACATCCATGCTGAAGTAAACCACAATACATGCATGATAAACTAAGGAAGAGGAAGAAGACACAAGGGCTGTAACTTATGGCTAAGGTTATAAGAATTTAAGAGAAGGAAAACAATGGCTGAAAAAAATCACTTGAGTCAGTAATTGAACTTAAGCAAACTCCTCAGACCAGAACTGCTCTAATAAGAACAAGCAAGTAGCACAAGACTCCAAAACAACAAGAAGATTAAATCAAAAGGAATAAATGAAAAGGAACTGTGGCATTTGAAAGAAAGGGACTGGGTTAGACTTCAGTAAAAGAAAAACCTTGTGTAACTTTTTAAAGAATATTCTTACTCCACAGAGACAGAATATGCAAAAGAGCATAAGGTATGCAAGCTTTGAATAACCCTTTCCTAAAGCACTGGGGTTGGAAAGCCCTAATACAATAATTCTCTCTGATTACAAACTTGGCCTATTAAGTTACAACACAGCTAACCCTCCTTCCTCTCCCCAATCCAGCATTAGGTGTCAGGGTCCCTGTACCTTTACCTTTAACCCCACCCTGGCATGTTCTGCATACAGCTCACTTAGAAAGATTAGTTTCACCTTTAACAGTCAAGTTGTCTGCAGCTTTCTTTTGACATCTAAGTAGTCAAAGCAACACAAGGCACTCTAGATTGGGGCACCTCATACAGATAATGCTTTTCCTTGGACAAGCCCAGAATCTCTCTGAAGCACCCCGCTTTGGATTGAGATTCAGCTGAATCCACTGCACACCACTAACAGAGCTGTCATAACTTTTTCTGTCATCATACTTCAGCCTAAGTAGTCTGAGGCTATTTTATCAGTGGAAATGACTGGTCTCTTTTATCTGTTTTATTGTATTTTAAATTGCTGTAAATTGCCCTGGGTAAGTTGGCATCTTTCAGGGAGGGTAAGAAATCTAATAAACAATAACACTAATACTGCTACTAATGATGATGATGATGAAAATTATAGTATAATTTTATTGTATACTAATGTTTTAGTATCTGTGAAGTGCTTGGCAATTTTGAAATGTTAAGGAGTATATAAATGATAATAAATAACAGCTGCTCAGATGTTACTAGCCCAGAGATGGAAAGAAGATTAAGTCCTACCAGAGAAGAATGGCAAACTAAGCTGTTGGAGTATGCTGAAATGGCAAAACTGACCAGGAAGCTCAGGAACCAAGAAGACCAAAACTTTAATAAAGAATGGGGAAAATTTAGAATTCACTTGGGAGACCACTGCAAGCAGATGAAAACATTAGCAGGATTGCAGTAACACTTGTAATGTACCAAATCTTATGGACAAAATGGAGAGATATAAAATATGGATTACTGAATAATATGAAGTTGAAAAGGTTGACAATAAAACCCATGGAGAGGAAGGTGGAAAGTCCAGAGATTTGAAGAAATCTTTAAATATGGATATGTATTTTGTATTGTTATAATTCTATACATGTAAAATCAAATAAAAAACATTTCTAAATAAATAAATAAAGGGATGCATTCAATTACAGAAATACCCACAGTTCATAGAAATTCACCAAAAATATTGGTTAATAATAATAATTTTATTATTTATACCGCACCCATCTGGCTTGGTTTCCCCAGCCACTCTGGATGGCTTACATATGTACAGTATATGGTTCCATATATTCTGTGTATTTGGGAAATATGTTCAGTTAGCATCCAGGCAATGCTATTCAAAGTCTTGGGAACATCACCTGCCTCTTAAGGAACATGACTCTCTCCCTCTTTCTTTCTCAATCTCTATATTAAACCTATGGCACTGGCTAAATTAATAAATTTGATCTGCTTCTCTTTTGACTCTTGCTGTACCTATTTTGTACTTTAGGACTTCTGGTGTTCTGCTGTCATTGCTATTATTGGAGGGTTTTATTCATTAACAACGCAGTGGCTTTACTTCAGGGGAAGTACCTAGAATTAAATGGTGTTTTGTTTTTTGTTTTTGAAAAGTGGCTAATAAATTGGAGAACAGACAAAATAAATAAAAATGACAGACTACCAGACAAGCAGTTCTTTTCTCTTTTTGCATGCTCCTCTCTTTGCAGGGAGTGTCATGCGGAGATAACAGCAGCTCAAATGTGCTTGTGAGGAGTCATTCTAAGGCAGGGATGGGGAATCTCTTCATCCCAGCAGGCCAGAATTTTATCTCCCCAACCCTGGTGGGCCACATTTGACAACCACAAATCACCTGGCATCACTGTGACACCAGGTGATTGACAGGTAGGGGAGATAAAGATCTGCTGCATGTCAGGAATTCAAAGCACTGTGTTGGGTTTACAGGTAGCCCTGCTTGGTGCTTTGAAGTACCACTGAGGCTGGGTGTAACTCCAAGCCTAATTTCTGCAGGGATTGGGGAGCTCACTGGATTGGCGTGGCTCAAAACCTGCTGTTCCAAGGAAAGAAAAAATGCTCCTTTTAAAAACTGGACATTTTTTTTCTTTACAAAGAAGCCTGCAAACCCGCTTGGGAAGTGCTGTGCAAGGAGACTTCCAAACTCTGTGCTTTGCACCAACTGATTGGTGTTTAGGAAGCACTGCAATGACAAACCTAGACAGCATCTTAAAAAGCAGAGACATCACCTTGCCAACAAAGGTCCGTATAGTAAAAGCCATGGTTTTCCCAGTAGTGATGTATGGAAGTGAGAGCTGGACCATAAAGAAGGCTGATCGCCAAAGAATTTATGCTTTTGAATTGTGGTGCTGGAGGAGACTCTTGAGAGTCCCATGGACTGCAAGAAGATCAAATTTTTATCCATTCTTAAGGAAATCAGCCCTGAGTGCTCACTGGAAGGACAGATCGTGAAGCTGAGGCTCCAATACTTTGGCCACCTCATGAGAAGAGAAGACTCCCTGGAAAAGACCCTGATGTTGGGAAAGATGGAGGGCACAAGGAGAAGGGGACGACAGAGGACGAGATGGTTGGACAGTGTTCTCGAAGCTACCAGCATGAGTTTGACCAAACTGCACGAGGCAGTGGAAGACAGGAGTGCCTGGCGTGCTCTGGTCCATGGGGTCACGAAGTGTCGGACACGACTAAACGACTAAACAACAACAAGAAGCAGAAGCAGCTTTGCAGGCACTACCAACTGAGAGTGCAAAGCCCCATTCAGCTCAGTCCCACCTTTTCCTGCCCCTCATCTGGTGTCATCTATGGCGTCAGGTGTAGGGCAGGTGGGTTTGGCTTGCTCCAAATGACCTTGTGGGCTAAATAAGGCCTGGAGGTTCCCCAAACCACTGTTCAAAGGCATAGCATTGCTGCCTCTTTGTATAACAAAAATGAAGAATCTAAAATCGATTAAAACAATATACTTAATTTCCTCACCGGCTTGGTGCCTTAATACAATATCACCATAAAGCATTAAATGGACAATGTATTTTTATTGGTTTTCAGCAACGATTTACATAAGACACAGGTTTCCCCTTACCTGTGCTCCAACTCTCGGATGGACAGAATGACTCCCGAAGTCGACGCCTGCTGCTGTAGGGTGGCCAGAAATGTGAACTCACTTTTATTCCGGAACAGCTGAATTAACTTCTCACTAGAATGGGGTGCTGCATGGATTTCTCTGTCTACAGCTAAAAAAAAAAGTTGGGGGAGAGGAAGAGGAGGGGAAGAAGCATACTGTAAAAATGTTTACATCTGTAAAAGTAAGAAAATGCTTTTCATTTTTGTCTCCTGTAGATACACTCTTCACTCTTGGGGGGGGGGGGGGCTTGTGCCCTATGTGTGCTACTGCAGCAATCATGTATAAAAACAGAAAACATCATCTTTATCAGTGTGCCCCATTTGTCACACTGACAAGTTCACAATCAGACATGCACTGATTTTCTGACAAAGTTTCTGACAGGGGACGCTGAGCCATTCAGGTCTGCTGTGAGCAGATTACATTGCTGATTCATGAGGTGTGCCGAAACAAGATAATAAGCTCCCAAATTCAGAGGGTCTGGCTGGTCCCCGAGTCACTTGCTAAGCTCAAATTTCAATTTCACTACTGTCTCACTTACTCTCTTTCCATAATACATCTAGAGAATCTGTCCTTGTAACATATGCGGGCAGAAATGCATTATTGGTAGCAATACTCCATCGACATACTTTTGACTCCCAAATGTATTTATTTTACTACACTGGCACACATAATATACTTACAGGAACAAGCATCATTTCTTGAACATCGCAGTTTAAACAAGCAATATGTAGATGTTCATGCAATATTTATTAGACCACAATCTAATGTTTAGAGATGCATCCCTATCCAAGCAGGAATAAGGCAACACTCCAGCATTCAACTTAAAGCCACATTTCCTTCAGGTCTTGTTAGTTAGGGATAGGAAAGGAGTAATGAAAGCAACATCTATGACATCTATATTAAAGAGAATGAATCACCCGCCCTCCAACCTACATTTCTATTTTGCTGTCTTGCAAAGCAACAACTCTGTCACATATTTTGAGAACTAGTGTCCATTAATTCCATTACTTGTTTTTAAAGCCACATGACATGACACAACAATCTAGATTTTTAAACGTTATTATTATTATTAGGTTGCCCCAGCCACAAAACTAGATTTCTAATGACGGTTTTCTAATAAGTCCAGTCAGAGGCGACTGTGGGGTGCGGTGCTCCTCTTGCTTTTCAGGCTGAGGGAGCCAACGTTTGTCCACAGCTTTCCAGGTCATGTAGCCAGCATGACTAAACCGCTACTGGCACACAGAGGACTGTGACAAGTGCCAGAGTGTATGGAAATGCTGTATTCCTTCCTGCCGCACCTATTTATCTCCCTGCCCTGGTATGCTTTCAAATTGCTAGGTTAGCAGAAGCTGGGGCAAAGCAATGGGAGCTGACCCCACCGTTGTCCTAAAGACAAACTTGGGGTAACCTATGTGCTGTCCTCCAGATGTTGTGGACTATAATTAGCCATGAAGGGCACTATGTTGGCCTATGTGGCTATTTCCACATATCAGGAATATCACATGCCCCTGAATTCAACAGAAAACTTTGAACTACAACCGCTAACAGCAGTTTAAGGGCCAAACTAGATGTGCTATTAAATGGAAGGTTTCCTTTCAATGCAAGCAATAGCACCCAAAGAACTTGTTTTGTTAGGACCACAGAAGGGAAGGGCTAAACGCCCTCCCCAACACTTGCTACAATCCTGATGATTATCACCAAACTCCAGCAGCTGCTAATTTTTTCTTTTTTATTAAACACTTTTAGGTACAAGATGCCCTAAGCAAGGCCATTTGAAATACTGAGCTCAACCTAAGAAGCAAAAATGCTACATGCAGAATTGTACAGTGGCTGCTCCCTTGGCTCCCAGATGTCACCAAATGCCATGCAAAGGGTCTCTGTTATATCTGGTACGGTGCTGGCTGGGGCTGATGGAAGCTGTGGTCCAATACATCTAGAAGGCACCAAGTTGGCCAAGTCTGCTTTAAATACACTGCTCAGAGATTTCTAAAACAGTAAGTGATTAATAAATGCTTTGAAATAAAGAAAGAGGCCTTCAAAGAGCTAGGGGGAAAATAGGTGCCACCAAAAGTGCTCCATTCTTGAAATTCTGCATCTTCAGTTATCTATAATTTAGTTAGTCTCCAAGTCTCATTTCTCATGGGAAAATGAAATTCATTATGCAATAGCAGCCAAATTTCACGTATATATCAATGATTCCATTTCCAACACAAAATTATACTAAGTAATGGAAGAAAGGGGAAATCCTCATCTCCCTATTCCTTTCCTTGTAAATGATTGATGTATGTCCCTTAGCCATCAGATTTGATTACCCGCATTTTGAAGCGTAGCATGAATGTTATGAATGACATAAAATTACCTAATTCTTTCTAAACCCTAGCCTTGGGAGATGTCAATGCTTACATCAAAAAATGTCAATTAGTATTCAAATATATCCTTAAAAACACAAGAACTTCTTAATGAAAACCTTTCCCCACTATCAACCATGTTTTAGCTTTTGCACAACACATACACAGGTACATTTGTTTCAGTTTCAATTATGCAATATCCATATATAACTCACAGAGAGGTGGGGAGGAAGTCATGCAGATAAGAGCTGAAGGGTGGGGAAATGACAACAAGATAGCAGGCAGCCTGGTTGGGGTGGTAGGCAGATTAACCGTAGCAGCTAGCCTGTTTATGACACCATGGCAGCTAGCCCATACCATACCACATACTAGCATTATTCCAAATATGAGATAATTCTTTCATCAGAAACTTGTTTCCACTAGTGCAAAAAAAAATCTTTAAGAGTATGCAACCAGCAGCTTAACAACCTGGACAAAGTGTAAATGGAGGTGGCTAACCTGTGGGCTATATATACCCTACCAAAATATAGTTGTCTTTCTGAATACAACACATCCGAGATGGCTCACATTTTTAAAAATTCAATGCAGGAAAGCCTGTGAGTCTAACGAGATGTCAGCTCAACTGAAGCAAAACTTTGTTAGACAAAGTACACTCTTGTGGAATAAAATTGTAATAAATGCATATATGTTTCTCAATAAACAGATTGTGCACAAAGGCCCTGTAAATCCTCAATACCCATTTAATCACTTAAAATGATTTCTTTAAAATCTGTTACAGTTTTGCTCAACTACATTGTGGCAAGGTCCTTTGTACACTCACTTGTAAGTTACTATATCCAAGAGATACAGTAGTAGTAGCAAATGATAGTGTTGGATTTAAGTGCAACATTGGAGCAAAATGAATGACAGGCTGGCTTGATGTTTCAACATCAGTTAAATGTCAAGAGTTGACAGTGGTTTGTTCAGTTGTTGGAAAGTGTCTGAAAAACTTTTAGTGGCTTGTTGAAGAAGACGGCTCACCCCCCCCTTTTGGGGGTGTGGTGGCGTGCAGGACAGCTAGTGACTCCCTCCCGCCAAATGCAGGAGAGCTGGGTGCTGGAGAGTGAGCTTCAACTCATGCTCCTGGCTTGAAGTCTGGCTCTGCGCCGGCCTGCTTAATTGGGCAATGGCAGGCTGGCTCGGAGGGCAGGGCACACTCCGGGGGGCAGGCATGACAGAGCCATCAGGGGATTTAAACTGCCCCCCCCCAGCACCCAGCTCTTCTCATTGGATCAACCCACCCACCCACTCCTTCAGCATTGCATTTCACATATTGATTGGCCTTGCTATGGCAACAGTGGTCACTGTATTCAGGACTGAGTAGGAATTTGCCTATCAGGCGAATTGGCTATGGCCTGAGGGTTTTGCCTACCTCATAGCAATTGCCACAACTTGGGTGGTTTAGGCATTGGGTGACCTGAGTCTTGGATGGAGCCGGGGGGGGGGGTGTCGTACCTTCATCTTCCCCTCTAGAAATAGTGTATTCCATTAAAGAGATCCGTGAAGGAGTCACTTCTGTCCATATGCCCATATAGGGGGGCTTGGGCTTCAATGCTCCTCTATGTGGCAATCCCTGCAGGGATACCCCTACTTGATGTAAGTCAGGGGTCAGCAACCTAAGGCCCATGGGCCAGAAGCAGACTACGGAGGCCATTTAACTGGCCCATGAGCCGCCCCCAAACCGAGCAGCCCGTTCGGCGAGCCCCTGCGCACTGTGCTAAACCGGCGCAGCACAGTGCAGGGACTCTCTTCCGCGGCTCCAGAAATTGCTTCTGCGCATGCTCAGACACCAGAAATCGCTTCTGCGCAGGTGCAATTTTCGGCATCTGGGCATGTGCAGAAGTGATTACCAGAGCCGCGGAATTGCGGAGACGTGATTTCCGGTGTCACACTGCACTGGTCCAGCCCACGGAAGATCTCTGTGGGAATGATCCAGCCCATGCCCAGTAAGCCTTGCTGACCCCTGGTGTAAGTCATAGGAATCTCCACTGCCGGGTTGACTGTTCATGTCATTTTTGGCAGGTGGGCCAGAAATAAATGGTTACCCATTGCCTATGCTAAACCTCTTCAGCTATAGTCAATAAAGTTGTGGCCTGATTTGATCACATCTGATGGTGTGGTGTCATTTATTGATGGAGGAAGGGGGAGCACACAGCCTGGGCCTGCAAGAAAGATGGAAGTGACAAACACTCCAAAATCCTTGAATCACCAATGGATGATTTAAGGACAATGAAGCAACCCAGAACAAGTTACAACTCTGGCTAATCTAGGCTATTCTGCCAATGGCCTTTCCTCACACATGCTGTCATTTCAGATGCTACTTTCCAAGCAGTTCAGCCACAGCTGCTTCCAGGCATCCATAACTATCAGGGACACAACTCATCAGAAAGGTCTGCTATGCAGGTTTCGTTGAAATGCACTGAAATGTATTACCGTACTGGTGTGCAGCACCCATTCATTTTAAATAGGACTTTAAAAACTCTCCTGAAGATTGTGCCCTAAAGCAATGTTTTTGACAATGTACAGTAGTGGCACTTTATCCTACATATTTCAAAATTATATAGATAAAGCACAGTAATATAATATTACAACATAAAAGATTAGAGTTCCAACTCACTAGAGCATATGTAGTACTATTTCACCGCCATTCTGAACCACTGCCATGCAATGCACTTTGCAAGAGAACACATATTTGAAAGAGCTATTTCCAGGAAACACTGTGGTATTTCAGTGCATGTGCCAAAGAATAACAAGCTTAGCACTTGTTATGTTTACTAATCCAAGGCTTGTATTAACAAACCGTGCCTGCCAGCGCACAAAAGAGAAATGAGAACTCCTGTTTTTTCTTTAACTGAAACACAAAAATGAGCTATGCAACACAGAACTGCTGAACTTCAGCGATGCTCCCTCTAGATTAAAGGTGCCCTTTCATTTACGGTGCAATCCAATCAAAGTTAATTCTAAAGTCTCATTATTTCAATAGAGAGTTAATCATATGCCTAATGCTTTCCAATTGCAGTAAATGAAACTTAAGACCTTTTCGACTTTGGCTGGATTATGTCCTCACATAAGTATTTTCAAACATATGATTAAATCTAAATATCAGGCCTCATATGCTTCAGGAGCCACTGTTGCTCTGGTCATTAACATAGTCTATAGCTGATGGTGGCTGTTATGCTCTGAAACCAGTAATCATTAAAAATAAATAAATACTGTGTGCTCACATTTCTAACACAAATACAGTTTAGCAGGACCACAAGGTTGTTTGGTCTGTCCTTATCCACTAACAAGACAGGGCCATCTAGTCTCCCTATCATGACCAGGCTACAGGATGCCATTGCAAAATCCAGGATGTTGCAGGACAATTAGCCCCAGATGATTCAAACAAGTCAAAGGCTGCTGTCATATTTGCATATGCCTAAAACCATGGGTATCTGCAGAAGGGCAAGGGGGGGGCCAAACTGCTCCACCCCAAATAAGCATAAAACCCGATTCCAAGCTTTCAGGGGATTTTTTTGTTTTTGTTTTTCCCCACATGATAATTTTTCAATGTTTTGAGTCTTCTTTGAAGGCTTACATTCAGTAAAAACATTCACTCAGATTACAGTTAAGTATTCACAACGAAAACATAGTGAGGAAAATTAGCAAAATAAATCATAGCACTCAGGATGGTTTTTAAAGATATTTCTAGCCCTTGTGAAATCTTAAATGCAAGGCAAAATTTTGCAGAAACTCAAAAGCTCATTCCGCTTGTGAGAAACTAGCCTGTTCCTGCCTTTTAGTGTTTATAATCAATAAATGGAATCATATCAGTAATTGATATTTAGGAAAGCTGAGCTAGCTGATTAGGCAAAAAGGCTTAGAGCAGGTATGGCATACCTGTGGCCTTCCAGATGTTGTTGATTTCCGGATTCCATCAGTCTCAACCAGCATGGTCAATGGTCAGAGCTTATGGAAGCTGGAGTCCATTGCATCAGGTTAAGACAAGCATTATCTGGAGAAGGAGCCTCCCAATTCATTTTTAATTTTAAAACTTTTTTGTCTGTGTGAGTTCACTGCTGACAGATTGGTAGAAAACAATTCAGAAATCCAGTACTTTCGTGGGCAGAAAGATAACAGAAAACCCATTATCTTTCTAACTTGGGGCTTATTTCATATTAAAAATGTGAGTTAGTCCTTTTTTTAAAAAAAAAAAAAAGCTTCCCTATAAATGTAGTTAAAGTACATCATTGCTATACACATAGTGCAGGACTGTGGCTGAGATATAATGGACTACGTAAGCCCTGCAAAAGTACCCTAGTATTATTATACCCATTCTGATGGGAGCAGTGTGTGTGTGTTAGAGCAGTATCTGGTGCAGTATTGTTACGCAGTTGGTTTTTAGAGAAATGGAAGGGGTGGAGCTTCGAAATTGATTCAAGCTGCAGTGCCGTTAATTAATTGAAGTTTGGAGTGGGTGAAGGGAGCCAAGGAAAGAAATTAGTTTCAGCTGTGGGGAAAAGACAGGGTCCAATGGTCCAGATGTCACATCTACTTGTAGATGGACAGTAGTTCTACCCATTGAGTAACAACAGAGAAATACAAGTTTCTCAGAAACAAGGTCTACCCAAGCCTTGTCGCCAGTTGTGCAGTAGTTGTGGACCTGCTCTCTGACGTTAGTTATGTATGTAATGGGCATCTGTAGGAATTTTTCAGGGAGTGGGGGAGCAACAGAAATATATATGATATGATTATGGACAAAGTGACTATGACTAAAGAGGTGTAAGCCTTAAAGTATTGAATTCCACAATCCATAGCCTCATACTTAACTTTGATAGAGCTGAGGTATACATTTTTGCAACGTTGTGGGTTTTTTTTAAGAAATGGAGAGGAAAAAGAGCATGGATGGGTACAGATCCTTTCAGTTTTTATGCACACACAGTTTTAAAGCACCAAAAAGTCACTAACAAGACAATCCAAACCCAAGGTCCACTGGGATGAGTGAGTTTGGAACAGGTGGACCTTGGGAAGTTCTGCCAGGATTCACTCCAATATCCAGGCTCAGTTGGAGATACAGTGATGTAACTCCCACATCCCAGTTCAACCAAGGATATGATAGCACAGCTTCCACATTCTGACTCAGCCAACCCAGGCCCCCAAAAGCGGGGATTCTGTAGGTGGAACAAGGAAAGACTTGCATCTATTCCAAACATCTTTCAGCTCTTGTGGAAAGTATATTATCAAATCTTCTGCCCTAAAGCAATTGCCCAAATAGGTAGCCATGTCATACTTCCATCATCTTCACTCCTCACTTCTTACTGATGAAACAGGCTCATGCATACAAATGAATGATCACAATAAATCTGTATTTACGTATCACCCTTTCTAAGTGCTGGTTCCTGTACTCCAGAGCAAGCAATGAAGGCCTGAGTAGGTCAGGCAGGCCCTGTCATATAATGTCAGATATTATATTATATTATAACATTACCATAATAGTGTGAGAACCAACTCTATGGGAGAAACAATCCCTATGCCTGTTATTGACATCAGAACCAGTCCTTTGAGTGTTCCATATTTACAAGAGTAGGACTACATGCGTAGCTCAGTAAAATGCTTAAAATCCCACTACTCAGTTTGAATGGAAAGCAATGCAGAGAGACTGAACTTCATCACTCAGTCTCCTTTATAAACAGCTGATAGGTGGGAATTTCAAGCTTTGCTCACTGATCAAATAAGCTCCACCTCAGATGCTGGATTAGGCTGGAATAATTATGTACAAGATAACATGCATGGAATTCTGGTTAAGAGAAAACTGTATGCTTATATGATGCCTCCACTGACCGCCCCCCTGCCATATTAACTCCCTAGAACTTCACCTTCCCATTCCATGCAACTACTAAGCTTGCTTTAAAACATCCTAACCCCAATTCTGAAGCCATTTCTGTGCTGTTCTGTGCTGCAGACCTGCGTCGCACCCATTTTCACCTTCATATCCATGTCCATGCCTATGCCTCCTTTTGTGAAGCTCACCACCACCATACACAACCCCCCCCCCCCCATGGTAACTTCCTGCATTTTCATCCTCCCACACGTTGCAACAACTAAGCAGCCTTTTACCTTCTGCTCAGTTATGAACCATTCCCTCCTATTCTTCAGATGCTGCTGTGCCCCTGGCTTTCCTCTTCAACCCCATTCCCATGCCTTCCTCCTTTTTTGCAATCCCCTTTGCACTCCCATTTTCACCTTCAGTCCTTCTCCCTCCACCCTCCTCCTCACTTTTCTCAACTCTCCCTTGCCCACAGATCCTTGCCCACAGATCCTCCCCATTTCCCTGCCTCCTCCTCTCCTATCTGCAGCATCCTTTGCACAAACACCATGGTGATACATGTTATTGTATACAGTGGTACCTTGGTTTGCAACCATAATCCGTTCCGGAGGTCTGGTTGTAACCCAAGGCACACTTTTGCCAATGGGGCCTCCCCCCAAAAATGGGTTGTAATAAAAAATAATTATGGGTTGTAATCCAAAAAAAGGGACACACACTTCTGGGTTTGACATGGTTGTAATCCAAAACGGTTGTAATCCAAAGCGGTTGCAAACCAAGGTATCACTGTATTTAAGATGAAAAGTCCGCTAGTACCGTTAACTTGTGAGTGAAGTTTAAGTTGCTGTGTACATGTACACGTACATGAGTGTTTGCTTGTTAATAAAATATCTCTTCTGAATTACTACACGTATCTGGAACTTCATCTGAATACAATACACGGTACCAGGAGCAAACTCATGGCTGTGGGAAGGTACTATGGAATATTTGAAGCTAACACAAGCAGTGGCGTAGCTAGCTGCTCGGGTGCCCGGGAGGTGAGCACGCCCAGCGCCCAGGGGCTGGCCACCCATGGGGTGGGGCAAGCCGGGCAGGGTGCTCTGTGCAGAGCCTGCATGGAGTCCACCCACCACCTCAGCTGCAGGGCGTCAGAGGGGGAGGCAGTGGGCAGATGTAAGCCCCACGCTGCCTTTTCGAGCAAAGCGGTGGATGCAGGCACCCTAGCCACTGTGTCACTCCCGAGACACATGGCTCGGGTGTGCTGTAGGCTCCACAGTAAGTGCCACCTCCTGGGTGAGTGGCCCACAGTGTGACCCCCATGCCCCCAACTATGCTGCTGAACACAATAGCCTTTCCCAATTTCCTTCTTGCTGTACACACACCTTGTTTTGAACTGCCACTTTCTACCCTCTCTCATGCATCTCAGACCTCTGTCGTGGTTCAAAATTACAATCCCTCCTGCTTGGCTTCCTCTATGCAAACCTCTACTTTAGTCAAACTTCTGCAAAGATTTCATATGGGTAATTGTATTCTTGCTAGGATATAACCACCCCCTTTTATTCCTTTAATTTCTCTCCAAGATATTTCTTAACATTTTGCAAAATCTGATCTATTTGATTTGAGGCTTTTGTTCACATTTGCACTGAACTGCTTGTAATGTGAAGAAAAATATATTTTGGGGGAAGGTGTTAAGCATCATAAAATCCAGCTGTCTTACATATATGCTTTCATTCTTATGTTTCACCCGGGGAATGGAAAAGAGCAAATATAACATCAATTCAGTATGTTGGGGTGCAATTCCATGGCAACTTGCACAAGTTCATTTGCACTGACTTTGGTAGGAATACACAGTTCAAGTGGCATTTGAATAATGCTCCGCAACTTGGAGCACTGTAAGCCTCAACTGAAAAAAAATAGAATAAAAATAAAGACAGGAGTATGCAGGGAAATCACTGCTTCTATTATCAGTTTAAAATGACTGTCTCCTTGTAATAGAATGCTGCTTTCGTGGATAATATAGAGCAATACTTTATCCAGTCATCTTCAACAAAATATTACTTTTCAGTTGAATGATAATGCAAGCTCAGCAAAATACACAAAGAAATAAAGACATGACTTTCACAAGCCCAGCTAAGGTAGCTGATTCCCTCACACCCACCTCCCCCTTTAATCTGAAATGCAGGGGTTATTTTAATCAAATCATTGTGTTTCTGAAATCAGAATCAGGTGGGTACTAAGTAGCTTAGTGTACTCATTTGAGCAAGCAGTGTGATCACATTCTCCACATCAAAGAGAGGCTATTCGAGAAAGGTCCAGCTTAAGAGGGGTTTATATTTACATCAGCAAAAACTTTCATGAGGCAACTGTTTCTTTAATAATCTTGCCACCATTTTCTGTCCACATCAGCACAATAGATAAATTACAGCTGCCATGGAACACTAAGTCACCTCCACAAAGCTGAAAAAAAATCTGTTGTTTTTTCAAAGGAGATATTTTGCTACTGTCTGGCTCTTTTCCAACACAGCCCTTTAAACTGACAGCTAATTCATGAGGTGATAGCAGTTGTATTTTGCTCCTGCCCGCCGCCGCCTGCCCAAGGTAGCAAGAAAGACTGCGCTGATTAACAAATCACAGACATGCAGCTGCATGGCATGTTCAACATGTCAGAAAATAGGACAACTGTCTTAAGTAAACCTTGAAGACTGCTAGACTCACAATTAGATCTAATCAGACATGAATGAACGCACATGAGGTAGTGAGGTAGGAGGAGGGTAAGCAATGTCATCCCCTTCCCCACCCAACCCCACAACTTAAAAAGGCATTCCATAAACTGAACCAATCCTTTTTTTTTTTATGCATAATTTTTATTGATTTTCTCGACAAAGCAACAAACAAAAATACAAAAATATAATATCTTATTCTTACAGATTTTTTGATTTGACTTCCTTCAGCCATTCCTCAAATCTTCCATAGACATCTTTATAAAGTTTCGCATCTCCTATATTGTATTGCCGTTAGTCATTTCAGTTCTTCTAGTTTTCCTGGACAGTACCCTTTTCTTTTACAGAGCCCCTTTAAATCCCACTAGTGTTGTCTGACCTTCACTTTGTTTTTCCAGATATTCCGTGAAACTTTCCCAATCCTTAATGAACCTCTGGTCTTTTGCATATCTTATTCTCCCTGTCATCTTATCTAAGTCCGCGTAGTCTAACAGCTTGAGCCTCCATTCCTCTATTGTCGGCAGATCCTCCTGTTTCCAATTTTTAGCTAATAGAACCCTTGCTGCCGTTGTTGCATATTGGAACAGTTTGTGATCTTTCTTCTTTACTTCCCTTCCTACTAATCCTATTAGGAAGGCCTCGGGTTTTTTTTCAAATGTATACCCCAAAAATTTTTTAATTTCATTATACACCTTCTCCCAGAAGCCTTTTACTTTCTGGCATCCCCACCACATATGGTAGAAAGATCCCTCCCTTTCCTTACACTTCCAGCATTTATTACAGGTTCCATACATCTTGGCCAACTTTGCAGGGGTCATATACCATCTGTAAAACATCTTCATCAGGTTCTCCTTTAGCGTTATACAAGCTGTAAACTTAATATGTTCTTTCCAGAGTTTTTCCCATTCTTCCGAATATATATTGTGGCCAATGTCCCTAGCCCACTGAATCGACACTGACTTTACCTCTTCATCTGCTAAGTTCCATTCTAATAGCTGACGATACATTGCAGACAGGTTTTTTTCATCATTGTTCAATATTTCAATTTGGAATCTTGTGGCTTTGTCAGCGTATCCTTTATCTTTTTTATCTTTTCTAAACACTGCATTTATTTGGAGATAATGGAGCCAATCATAGACTACCTCTTTGACCTGTTCGTACGGACGCATCTTCCATTTCCCCTCTTCCTTAATTAACAGTTGTTCATAAGTTACCCAGTTGTTACTCATATCCGTTTTCTTAACACTCATCGCTTCCAGTGGGGATAGCCAGTGGGGGGTTTTAGGTTCTAACCAATGTCTATTTCTTTCCCATACATCAATCAAGGGGCCTCTGAAGATATGGCTTTCAAAGCCCTTGTGCACTTTCCTCTTATCGCGCCACAGATAGGCGTGCCACCCGAATCTGTTGTCATGTCCCTCCAAGTCCAGCACTTCCCCATTTTTCAATTTTATCCATGTTTTGACCCAGCAGAGGCACGATGCCTCATAATATAATTTCAGGTCTGGCAAGGCGAAGCCCCCCCTTTCTTTCGCATCTGTCAAAAGTTTGAACTTTATTCTTGGCTTTCTGCCCTGCCATATATATTTTGAAATCGTTCTCTGCCATTCTTTGAAAATCTTTGTGCCTTTAATTACTGGTATATTTTGGAATAAGAACAACAGTTTTGGGAGCACGCTCATCTTGATTGTGGCTATCCTACCCCAGAATGACACCTTCAACTTCCCCCACGTCTCTAGATCTTTCTTAATGCCTTTCCATACTGTTTCATAGTTATTTTTAAACAGGTCTATATTTTTCGGTGTTACCCATATTCCTAAATATTTCACCTTTTTAGTCACTTCTATGCCCGTTTGTTGTTGTAGCTCTTCAGTCACCGCTGTGCCTATATTTTTTACCATAATTTTTGTTTTCTTTTTGTTTAGTTTGAAGCCCGCCAATTTTCCAAATTGATCAAATTCATCCAGTACTTCTTTGACCGAACCCGCCGGGTCCTCCAGTGTAACAACCAAGTCATCTGCGAATGCCTTGACTTTGTGTTCATTCTTTCCTACTGTTATTCCTTTTATCTCCTTATTTTGCCTTATTGAATTTAAAAGGACTTCTAATACCATTATAAACAACAGCGGAGACAGTGGACAGCCCTGTCTCGTACCTTTTGCAATTCTTATTTCCTCTGTCTCTACGCTGTTTATTATCAATTTCGCCTTTTGTTCAGTATAGATTGCCTTTACTCCGTTAAAGAACTTTGTGCCAACCTCCATGTATTCTAATTGTTTTAACAGGAAATCCCAGACAATATTATCAAACGCTTTCTCTGCGTCTACGAACATCATCACAGCTTGCTTATCACACCTAGCAGATAAATATTCTATAATATTAACTATCTTTCTTATATTATCCCTTATTTGCCTGCCCGGCAGAAAGCCCGCTTGGTCTTTATGTATGATTTCTTTTAGTATATACTTTAGTCTTCTTGCCAGGATTCCCGCAAAGATTTTATAGTCTATATTTAGTAGGGAAATTGGCCTATAATTCTTAACCTGCAACATATCTGAGCCTTGTTTTGGTATTAATGTAATTAGAGCTTCACTCCACGACTCTGGTATTTCTCTTTCTTTAAGAATACCATTCATAACCTCTTGCAGTGGGGCCAGCAAAACCGGTTCCATTTCTTTATAATAGCAAGCGGTGAATCCATCTGGACCCGGGGCTTTCCCCTTTTTTAACTCTTTTATTGCTTCTTTTATTTCTTCTATCTCAATTTCGGTGTTCAATTTGTCCTTTTCCACTGTCGAAATCTTATATATATTTTTTCCTTTTAGAAACCGCTCTATCTTCCTCATATTATTCCTTTCACTGTTTTTATAAAGTCCCCTATAGAAGTCCAAGAATGCTTTCCTTATTTCCTTTGGGTTGTTTGTTTCTCTTCCTCCCTCCACCACAATTTTATTTATAGTATTTTGTTCCTTCCTCTTTTTTGTTTGCCATGCTAGTAATTTTCCAGGCTTGTTAGCGAATTCAAAACTATTTTGCCTTAATTTCTTAACCTTCCACTCTACTTCCCTGTTTACTAGCATTGCATATTGACATTGTAAGATCTTGATATTTTCTTTTACTTTCTTATTAGTGGGGTTTTTAATCAATTCCTGCTCATTATCCATTATCTGCTGTAAAATCTCATTTTCCCCTCTTTCTCTTCTTTTATTCTTAATTGCATTCTGTTGGATAAAAAAGCCCCTCATCACCGCCTTCCCTGCATCCCACACCACCTTTGTTTTTGTACCTTTGCCTAAATTATCCTCAAAGTATTCCTTCAGCCTTTTCTGGGCTTTCTCTACAATCTCTAAATCTTGTAACAGATAGTCTTTCATTTTCCATCTATATGTTCTTTCATCTAGTCCTTTCAAATCCATTTTTACTGGGTTATGATCCGAAATCGTTTTAGCTTGGATCTCAACCTTTGAAGATCTTGGTATTAATTCATTCGAGATCCAAATTTGATCCAATCTCGAGAATGACTCATTCGGTTCTGAGTAGTAAGTAAATTGCTTTTCCAGGGGGTGTTTAAATCTCCAGATATCCACCAGGTTGCAGTTTTTAGCTAATGAGAAGAAGGTTCTCGGTAATTTCCCTTCCTTACATCTTCCTTCTCTTTGCCTATCCATATCCAATGATACCACACCGTTCATGTCCCCCAATAATATTATTTTCTGATCTGCAAATTCTAATAGTTTTTCCTCTAGTTTTCCGTAGAAGTCTGCCTTGTTGTCATTTGGGGCATATATCCCCACTATTATTAAATTTTCCCCCTGCCATTTAATCTGAACTGCTATTATCCTCCCTTCTTCGTCTTTAAATAGTTGTTGCGCTTCTAATCGCTTTTTAATATATATAACCACTCCCTTTTTTTTATTTTTATGCAGCGATACAAATTCATTTCCCAGACTTTTATTGATCAAAACTCTTCTATGTTTCCTTGCTATGTGGGTCTCCTGAAGGCAAATGATATCTAGACATTCTTTTTTTAGGATATGTTCAATTTTATTCCTTTTTTTCTTGTCATTCATCCCATTGATATTCCAACTCCAAATTTTTAATGCCATGATGTTTTAAGTTTATGGGAGGTTGCTTCCTTCCTTTTTTTTTTTTTTTTTTTTTTTAGACTCTGTCCGGTCCCCCCTCCTCCTCTCCCTCTTCCTCTCCCTCTTGCCTCTCTGCTTCTTCTTCTGACTCTTTCCTGTCGTCTACCTCGTCACTTTTATCTTCTTCTTTTTGGGCTCTCAATTCTTTGTATTTCCTCAAAAATTTGCCAGTTTCATCTATACTCATCAGTTTCTGTCTTTTACCCCTGTAGGTGAAGGAGATTCCTTCCGGAAACTCCCATTTGAACTCGATGTTATTCCTCTTTAGAGTCTGCACCAGTTCTTTATATGAGTCTCTACGTTTCAACAGCCTAATTGGAATGTCTTTAAATATTATTACATAGCTTCCCCCTATGTTCAGTCTTTTCACTCTATTCCTTTGCAGGATCCTGTTCCTCATTTCCCTTTCTTTAAATGTAATCAAACAGTCTCCTGTGAATTTTTTTGCTCTGGCTGTATTGGCTTTCAATCTGAATGCAGACTGTACTGCATTTGCCATCTCTTCTAATGGGACCTCCAACCAGAGAGCTAATTCTGTCATTAGTTTCTCTTTTATATTTTCTCCTTGTACTTCTGGTACTGCTCTTAATCTTAAATTAGCCTCCCTCTGTCTTAGTTCGTTCATGGCTATTATGTCCTTCATTTCTTCTTGATTTTTACTCAAATCTGAGATATCAACTCTCATCTTATCTTCCTCACGCCTCATCTCTTTCATTTCCGATCTAGTCTTTTTTAAACCTTCCTCCACTGCTTGTGTTCTCCTAAATACCTCTTTTAATTGGCCCTTTAATTCATTAACTGTTTCATCCATCTTTCTGTCCATTTGCTCAATTCTGTTATCTACTTGTTCTAATTTCCCCTCTAGGTTTTTCTCACTCTGTCTTATCTCTGCGAACATTCTTAGTATATCTGCTTTGAAATCTGTTTCTTGTTTTGATCCCTTCCTTTCCCCTGGTGTCCCTCCTTCTGCCCTCTTTCCCGTATTCGACATTTTAACTTAATTTTTACAACAATAACAGTGGAATTATTAATAGACCTTAGTTCTCAATTCTCAATTCTCCCGGAGATCAGTTGGTGTTTTTGACCGTCTTACTGGTCAACTCAATTATTACTGGTCAACTCAATTATTCTTTTTGTCTCTATTCCCGTTAGTTCCGATGGCACGCACTTCTTAGCGTTACGGTGTCCTCTATCTTCTCTTTTATCCTACTTCCTTTTGTTTTCCTTTCAAGTTGACCAGTTACACGATGCAACACTCTGTCGGCGTAGGTTCACTAGCAAATTTTTGTTTAAGTTTTTGCACTTAGAAAATATATATATATATATAACTCACCCTTGAGAGTCCCTTAGTCTTTTGGTTTAAAGTTCAAAAAGCATAAAACTAAAAATAAAGGTACGTAAGAGGGCGAGGAAATATATAGCAGAGTCAATATGTAAGAAAAAAGAAGAGATAATGGAGGCAAAAAAAAAAAAAAAAAAGAGAAGAGACAATTCGCAATGTTATAGAACGACCGCTAGGTGGCTCTTTCCCACTTTGTTTGTATACAAGCAAAAATCAAGCTGGAGGGGCTCACTGCCGAAAAGTCAGTTCACAATATTGTAGAGCGACCACTAGGTGGCTCTTTTCCCGCTTAGTCTATACACAAACACAAACAGACTGGAGAGGCTCTCTACCGGGACAGGCTGGAACGTGGTGCTTCGGCGATGTAGGGTCTACTCCTCTGTCTCCCCGGTGTGCGCCAGCTGCCCCGCTGCCCCCGTCTGGAACTCCCGCGACGGGATTGCACAGACAGCAGGCGTCAGGAATCCGGTCAGTCCTCTCCCCCCGAGCACGGCTCCGCCTGCCAGTTAGTAAGTAGCCACGCTTCCGCTTCTTCTAATGGCGTCGGAGCATTTCTCTTCCGTTGTTACAATGTAGTTCTTAGTTAACGTAAGGAGAAAGTCTTCTTCCCTTATCTTCCCTCTGGCTCATTAAGTGGATCCAATTTAAAGCTTATCCTCTGTTCCCTTTTTAAATCAGTCCCAGATATTAAGTACCGGAGCACTCTGGTCTGCGAGTCTTTAAGGGAAACAAAGAAACCACTAAGGGGACTTACTTTCTTTTCCGCGCTCTGGAGTTTTCCTGCGTCTCCACTGATTCCAGGTGGTGGCTGAACTCCTTAAAACTCCTGTTGCCACTGGGTTTCTCTCGGTAATTTCAAGCTATTAAATTTGTCAAACTTCCCAGTTCCTTTTTGTTTGAGAGCGGAGCGCTTCCCTTTGGCGAGTTTGGGGCTTTTTCGCTACGTGGAAGGGTAGCTATGGCTGCCCTTGACCTGCTTCTCAACTCCGCCGTTCTCTTCGCCTCTATTTTTAGAAGTTACTTGACGGCTGAGCGAGCTGCGACCGGTCCTGTAGGGCTCCCCGTCTCTCTGGACACCCACCAGAGGTGTATCTGGGGTGTGTTCGCCCTCTAACACCCCCTTTTCCTCCCTTTGTAGCTTGGGATTAACGCTCTCCAGCAAAATCCCCTCTCGCAACAAGGACGCGCTCCACCGGAAGTCAGAATCAGAGTTTTCCTTCTAAACTGAACCAATCCTATACTGTCTGAGTGATTTGGGACATTGCATTTTCCTCCACTATTCCTGAATAGATACACAGAACATACTGTAAATGCAAATTACAGAAACCTATTAAATAATATTCATATATTGGATCTGAGGTTGGGGCCAACCACCTCAACCCATTTCCTCCCTGTCTCTGCCATCCATAAATATGTTCACTCACCCGGTATATGTTGCCAGAATAGGGCTAATATTGAAAAATGATTATGAGCAGGAACAACCGATTTCGGTATCAGAACACTCTCAATTTGGCTATTTAAACTCTGATCTCTCCATTTCTCTCTTGAAAAGGAACTTCTGCAATATGCACTGAGGCATAGCTGGGAAATTATCCAATAACTTTGCAATGCATACCCACCCATATGCTTAGCAAAGCCTAGTTCCCTTCCTGCTGTTCTTCCCCATCACCCAAGAAAAAGAACCCACGACGATGGCCTACCCCTGGGGTCAACATGGTGTCTGCACTCACAAAGGCCTTGCCTGGCACACACTGAAATTGGGCTTGAAAAAACATCCTGTTGCAGTAAGTAGAATAAGTTGTGGTGTGTCCTTGACTGCAGTGTGTGTGTGTGGTGTCCACAAAAGGTTCTCTAATTTTCAAAAGTGTCTGCAGACCCAAAAAGTTAGGCAACTCCTGGGCTAATCAGGTTACCAAACCTTATTATAAAAATAGTCTGGCACTGAATGTAGTATTGCCAACCTAAAATCAGTTGATGAAAGACCTATAGTAACCTAATCGGTGTTCATCTCATGATACTTGATTCTTTGCTTGTTTTAGAGGAGGCACTGGGGACAAGGCTCTTGAATTTCTGTCTGCCACAAAGCTGTTAAAGGTTTTTCTAGTATGGAAACGCAAACATGGGGAAAGCTTCACCTGTTGTCATTCTTTCTGCCAGACATCTTATTGCTTCTGTGTCTGTGGCCCCTGTTTTATATTTGAGTCCTCTACCCACTACAGAAAATGTAAGTTTATATATGACACAAAGTATCAAAATTTATGCAAATTTGTGTCACCTTCTGCAAATGGGGCAGAGCACTGAATTCATATATAGTGCATTGGACCCCAAATAAACTACTATAAACTGATACCCAAAATAAATGAATCACAGTACAACCATCTACCCCGCATGATAATTCTGCTGGATGAACCAGCAGAATATTCCAGACTGTTTTCAAAGGCAGCCCTATGTAATGAACACTACAGTAGTCTGTTCTGGATGTCACCAGAATATGTGTTTAATGAGGAACATCTGAAAAGGGCTTATAAATATGCACAGAACAAGTACTGAACTGAAATATGAGGCCAAAGTTGTGAGTGCTGCCAAAAATCCAAGGTCATGTTAAGATTAAAGCAAATTAACAGAAGAGAACCTGGAACCTCAAACATTTTGTGATTGAACCAACCTAGTCCCATCTGCTCTGAAGTGTACAATAAAATTTCCCATGGTTATAGTGGAGCTCAACTACACTCTAAAGCTCCTGTCATAAGACTGAGGAACTCACTTAGCATACAAGTGAGTAGCATTGAGACAATAATGCTTCTGATATGTGCACTGGTATGATCCCAGGATACAAAATACTTGTTCTGCCGGTCTCATCTGAACTGTACACGTATATTTTCAGGTGCTAACCTTTGAGAAATACACAGGGGCCTTATCACTCCTTGTATTTCAAAGGAACTAGTGTCTGAATGTGTGAGTGTAGTTCAAATGATTTTTACTTGGATACAAAAAAAAGGTATTGTTGAAGCAACTCTAGGTTAAGGGCGGTTTTCCTCAAATGCTTTATGGGTTTGGTAGTGCTATCTCTACAAAGATTTGTTCAATAACAAACGCAAGGCATCCTGTTGTTGAACAGCACTGCTTTATCATTCATAGCTATTTGTAATAAATCACTTTTTATATATGTTGCTTCAAACACTGATTTTCAAGTATAAGATTTGCCAGTACTGAAATGCTCTGTGATTTTAATATGCAAGCCTCCTACAGAGATGATGTCTCATTTTAATTATTGTTTCGGTTTAATGGGTTTTCATTAAATTAGAGGATAGAGCAATTACCAGGGTGAACAGCTAATGTTTCAAAGGTAAGATCTCATGGCTCTGCAACAAAGACAGAGCTGAAAAAGAGAGGAGAATGAAGCATATTGCAATATGCTCTTTTAGCCTGGATATGCAAAATTTTCTGGCACTTTTTCTTACTAGACTTAAGCATTACTGTCACGCTGATATGCAAACTTGTATAAACCAGTTTACAACAGGCCATATTTTAACCAAACTAACCAGTCATTGGGAATTATGCTGTTTATTCTGTATGATTTCCAAATTAGAAGGAAACAGATTTGGGACTAAGAAACCAGAAGAATGTCTTATGAAATGGGGTGTTATTGCTTCTCATTTTCACCTTCAGCAGCACTTCCCACTCCCAGTAATTTGGGCTGCAATGCCATACCATTGTTTTATTTAAAAACATATATATATCACCTTCCATACTAATTCCAAGCTAACCTACAACCTTAAAAGTCAACCAAGGAACAAAATGTGAAATCAATAACCACACATTACAACAAATTCATAAATTCAGTAACCAGAACTGTTCTCTATTGGGCATTGAAACATGTCGCAGAGTGCATGCAGAGTGGACCACACAGATGGAAACACTGAAGAGATGCAAATATATCTTTGCAAGGTTTAATAACAACTTCCCAAACATACATCTTACATAGTGTCTATAATTGTCACCCATCCACCCACCAGGGCAGAGTAAGGTACATGTTGCACATTATGTATCATTCACATTTGCTGACACAGCTAATTACAGTGACTTATCAGCACCTGCTATACTGCTGCGCAGCTGTAAAAACTAGGTCAGGATATGCACCCTGGCTTTTAAAGTGGTACACATCCTGTGAAACAATAATGAACCCTAACAATTAAACAAACTATTCAACCAGGCCAGGTATCAGTACCCCCCAAAGGGGTGAATCAATGTGTTATCGGGAGGCACCAAACAATCAATAAGGTTGGTGCCCACCTTATTTTTTAGCCCCATCTGTTTAGATGTCTGCACCAGAACAAACAAAAGTAAAATAACTTTGCGGCAAACGAGTCATCTAGTAATTATGTGCATTAAGTTTTAGTATGGATGAGTAAACAAATGCTGAAGTAGGGCACTAGGACGATAATGGCCTGCATATGCACACATTACTGTATTACAGTACATTTTAGAAAGCATATCTTTAGGGAGCTATTTTTTTCAAAGTGGTACAGTTTCAACTGTTCACAGCACATCTATAGCATCAAAAAGCATACTCAATTCTATAACCTATCAGTGCAGATAATTTGTATTATTTACAAAGCATTGCATTATTTGCTGGTACTACAGAAACATTTTATTAATCAGAATTGTTTTTAAAAGTAGTAAACGCTATGAGATTCTCATTTCTCTTGTAACACTACACAATTTTTCATATATAGGAAACAGTAGAATTAAGATGATCTAGAAGTGAATCAACTTGTTGATCTCTTATGTTTACTCCTCCGCCAGCTGAAATGCTTGAGAAGGCATAGTACCACTAAAAGCACATAATCTGCTCTTAAATCATGTGAGCTAATCAAATTACATGCCTTGTTAACTAATTAGTTCAGGAGTCACTGATTGCAAGGTCTTTTCCCACACTTTATTGTTATTGCCCACAAGGTGTTGTAATTTTATCACTCCCTGAATAATGTTGCAGTTCTTGTTTTCCAACTTCTTGCAAGAATGATTTAAAAACATTTAATAGTACACAGCAATGAAACGAAGTCAGCAGATCCAATGGCTTTGTGCAGAGAGCACTGGGAGAAGAAAATGATTTGCAAGCCTCATTACAGATTTACTATCCTTCCTGCAGAACCACTGTCCATTTTAGAGATCTAATTTCGATTATGATAAACATTAATGTCACACTAAATAATGAGATACTGAAATTTTTGCCAGGGCCAGCCTAACAGATATTTTCATCTATAAAGGGCATTTTCAGATGAATCTGAAGTTAAAGCTCTATAAAAGTGAAGATTTTAAGATTATCCTCCTAAAAATGTGATTCAACATATTGCATTTGGAAGTACATTTATGAGGAACTCTGAGATAAGGGTGCTTAGATTTTAGCATTACTGGCAGTTTATGCCTTTTAAAAAGCACTGGTGGAGTAGATGAAATATATCCTCAGATTTCACAAGTATAACAAACTTCCATACTACATAGCATACACATTACCTAGGTTCACCTATTTTCTTCTGTAACATGCAATCAATATATCATGTGATGGGCACCAGGTAGGTTTGTTTTACAATGTCTCTGGTCCTACCTGCATGGCCAGTTCCAGAGTGTATTGTTGGGGAATGCTCTTTGGCATTTATGCTTGACAGTGTCACAAGCCATTAATTTGCCCCCAGTGCTATTTAACATCCAGATAAAGCCGTTGCGAATAGTCATTAGGTCCTTTGAAGCAAAGTGTCAGCAGTGCTCTCTTTCCCCTGCAACATCTGGAGTGACCGTGCAGCCTCTGGATCAGTGTCTGACCACAGTGGTAGGCTGAATGAGGGCCAATAAACTGAGTTTAAATCCTGGCATGAAGGCCCCTGATGGGCAAGTGGCTCCTGCGCCCATGAGCTAGGTCAGTTACCTGTTCTGAACAGGGTTGCCACCCCCACCCCCCGAAGGAACAGGTACATAGTCTGGGGGTGTTCCTTGATCCACCTCAGTCATTCAGTAGATAGCAAGGGCTCCTGGGGGTTGAGGTACTGTGGGTCCCCCCGACATCGCATTGGGAGCCTTCAGTCTTCCGGAGAAGGTGATGCTTCTGGTGGTTTGGACTACCATTTATCAGTTTTGTGTGGTAAGATAGCTGTAGCTGTTTCTGGACCAACATTATTTAGCCACTATGGCATTGATAACCTCAAGACTGGATTACTGCAATGCATTCTATGTGGGTCTTCTTTTGGGCTTAGTCCAGATTCTGAAACTGAATGCAGCAGCTAAGATGTGGACTGGGACATCACATAGACACCATATATCACCTCTGTTGACTGTCAGTATGTTACAGGGTACATTTCAAGGGTTTGCATTTATCTTTCATAAAGCCCTAAACTTGGGACCAGGTTACTTAACGGACTGCTTCACCCCAGTGAAAACTGATCCACTTGGTCTAGTAGGGCATTGCCATGCCAAGTACCAAGCAAAAGTTTTCCCTAAAATCTCAAAGCCACACTGTTCCTGACCCACATTAACTGATTTTCTTCTGTTTATACTTACGAGAGGATCCTGGAGATATTTCTGCCAATTTCCTGTTCTCTGGCAAATCAACTCTCTGGACCACTCACAGCCAATCCCAATTCAATTGAAGAGAGCTCGTACCAATAGACAATCCTTTATCTAAGCTTCTGACAAATTTTTAAAAAGTATATTTTCCCTTCAACCATTTACTTGGAAATGGTACAAAGCGTTTATTTCTTCGCAGTTATTCTAGAAAGACCATTAGCCATTTTAAAATATACTGTAGATATTTTGCAACACCAAAGCTTCTAGATTAAGCCATTGCTTAGGCCTCTAGAACATTATGTAACAGACATAAATTTTACAAAAAGATAACCTGCAATCAATTCAGATTTTAACTGAAGATAAATGCATGGCTCACTTAAAACTAAAGCAGGCTAAATTGTCTTAATATTTTGCTTTGGCAACATATACATTTAGGAATATGTGCAAAATGAATTCTGTACGAATGCAAACATGAAACCACCTGAACTCATTTTATTGACTTTGCTTCTTTTCTGTTGATATATGCTTCTGAGTTCAATGGATATAAGGAAGAACCTGAGGATGGAGCTCAGGGTGAAAAACCTATATTCACAGGAACAGGTATGGATTTTCTTTAGTTACTGTAAATTTACTGCTGGACATATACCATAAATACGCTCCTTTCCAATGGTATCGTTACACATTATATTAGTAGCAATAACAGTAGCACAAATCAGTAAATAAAATCATGGACTGGTTCACTTTATTTACTACCTAATTGTGCTGCAGTTAAAAAGCATGAAGGTCCCCCCATTGTATAACAACTGCTCTGGGTCAACACAGGAAACTGCTTTATACATAGACCCCCTGGGGTCCATCCAGCTCTGTATTTCCTGCAATGATTTAGTATCATATGCCCGTGCATTCCTTTGTTCTTGGGAGAACACTTTTCTAAGACACGTTATGTCCTATAATGCTGCTGCACACCACCCCAATATATGAGTGGTGTGAGATTCCAGGGGTTCCAGGCGCTTAACCAGGGTTCATGTTTCCTTCAGAACGAGGCACAGCAGAGACTGTGGTGTCTTTATGATAAGTGGTTTATTCACACATATACACAATCTGAGCTTATGAGGCTGTATTAACACCCTAAGAGGGTCTTGCTTCTTCCATCTTGCGGCCTTGGATTCAAACAGAAATTGCTCCAACTCTCTTTCCAGATTGCTGCTTTTCTTCTGGTTCATACCACAGCACTCTCACCCCTTTAAACTCTGGCTCTGGCTTTCTGACTGCCCACAAGTTGAGGGAGGGGGCCCACCCATTTACCATCTTGCACAGAGACCCTTTCCTGTTGTTTCCTTTAATGGGCCATCACCCAGGCATTCGTCTCAGCAGGAAACTAGCCTGGCTTATATTTTGACATTTGCTGGATCCAGGGGTTAGAAGCCTCTAGGCATAGTCTACTCTCCTCCTCCCAAACTCAAAACACTATAATATGCATTTGTTTCTACAAATGGACATACAGACAACATGTTGTTCATCTTTCCCCTTGCAGATAGATCTACAAAGGAAAAGAATCTTCAATCATTTCCAGGAATTTTTTATATAAATATTTGAGAAATTCAAATTTCCAAAAAAAAAAAAAAAAGTATCATACTAAAATCTGTTCCTTTTTTTCTTTTAACACAATCATTACAATGATGTTTCACCCAGGCACAATACTTTTTCTTATGTCACCGAAGCACACCACAAATTCATGAATAAAATATGGCAAATTTTATGGTATCCACTGCTGTAGGTTCATCTGTAACAGTAAAACGTGATATGTGTTCTAACTGCTCTTTTGCTTCATAAAGGCCTTTGTTTCTGAGTACAGGCTCTCATTTAAATAGGCCCAATGCATTTGCCCTCTCCTGCTATTTCTTGCCTTTGGCAATAATGCAAGAAATAATGTTTACTTGTCTTTCCCCCTCAATAAGTGCATTTGCAAATAGTGACAGTGGTAAAATATCATAAAGACCCACTGTCCCATCAAAAGTCCCATATTAGAAAACACAAAGGATCTAAACTCCACTGAAGAGTGAGAAAAAATAAAAAGACTGCACAATTTCAACGTACGGTAATTCTTGTTGCAAAAAAACAAACAGAATCATAAATGAATGTGCTCTATATTGCCAAAGACAACTAAAATATAAATCCGGGCAACATTTTCTTGCAAGGAGGTGTATGAATAAATACAGTGCAAAAATGTATGCCTTTAATATGGGCACAAAATGCCAATTATCTGTCAAGTGTTACTGTAGCCATCTACTAGGAATGGTAGCAAAGATGAATTGTAGGAGTTAAGTCACATCTGCGCCTCACAGAAGGCAATGGGGAAATCCCAGTACCTGTGTACCCTAGCAAAGAAAAATAAGCAAGGACCAAAATACCGCTTCAATGTCCCATAATGGGAAAGGGAAAGAAAACAGATACTGTCTGACTGAATGAATTAAGCAGCCTGACTGAAGTAGCATATGACTGAGCTGAAAACAAACATTGATGGCAAGTGCTATAACTTGCTGGGAGTCAAGGTAACAGTTGTCTTTGGGGCTATGTTGCAGACTTGGAGACTGTCTTAGCCCAATGCAATAGTGAATACATTAAGGCAGGTGTACAAAGGCAGTTAATCTTAATTATGGTTAGCTGAAAACAAGCCAAGCTTAAACCACAGTTTATGAAACTGGTTTTTTTTCACTGACTATAGTTAAGATTAAACATGGTTTAGGATTTAGAAGTAACTAAACTTCAATTAAATCAAAGATGGAATTGAAAGCTTCTAGCTGCCACTTTTTGGGTGCACTCCAAGAATCAGAAAATGTACAAACTTGAAGCTCATCCTAACTCTAAATAATGGTTCAGCATTATCTGGAAACTGGCCAGGAGAAAACAAATGTGTCTGCTTCATCTGACAAAGGTTGAAGAGTGCACTATTATTTGCCATGGGGTTTTCAACCATGTTTAATTATTTGCTGAATAATCGTCAGGGGTGTATACTCACACATATTCCATCTTATTTTTTAAAATAAGCCTATGAATTTGATTAAGCTGAGTGACAGTAGACCTGTTCACATGATATATTGGTGTAGGAATGTGAGGTGAGGAGATATTTCACTCACTGTTGTAGCATGGACCTTCATCTGACTCCCACATTTGACCTTCAGACTTTGATCCAAGGGTCTACACAGAGTCTGTTATCAAGTAGCTTGTTCAACTCACATTCTGTACAAGTCATGGAACTACGTTGTTCTTTTAGCTTCACTCAACAGACTCAGTGAAACTGCAGAAAAGCAACAGTGCACAGAGCAAGCCACTCTTGGCATAGACTGGCTCACTCACTGAAAAGAAATTAACTGTACTCCTGCAATTGAGAGGTGCGAAAGCTCCGGATGCATGCTAATCCAACTAAATGCCAACAAAAGCAGCAACCTCTATTTGGTCTTCATTAGTCTTGAGAACAACAGCCTCCTCCCAATTGCCCTCCCCTAATTTAGATAAATAAGCTATTTGTAAGCCATGCATGGGCGTAGCCAGTTGCTGAGTGGGGGTGGGGGCAGGCATCTGCTGGAGGGGGGGCAGAACTTCAATTAATTGAGTACTTTCAATGTTTTTCAATATTTTTTGTGGATCTGGGCGGCAGCTGTCGCCCCTGCTCTTCCATGGCTATGTCCATGAACCCAGACTTTATCCTGTCATCTACAATAATTGAAATACATTTCCAGTGACTGAGAAGCTTCTGTCCAGCTAAACAGTTAGAAAAACCACTAACAGATCCTTCCTCTGTCTTCAAGGAGAGGACACAGTTAAGAAAAAGCCCAAGCAACTCTCTCCCAGAAAAAGAGGTAGGTAGAGAGGGACGCGGGTGGCGCTGTGGGTAAAACCTCAGTGCCTAGGACTTGCCGATCGCAGGGTCGGCGGTTCGAATCCCCGTGACGGGGTGCGCTCCCGTCGTTCGGTCCCAGCGCCTGCCAACCTAGCAGTTCGAAAGCACCCCCGGGTGCAAGTAGATAAATAGGGACCGCTTACCAGCAGGAAAGGGACGCGGGTGGCGCTGTGGGTAAAAGCCTCAGCGCCTAGGGCTTGCCGATCGAAAGGTCGGCGGTTCGAATCCCCCACGGCGGGGTGCGCTCCCGCTGCTCGGTCCCAGCGCCTGCCAACCTAGCAGTTCGAAAGCACCCCCGGGTGCAAGTAGATAAATAGGGACCGCTTACCAGCGGGAAGGTAAACAGCGTTTCCGTGTGCTGCGCTGGCTCGCCAGATGCAGCTTGTCACGCTGGCCACGTGACCCGGAAGTGTCTCCGGACAGCGCTGGCTCCCGGCCTATAGAGTGAGATGAGCGCACAACCCTAGAGTCTGGCAAGACTGGCCCGTATGGGCAGGGGTACGTTTACCTTTACCTTTTAGGTAGAGAGGGCAGGGTGATTCTTGTCACATTGTCTCTGCTTTTCCCTCTCTCTCTCTCTCTTTATCAAAAGCCACATCTGGAGGCTAAAAGCTTATGCTCTAAGCACCATAAGGATGTAATGGGGTGGTTCTTGCTGGTCAGGGTTTTTTTGTTTTTTAAAGGAGGGATACATGAGTTCGTTTAAAAACACAAGCCCATTTCCTATACAGTAATTCAGTTCCCCCATAAAAAAATAAAATTGGACAGCAAACAACAAACACACCTACCTAACTTAACGGTCACATTACTGTAGTTCTAAGTAGTATTGTTTCCGCTATAGTACATAGGAGTGGGGAGAAAGCAAATTTGAGAAATAATTAACATATCTGATACAAGTAATTAATGGGAAAGAATATTTGTAATATATACAGTATATAACACTAGATACAATATAATGCACTATACTATACTATACTATACTATACTATACTATACTATACTATACTATATAGTGACTTCAAATACCATTTTATTATTATTATTATTATTATTATTATTATTATTATGCTGACATTCATATCCACGTTTTGAGAAGGAGGAAATGTGTTGTTTGTCAAATCATTAAGAAAAGTGATAAAATTAAACCATTCCCCTGCAAAGTAACTCCACTTCAAATGGCCCCTGACCACCTTCAGCTTGTAAGTAATCTTCTCTATCGAGGCTAATTTCCAAACTCTCTTATACCAGTATTTCACAGGGATTCTGCTCAAGTCTTCCTGAAATCTAGCGATCAATAAGCAGGAAGATATATACAGTTGTCTGATTGATTCCTTGCCCTGTAGATTTTTATTATTACCATCAAAGATATTTAGTAATGTCAATTGTGGAGACCTGTCCAGAGGATAGCAAATTATTTTTTGGATTTTTTCAAATTTCATTGTTGAAAACCTACAAACCAGGTGCAGAACCACCACATATGGAAGTAGGTTCCAAACTCCCAGTATCTGTGCCAGCAAGAAATGCCAAAGATGACTCAGATTTTTTTAAAAAGCTTCACAGTCATCATATGCAAGCGGTAGGCTAATTTTAACATATGCTATTTGACTTGCATTGCAGGAGTTTGCAACACAGGCCTGACTCATAGCCTAGACAAATCCTGATCTTCTATTTCTGTACCAAAGTCCGTTTAAATCATCAAAAACTTTCTCCAACAAAAAAGTAGGTCTGGGGGATTAAACCCTTCAATGCTGAACTTGCAGAATCAATTAGCTTTTCAAAAAAGGTAAGCTGCCATCAAGCCTGCTCTTGTATGTCTCCCCCCCCCCTAGAAATGTACTCACTTGTCTCTACTGAAACCAGTCTTTTCCCTATGTGTGACCTGCATCCTCCCCAAATATGCAACAGTAGGAGGGAAGGAATCCCCAGAACAGATTCAGGGACACAGGGCAAAGACCAGGGAGAGGAAGTTCCATTGCACATTCAAAAGTATTTGGGCTGATGGAACGAGTTCATTGAATACAGTACCACCAAAGTTCAGAAGCAGCTTCCCAAAGCATCGCTCTGACACAAAGGGTGGTCTCATTAAAGACAAAGCTTGATGGAAAAAACACTGAATAACAAGGGATGCAGATAATGAAATGCCATTAGACAAAACAATATGATTTCCCCATTAAAGAGTAGAAGAGAGGTTACAAGAGACCTCTGGCCAATCAGAACTCACAGGCAGTGAAGTGCCCCTTGTGAGGAAAGGTGGATACATTTCCTAGGATATGTACATTTACATTAATCCAGTTACTGGTGGATAATGCCTTGCTGTCCATATACTTGGTAGCAGTTCCAGAGACTAATTAGGCTGGCACTCACACAATCCATTATGAATATTGGTTACTGCATGGAAAGTCACCTGTACAGTTGCTGCAATGAAGAGATACTTGGTAAGAACCGCTTAGGCTTCCCATGGGAAGCCTATGAAGGAAATACTGTGGTTTACTCAAATTCCTTGCAATGATGCTACAATAATCACTCTGGGCCAAGCCAAAATGCACACATTCTCAGGGCACATGTATAATTCAAACTGAACCAATCTCAGTAAGAACTCAGCAATCAAGGACTTCTGGCCTCCTCTGGATTTACTACTTAGCCTTTTCTTCTCTCAAAGATGTCCCGCAAGTAAAGGTACAGTGCAGTATACCTTGTGATAGGCAACAAGTTCCAAATTAAAGAGTCCAGATATCACACCTCGGTGGTTGTGTGTGTAATTCAAGAACTGACATAACATGTGAATGGGGACAAGCATAGACTGGGAAACAAGCCTACACACACACACACAACATGGCTCTCCTTGTATGATGGGCAGCTTTGCATTTTGTAGGGTTCCTAATCACATGTATATAGCCTATAAACATACGCTTGTACTCCTGTCTTCTAGAAAGGGGTATAATGCAATAGCACTATGCACACCTTTCATGCATAAAGTACCTCCACATAGGGCTAGAAAGCACTTCTATCTGAAACCCTGGACAGCTTCTGCTAGTTATCATAGACAATGCTAAGCTAAATGGACCAATGGTCAGACTTGGTGTAGGGCAGCTTCCTCTGTTTGCAATCCAAATCCTGCACTCACTATACCGCATTCGGTTACATTATATCTTAATGCTTCCCACCACACTACTGAGAATTTGACATAACACAATAAGTAGGTATATAGCAGAAGTGAAAAATGGAAAAGGCCATTTTCCTCTGCACTACAGATAGAGCTTCAGGTGGCAAATTAATCAGAATTTTTAGCAGATAAGAAGCAGGTTGAAGCCTCACAAGAAGCATTTAATTTTTATTCTCTCTGAGAAGTTCAAGTCAGTACTTTATTTTCACCACAGGAAATTGCCAGGCTTTAGTTACTACATTATGCCTTGATTATATATGTCTGCAACTTGTAATACTGCATAATGCCTTCTAACTATTTTTATTCATATTATTTAAAAGGGATGCTGTCAGCTAGGAGATATTTGAAAGTCAGCTTCCTTTAAAAGTGACTAACAAAAATGTGAAATACTCTGTACTTGCTAAGGAAATGCTTGTTTCCAGAGAATGTACTGCAAAAGACTATATATTTGCAAATTTTAAAATCCTCAAAAGATATACTCAGTACCAGTAATGGATTTTCTTTCCCCACATTAACATAAGCCTGAAAAAACATTTCCTATATAAAAAGGTTTTATTCTAAACCACTTCCAAGATTCTTGGGACCAGCCTTTGTCAACATATGGAGAAAGCAGATTTATGGCCTAAAGATAGATAAAGGAGTCCATTTGGCGACAAGGTTATTGGCCAAATAAAAGTACTGGCCTAATACGCAATTTGTAATTCTTATTTTAGAACAATGCAGCTGCCTTTGCTTTTTGAGGGGGGGTGTGACTTGGTAAAATTTAGCTGTTCAAAAGCGGGATCTTGTTCTGGAGCAATACCTGAAGGTGGGAATCTATCCTGGTTCTGTGTGAATTATTTTATTTTATTCATTTGGAGAAATCTTTTTTTAAAAAAAGAATCTGCATGGAGCAACAGAATTATTATTATTATTATTATTATTATTATTATTATTATTATTATTATTATTACTACTACTACTACTATTACTATTATTTTAATTACAGATAGGTAGCCGTGTTGGTCTGCCATAGTCAAAACAAAACAAAAATTCCTTCCAGTAGCACCTTAAAGACCAACTAAGTTAGTTCTTGGTATGAGCTTTCGTGCGCATGCACACTTCTTCAGATACAACCGTGTATCTGAAGAAGTGTGCATGCGCACGAAAGCTCATACCAAGAACTAACTTAGTTGGTCTTTAAGGTGCTACTGGAAGGAATTTTTTTTTTTTTTTTGTATTATTTTAATGTAGGCACAATTTACACAGGATGGCCTGAAGGCTGATTTCTTACTCAGTATTGTAAAAGCTGCTAGGAGGAGCTTCAAAGCCTGTCACCTGCACACTATGGCAAATAAAAATGCTCCAGAAGTTTAACTGTACATGCAATGGTATACAATGTGTGATAAAACTGTGGTTGCCCTTATGTGTTGTGGACTAAAGAACTGGTGTATATTTCATTCTGAGTACTGGTTTGAGGGGTACAAGCTGGGAGAGTTCACTTCAAATTGTGGAGTGAACAAAATCCTCCCCACATGAACATCTCTCTTTCCAAACTACAACCCAGCAGACTACACAGACACTTTATTTCTTATTGCTGTATTGCAGGAGGTTGGCCCAGATTATCCTTGTGATCCCTTCCAACTCTACAGTTCTATGATTCTATGGGCAAGGCCCTCCCCAGCAATGGCACCTTCAGAATACAGAACAGCCCTTGAAAGCCCAAGCAGTTTTCCTCTGAGGCACCAAAGCCTGAGACCACTGGATTACTTAAATTCAATGTTTTATTCATTTATTCCATTTTTATCTTACCCTTCTTCCATTTCTCCGTTCACTCCTTTTATTCTCACAATGATCATGTGAAGCAGTGTCAAAGATAAAGACTAGCCTACGGGCACCCACTGATGTTACTGAGTGGGAATCTGAATCTGAGTAATCCTAGTCTGAGACTGTGTTCACACTCCTGCTTACTGTGCACTAGCTGCATTTCCAGTGCTGGTCGTTGTTTTTTACTCCAATTCACACAAAGTTATCCAATATGCATATGCATATGCATTCTACACTTCCTTGCAGAATACTTTTACCTGGTGTGTTGTTTCTCAAACCAGCTTCAATCAGAGTCCTTAAGGTAAAGGTAAAGGTAAAGGTACCCCTGCCCGTACGGGCCAGTCTTGACAGACTCTGGGGTTGTGCGCTCATCTCACTCTAGAGGCCGGGAGCCAGCGCTGTCCGTAGACACTTCCGGGTCACGTGGCCAGCGTGACAAAGCTGCATCTGGCGAGCCAGCGCAGCACACGGAAACGCCGTTTACCTTCCCGCTGGTAAGCGGTCCCTATTTATCTACTTGCACCCGGAGGTGCTTTCGAACTGCTAGGTTGGCAGGCGCTGGGACCAAACGACGGGAGCGCACCCCGCCGCGGGTGTAAACACATAATGACATTCCTATCCCATTTTATGTCCCCTGGTGTGAACAAGAACAGAAATGAATGAAGCCATGCTGATATGAGCAGCCAAGGAGGTAAGAGCTGCGAAAGGCCAAAAAATGCAACAACTTCACTATATTCTAAGGTGATGTGAACACACCCTGAGACACGAACTACTCCTGTAGACTTCGAGTTCTCACCTTTGGCACTGTTTGCCACCAAGCCCTTTACAGGTGTCTGCAGGCGAACCTGACCCCATTGAAGTAAAAAATGAATTTTTCAGCCCTCCATCTTCAGAGCAATTCCCCCTCACTCACTCATCTCTCCACGAAGAGAAAGAGAGAGAGAGAGAGAGACCAATTGGATGCCTTCTGTCTCTTCTCAATAACAGCCAGAGGAGAGGAGACAGTGAGTGGCAATAGAAAACACAGGTGGTTTGTGGAAAGTTTTTGTGCCACAGTCCATTATGACAAGAGAAATTGAACCAAGGTTTGCTATATAAACCAAAAGTATAATGGGGAGGCACACATACATTGGTAGTGGCTAAAAGTTCAATAGGGATATTATGTCAGCATTCTCCAATCACTAGAAGTTTTACATGAACATGAAATATCTCAGAACTACTGGGCTGACTTTCAGATGTGATTCAATTTACACTTGATTAAATAGGAAGAGAGGTGAAGTGTCCTTCACAGAAAAGCAGCAAGCATTTCTCCTTGGGTTAGAAGCCAGCTTGGATTTGGAAAAATTTAATGAAACATTTTTGTCTCCAACAGAGAACCTGTGAGAGCACAGCTGAATCTTTACACATCTATTTTAACCCCAATAATTTGTCCTTTATGTTACTAAGCCCTTGTTTAAAGATAGAAAGCTATACCTCTGTCTTTTCTTCCCCCACAACCATAAAATTTATACACTGCTTGACTGTAAAAAACAAAAACAAACCTCAAAGCAGTTTGTCTTGGATTATTATGTAATACACTTCCACAAAGCGCTGTCAATTAATGTTTGTTGCATATCATTTTAACTGTCTCATAAGTCAGCTGGAAGTAACTTGAATGTCAAGGGTTAACCCTTGGAACAAATTCCTGCCTAGAAATAAGAGCGCTGCTGCTATTTGGCAGTTTCATGGATGCCTGTCAGCCTGCCTCAGATATTGGGGGGCGGGGCAGAAAATGAGAGCTCAGGATTTGGTATATTCATTAAAATCAGAAGTGCCAATTAACCCATCAAAATGCAATTTTTAATACTACATCCAATATACAAAAGCACAGTAATTATTCCACCCAGGGCACCCAAATGCATGACAGTATTCAAGACATGTATGAGCATATTGGGAGGACTCCTACTGCAATGCAATCCCTTTGATTGGAAAATAGCTGTGCCAGTTTAGGAAACTCTTTGAATTCTTCACAATCATTTTGGGATTCAATCTGCTCCTGAACACTGTAAAACATATACATATAGTTGCTAGTTAAAGGGGTTTCAGGAGTATTATCTACCCCAGGGGTAGTCAACATGGTACCTTCCAAATGTCACCTGGACAGCCAATGATCAGGCTTGATAGGAGTTATAGATATCCAATTGTATAAACATGTTCTAGAAAATAAGGATGACAGATGTGGAAGACTCAGTTAAGCATTGGTGCCCTCCAAGTTTTAAATGACGGAAGCCAGAACAACACAGTATTTGCTCACTCAGGTAGAACCACCACTGGGCAATAGGAAACAGACTCTTATTGTATAATTAATGATACAGCAAATCAAAACCAGGCACTTCACGGTGGAACCTAAGTGGTTAATTCCTGTCTCCCCTAGCAGTCCCAGGATGCATCCTAAGGGGCTGAATGAGAAGATAATCAAGCATAATGTTCAAGTCAGTCAACAGGTCTACTGTAGAAGTGTGACAGTCAAGAGAGACGACCTCAGAGAAGACATGGGACAGTCACTGACTGGGGGCCCTTGGATTTCAGACCAGGGCAACTAAACCACAACAAGTGAATGGGAGAATCAAAAGTGCCCAGTGACCCAAAACCTCACAGTCTCAATTGGATCATAGTGACAGGTGGTAAAGATGAACATGCCACTTCTCAAGATAGGAGAAAGGTATCACAAGAGCCTGTGTTAGATGCATGAAGCCTCCTGTGTCAAATCCATGTCTCTCCGAAACAAGCTGAACATTATAAGATTGTGACACTGTACTAGCACAACAAAATTAGGGCATAAATGTTTCACAAAATGCTTCAAATAAACTTGAATTCTAGTATTAAAGAAAAACAAAGAAAACACATGCTGTCCAAAGCTGATCCAGGCATGCAAGAGAGAAAAAGCATTTCCAAGCCAATTTATTGGATTTATTTGGAAAGCAGATCCATGTATTCTATTTAAACTCATAAACAAACACATACTAAATAACAGAGCTTGCATTCCATCTTGGGATTTCAGCAATTCAGACTTCATTCAGTTGATTTATAGTGTCATTAGAATCACTCAATAGAGTCACAGCCCTATAATTCACTGAGCCTCTGTTTGTGTGTGCTTCTGTCTGTCTGTGTGTATTTATATATATGACACACACACAGTGTTTGCGAGTCAGCAAAAGAAAGATGCATCACATAAACGATGGTGGTAACTATGTAATATATTGCTGAAACGTGTGCTAATTCCACAAGCCAATGAGCCTGGTGCAGACTAACCTGTACAATGCCCACATATTTACCTTGTTGGTAACACCTTTCGATCTTTAATATGAAATAACTGCTGTTCATTTTTTATATATATAAAAAAACCTTAACAAAGAGTTAAGTAATGTAATAATATCCCATTTTTGCAATTCCCTTAAGGCAATTTACAAAACACAGAAATACAGCCTAAAAACAAAACAAAAAAAATGATGCTACAAATATTTGGGTCTTTTTAGTTTAGAAAAAAGTGAGTAAGAGAAAACATGATGGAGGTGTATACAGTGATGTGTGGTGTGGAGAAAGCGGACAGAGACTTTTTCTAACCTTTTTCAGAATACTAGAACTTGGGGTCAAAGAAATACTTCTGCGCATAGTGCGCAATTAAACTATGGAATTTTGCTCCTACAAGGGCAGCAATGGCAAGCAACCTGAATGGCTCACACAAGAGCACGGCGCCCAGAAATGCAACATGGAAACCCAACAAAGATATCTGGGTGTACTATAATTTGGGAACCATTTGTTAGCTATTTGCCTAACACAAGGTGGTCCAACATGCGGCCCCTGAGGTCTTTCTGGCAGCCCTCAGAAACAATTGACAGGCCCTGGGCCCCCACACTGCCTTCCCAAAGCCAGGTAAGCGAGGTGCTGGGCTTTGGGAAGAAGGCATGAGAGTTCTGGCAGGGTCTTGGAGTCCTCCCGCCTCTTTCCCAAGTTAGTGCTTTCCCAGCTTTGGGAAGGAGGTGGGACCCTTTCAGAGCCTCAGTGCCTTCCTTAGCCACCAAATTCCCTTCCCTGCTGCCACATACAACAAGGCAGTGTGTGGCCTGCAGGTTCTGTGTCAAAGTATTCTTGCTGCCCACTTGGTATGAAAAGTTGGGCCGCCCTGGCCTAATCTCTAACCCAGACAACGGCAAACTTAATTGATAACCAGTTTCATGTGGAGAAGAGGATCTTCCAGGTACAACTTATCACTCTTTTCTTGATATGTCAAATATATGTCCGACATACTGAATCTGAACACATTATCATCATCATCATCATTATTACCATTTACCATGCGTACTTAGAACATGTGTCTCTAAACATATCAAAAATTATTTCCATGTACAAGGCACAAGCTCCTCGGGAACAACGGATAATTAAAGGAATTTTAGTCTGGTGCTAGGGGGCATGGCAGAGCTTATGCAGCAACTAGTGCATTTGCCAAATCAACAGGATAACTTTATAACATATCATCCCATAAAGTTTGCAGGAAATAAAGGCAGAGCTATGACTTCAGGACTTCCCAGAAAAGGGTTCTTCTGAACTAAGGGTCTTAGCTGAAAATGTGTTTTCCACAGGGGCAAAATGGAGAGGAGACTGGGACAATGTTCTGGAAGAGTAGACTATTAGGTGCTTGATGGAAGTTTTTGATGCTAGGTCATAAAAGTTTAGAGCTTATACCTTACAAAGTTTGTGTGAAAGAAAAATGGACTATTAATTTTCAGTTTAGAATTAATTTTCAGGTCAAAGTTGTTGAGCTTTTTTTAAGAAGGAAAGCCCTGTTTCTTGAAGGTTGTTGAGCTTTTTGGGGAGAGCCTAATTTGTGGAGCTTCTTTGGTACAGAGCAGAAAAACTGTGCACAGGCTGACAAAACATGTTATATTTGGGCAGCGTTACAAGCATGTAAGATTTTGCTGCCCATGAAGAAAATAACTAGAAAAATGCATTGGGCATTTCACACACCACAATAAGGGGCTATTTTTTTAGCATCAGGTTAAGATTTTGCCTTTGGAGGGTGACGTTGGTTAAGCAAAGGCTACCTTTCAGTGCTGAAAAGTCCAACGGCAGTATGGAGATACGGTCTTCCATTATCTAGATTCACTAGCATGGTTAAGGAGAAATCTTGCAACTGATCTTTCATAGAGAGCTACTATAAGAAAAATACTGCCCCCAAGAGAAAAGAGAAGCATGAAAGCCAGGAAGGCTTAATTCCACTAGAAAAAGACTTTCCCGTAAAGTCCTTGGTAAGTCAAGGAATAGGACTTACTGTTGTTGTTATATATGAAAAACCATTTGCAATCATTTTCAAAGGCTCCTAAAATACATTGGCTGGAATTCAAACACATTTTGTTGTGGGAAAGTATAGCTGTAAAAGTCTGAGTACAGCCACAATATTCCTTTAAAAAAAAAAACTTATACAAGTAATATCAAGCACTTCTACCAAATCATGTGGCAATAAGCAGGCTTCCACAGCAGCTATAGGCAGATGATGCTTCAGTTGGTCTAGGAACCTCAGGTACTGAGTCACTTCAAAGTAAAATGGGATCTATGTGTTAAATAGGTGTTGCAGCTATATTAATAACATTGTTATAGGCCAATAGGTTAGCCCAAACATTTAATACTTGGTGCCAGAACACAGATCCCTGAAATTTTCTTTAGCACAGTTTTAAAGCTACCAGTAGGGACGCGGGTGGCGCTGTGGGTTAAAGCCTCAGCGCCTAGGACTTGCCGATTGAAACGTCGGCGGTTCGAATCCCTGCGGCGGGGGGATCCCAGCGCCTGCCAACCTAGCAGTTCGAAAGCACCCTCGGGTGCAAGTAGATAAATAGGGACCGCTTACTAGCGGGAAGGTAAACGGCGTTCCGTGCGCTGCGCTGGCTCGCCAGATGCAGCTTGTCACGCTGGCCACGTGACCCGGAAGTGTCTGCGGACAGCGCTCGCTCCCGGCCTCTAGAGTGAGATGGGCGCACAACCCTAGAGTCTGTCAAGACTGGCCCGTACGGGCAGGGGTACCTTTACCTTTACCTTTAAAGGTACCAGTAACTAAGATATCGACAAAAGCACAAAAATGCCCTAAAGTAACATAAAAGTATACTTCAAACATAAACTGTGGTTTGGCATTATGTGAATGAGCAGAGCTTTGGGGTTATGTACTTCCTTCCTTTTTCATGTCTTGTGATTCACTTTTTAGAATCCTATTTATAGCAAACAATTTTGCCTAGTCCATTTCTACTATTAATTTTTGTGAACCGCCCAGAGGACTCTGTTGATGGGTGAGATGAAAATATCATAATCCATTTTAATAATAAACAAACTGACAAGGTATATGCCTAAAAACCAGGATTTTAAAAGTATGAGAGGAGAGTAACAGATTGTGTTCAGGAGATCTATCATCTTTCATCTAGAAGACAGCTACCAAATGTCTCATCCCCATAGGAAAAACTTTTCCAATGCAGAGTAAAGAGCGTTGTGGCATCAGCAATTAACAGACAAATCCTTTCACTTTGCCCTGTCCCCTATCTGAATATGTGAAAATTCCAAGTTCTGAATGAACAGTGTTTATTATGGGAAGGCAAGATTACATAGTTTGTTCCGGGGGGGGGGTCACTAATATTAAGCAAAGACAAGCCATCCAATAGCTCACATTTCAATAATATATTCCCATGATTTGATGGACATCCTGCTACATATGGTATCACTTCCTTATAATGCTTTTATTGTCCTTTTCTAAAAAAGTAAAAAATTAACTCAACAAGTATACTTCTTTATAAAAGAAAATAAAAATACGCATGGACATGGTAGGTATACAAAAGGGGAAAACACAGTATGAATATAAATTTTAAATACTGAATATATATCACCTTTATATTAAAAGAAAGAAAGTGCATTGACATCTAATTGTAAGGGGAGAAGTATTGGGGGAAATAGACAAATGAAGTAAGTTCTGGATGAGGAAAACAAATGGACAGATACTAGTTAAAGCTGCTTCCAAACGAATTCATCCTTTGCAGAGACTATGTTGACACAGAATCATTAAGATACATCATAAAGGTCCACCAAATATCCACGTGATCTTTAAGCTCTGCAGTTCCCCACAGCAGATACAGATGAGTGAATTTTTTCATGACTGCAATATGCACAGCCTTTTCAAACCAGTTGTCAATAGTGAAATTTTAACCATCTTTCCATTCCTGGGCTACAAGGCTGGCTGTCGCTACAGGACAAGTGGTTTTAATGTTACAGAGGAGTTGGCGCCTTTCAATATAGAGCCAGATCTGGCTGGATTAAGTTACCAGTAATGTTGCTGACTGTAACTGCAGTCCAGAAAGCATGGATCAATGGGCAGGTCCACCACAGATGCCAATAAGTACCGCTGGCTCCACAGCATGACTTTTTTTCTTTTCTTTTTTGCCTTTTAAATTCCTTGCCCTGGAATAGCTTGTCAATAATAATAATAATAATAATAATAATAATATTTTTTTATTTATACCCTGCCCTCCCCAGCCAAGGCCGGGCTCAGAGCGTCAATGAAGAACTGACTGAAAATATTCATATAGAGCCAGAGCAGAGTGGGGAAAAAATGCATGTAGTCAAAGAGTATAATGTATAATTGTCCATAATTATACAATTCGATAGGGACGCGGGTGGCGCTGTGGGTTAAAGCCTCAGCGCCTAGGGCTTGCCGATCAAAAGGTCGGCGGTTTGAATCCCCGCGGCGGGGTGCGCTCCTGTTGTTCGGTCCCAGCGCCTGCCAACCTAGCAGTTCGAAAGCACCCCCGGGTGCAAGTAGATAAATAGGGACTGCTTACTAGCGGGAAGGTAAACAGCGTTTCCGTGTGTGGCTCTGGCTCGCCAGAGCAGCGATGTCACGCTGGCCACGTGACCCGGAAGTGTCTCCGAACAGCGCTGGCCCCCGGCCTCTTGAGAGAGATGGGCGCACAACCCTAGAGTCTGTCAAGACTGGCCCGTACGGGCAGGGGTACCTTTACCTTTACCTTATACAATTCGATATAAGTTTCATTTGAACATAAGGACTTGTGTGTGTGTGTTTTTCTGTGTTCTGTGTTACTACTAAATCACATGCAATTTCTTCTGACTGGAACACACAGGCCCATGGATTCAGGGGGAAAGTAAGAGTGCTAATTAAGAATATTATGACCACTGGATTTCTTACATGCCCTTCACTGGGGATGGTTGCGGTTGAGATATCAATCAAAAGATGTCACTCATATAATACAGGTCTCCTCAGGATATTCACCTGTACTTCATAATAATAATAATAATAATAATAATAATAGCCCTGTTTAAAATATACAGAAAGGGCTAAGTGAGTGTCCTGACACAATAAATCCAGTCAGCCATACAGCCAGGCACAATAGAGTTAAGCTACAGAACATGTGCTGAGAAGAAAGGCCGAGCGGAAAAGACTAAGCATTAGACTCTTGTGTAGATAGCAGGCAAAGCAGAGAAAGCAGACTTTAAACAGTGATGCACAACAATCAGTGATCAAAGCACTGCTTTGCAGAAAGAAGGGATCACCTCTCAGAGAATAAAGGGAAGAGGAAAGCAGGCTATGCAGTGGATTAATGGCATACCCTAGTAATACACAGTGATTTCAGAAATCTTGCTGCTTATTTTCCGAATGCCTTCCTGAGAGTGGGGTGGGTATTTTTGGCTCTCCACAGAAAGAAGTGTGCTATAGAAGGATTGCTGCCAAAGCCAAGAAAAGCTAGAAAAGTTTCAGAAATGCATGTCCCCGAGTTTTCTCTTCAGTTGGGTGTTCGCTCATGTGTTGTCATTCAGGATCAAACACTTGGAGGATAGAAAGCCTTATAGCACCAATCTCTGAGCTGCAATGCACACATAAAGGGAAACCTATACAAAATCAGGCACCACCTTATTATATTATTCAGCTTAAACAATCCCTTCAACAGGCTGAGCAGGGATAGTTAACAGTACATTATAAAACTAATGTGACCCACACACTTTGGCAGTCACAAAGTAAAGAGATAAAATGAGCGGAAAGACAAGGTCTATACAGGGTTACAAAAAAAAAAAAAAACCCCTTTAAATGAAGTCCTTCCCAGTTCAAATGGTACTTATTTCAATGTAATGAGACTAAGAATGTCTCAATATTTTGGTAGCAAGCTCCACTCAATTATGTAGTATTAACTTTGAAGTAAATATGCATAGGATTGGCCTCTTATCTTCTGAAGAGATGAGCAGCCATTGTATATAAATCTGTACAGCAAATCGGTATGACTGCTGATGCACTGACAGTGTATCTACAATACATCAGGACAGTGGTTTCAGTAGCTACTAAGAATGTCCATCATTTCTCTTGGGATTCCATCTGTATAATGGCAGAATAATGTGAAGATCTTCCTCCTCTGCTATCAGCAAACGATGGGCAAGAGAGACATGTTTGGATAAACATTAAAGCGAGGAAGACTTCGTTCTACTAGGAAACAAGCTTTCCATAAAGCTTGTATTTGAAAGGGATGGCAAGTCAAAAGCCACAGTGTTACTGCTTTGTTTGAGAACAGACAGGTTAGGGTGGGAATGAATGCAAGCACCACCATGGATACATGAGTCTGCTGCACTTTTATATCTCTGTCTGGATCTGGAGCAGCAAGCTGGCCTGCTAGACATGGGGCAAAGGGTCATCTCTCACCAAAGCAGCCACAGCATTTGCAAATGCTGTGAATTGTGCACAGGGATCTGTTGTTGCATGCAAGTCATCCTTCACTAAACTAGAGCTAAACCAGCTTATGAAATTAACAGTTCATATATAAATGAGATGCACACATCAGTATACATCTGTATACATTTGTATATGACGGATTTTGTGGCACAATGGCTGCTAGGAATAATTTAATTCTTCTGAACTTCTGAAATACTGGTTTTAGTGATCAATGCATTTTTATAGCATGTAGATGTTGACAGTCTGCTTGTTAGAAATCATAAGGCACTTTGGAGTTTTCGAAGGTGAACTGCATTAAAGAACTGTCAAATCATTCGATAACCTCCCAATTTATATTTGACACTCATGGATGAGAAAGACACATGCATATTGCTTTGGGTTATTCAAGGAGCAGTTTAACAATGTCAGCCCATTTGTGAAAATCTGCAGATTCTGAACTCGCTGAAACCAACTCCTTGATAGAATTTGCCTTCTCATTTAAGCCCAATTGGCCACCACAGCGTGCTGAAGATTGAAAGTACTTTAGTAACAGGCCATATCAATTACTTCATTAATGCAGTAGTTTTGTAAAAAGAAAGAAAGAGGGAGACACCATTTCTTGGCATACTTTCAAAGAAAAGAAAGTCATGAAGTTACCAGAATATGAAAAGGTACCATATAAAAATTTAGATGATTCAGCAAACCTTCAGCAAACCCTGAGGTACTAATCAAGTGTTTGGAGTTCAACCACTTCAGATTTTAGGGGGGAAAGCACACGAATGAGAGTGTTTCCATGTGCCTCTCCCCAAAAAATCTTCCACAGAAACAGCTAGCATTTCAGGGGAAATCATGATTTATGGGGGGGGGGGGGGGTAGAATAGAAAATATTTCAGAAATATCAGTCTGCAGCGGTCAAACCCAGGCACAGTTTTTCCATCTCAATGAAAAGTAGGTTAGAGAAGTCCATTCGACTTCCAACATGTTTGGAAACCAAGGCGCAGCTTCTGATTGCCTGCAGGAAGCTCTGTCGGAAGCACCGTCAGACATTCAGGTTCCAAAGAACATTTGCAAAGTGGAAGACTCACTTCTAGGTTTGCGGTGTTTGGGAGTCAAAACATTCAAATTGCAAGGCGTTTGGGATCCAAGGTACAGTAAGCCTGCAACTTGCACACACTTAACTTGTGCACATTCAGCTTTATGTGCTTGGTAATAATAATAATAATAAATTAAAAGGGCAATCCCATTGCCACTGCACCCAATGTGTCTTGACCATGCATTGTTTTGGCTTTAAGCACAATCCCCGGAATGTAACCCCCACAAAAGTTGTTGGCTTACTATACTGCAAAATATGGGTTAAGCTACATTGATTTTGAGGTCCTTTACAAGACCATATAGATACATAGACAGACAACAGACAGGCATGCTATGCCATCTAGATAGACATATGCCACAGGAACTAAAAAAATTGGTTGGACTACAGGTTTATAATGAGAACATATCTCTGTTAATATCCAGAGAAAGAATCTACATAAAGGTAAACTGTCAAATAGTTTTCAAACCAAATCCTGTCTCTATTTGTACAAAGCCATTAACACATTTCAGACTACATTTCCAGCATGTATTGACAACTCTTTGAAAACCTGAATGCTCCTAGCTAAGCATCCTATGAAGTTGGGCCCCTGCTGCACTATAATTATGCAATACTACCTCCGGACAGAGAGTGCAACTACAGGGCTCCCTATTTGGAGTTACTATTAAAATGACATGAAAAGAGTAGATATGTTCTCAGTTGTCAGAATATTTAAAATGCAGACAAGCAGTTCAGTTTCAGGAATCAGCCTGGATTTGAAGAAATAGGGAAAGGTTGGTTTCTCCCCCACCCCGTGTCTCTCCTCCTGCCTCCATATACGAAAAGAGATGAGAGCAGCATCTGTCAGAGAGCTGTGGAGTCTCACAGTTCAACAAAAGGCTCCCATGACTTTTGTCTTCAATTTCCCAGGACATGGTGCCATGCAGATGAAACAGACAAAACAGTACATGCAAGAGAAGGAACAGCAAGGAAGATAGCATTAACTGTCATGCTAAATTGGGTCTGCCCGCTAAGGCACAGCTTAGACATACAGTTCTTGTCTAACTGTGTCATCTAAAAGCTAGAAGCTAAGACAAGAGACTGAGCTGTAACATGATGTTTGAAAGTCACCCCTATCAATCATGGCCCTAAGGATGAAGAGGATGAAGTTGAGGAGTCAGGAGTCAGGAGGGTAACTGCACACAGGTCCAGCTCCAGAAGCACTTCTGCCAAGACAAGCCTGTGGTGTCAGGGCTCTAATAGCCCAAAGATGTTACATGGCTGTCCTCTGATTCAGGAAACTCCATTACAGAAGCCCCAATACAACCAGCATGTGTCCCGTTTTGTTGGAGTAAAGAACTGCTGGAGCAATCCTCATTAATTGAAGACCACCCCCTGCCCACCCAGCAAGCTTGCAGCTGGGACAGAACTGCTGCTCCTATATAGGTCTCCATCTGAAGTTGACTGCTGCTGAAGCAACTTTTAGTCTGATCCTGTATAAGGCAGTTTTACCTTGCCCTGATCCACCTCTGTTCAGGTCAGCAGAATTCACTAGGTAGCTTTACGCAATCCAGAATGTACTAGCCTCAGCCCACCCCCAATCTGTTAATATGATGGTGTGGCCTGTCTTAGAAATGGTCACTGAGATGAGGAACGCAAAATGCTTTGAATATTTTAAAAGTTCTATATATGTACCAAGTATTACATTATCGCCGCTGCTGCCACTATCCAGAATAACACGAGCGCTGTGAAATCAGTGGTGCTGTTTGGAAGCAACCTCTAACAGGGCCACCTTTTCACAAGTTTAAACACCAACCTGAAACAGAAGAAATAGGAAAACGATGGCCCTAAATACTGCCTAGGTTTGTACAGTTAATTATGCCTGTACAGATTATTTCCCCTTCATGGCTCTGCAAAGAACAGACCAAAGCTGCAATTAATTCCTTATTTCTGATCCTGCAATCCTAACCAATTCTGTTTTCCTACTGGGGAAAAGACTATGAAGTGCTGCCACCTCCTGTTACAGATAAGGCAACATAAATATTGCATAACATTAAACTTAAGACCTAGAACCCAGGGCACCGCCATGGTATTTTACCTATTCATTAAACTGCCATATTTTTCTGTCTATAAGATGCCCCCATGTATAAGACACCCCCTATTTTTGGGGACTCAGATTTAAGAAAATGGGGGGAGATGGCCCAAAGTATAAGATGCCCCCTAATTTTTGACATTATTTTAAAGGAAAAAACCCTAGTCTTACATACAGAAAAATACGGTAACTGCTCAAAAGTCACTACACAGCTGTTTGCCATCTGTGAATTCATCCTAAAAGTCTCTAGAAACGCTAGAAACTATCCAAAAAACAGACACAATGATGCCTAATGTAAAAATATCTGCTCTATTAAAGAAAACTGAAATCCTAACCCACTTACCTGAGAACTGAATTTAGTAGGATTTACTTCTGAATAGATGTGGCTAGGATTCTGCTGTAAGTTGGGTGAAAAACACCTCCTTGCTTATACTATAGCATACTCATCTAACAGCATCTCACAACTCATTTCTTCAACCACCTAAGGCTTAGCACAAAGACATATCTTTCAAATAACTTCCTTAACAGGGTTGCAGAATACTGTAATGGAATCCTGATTATTTAAGCAGTGTTCTAAATGATATTGTGTAATGTAGTCTGTCATTCGAATAATAATTTACTTTATAGTGTGTTTGATGGGGGAAGTCTTCCATCTTGGTCAGATGACTGCAGGTTTAACTGTCACTGGGGGACTTTAGACAGGTGATTAGGGTTTGGAAAGAGAACCCTCAGTATGCAAAAGAATGGTATACTATATGCATGTTCTGGTTGGAAGTTGCAGGTTTAGGAGGTGGGCAGGTGTTGGGGGCTGTGCCCCTAAAGGATCAGGTGTGCAGCCTGGGGGTCATTTTGAACTCTCAATAGTCTATGGAGATGCAGGTCAACGCTGCATCCAAGGCAGCTGTCTGACCTGAGAGGAAGGCAGAAAGTGGTGTGGTGGTTGAAGACTTACTGGGGAAGCTGAACCACTTAGCCTAGGCTGAAGAGACTTGTCCACAGTGCTGAGGGAAAAGAATCAGGTAGGTAGCTGTGTTGGTCTGACACAGTCGAAATAAATATATTTATAAATTTATAAATAAATTGCCCAGTAGCACCTTAGAGACCAACTAAGTTTGTTCTGGGTATAAGCTTTCGTGTGCGTGCTGGTATCTGAAGAAGTGTGCATGCACACGAAAGCTTATACCCAGAGCAAACTTAGTTGGTCTCTAAGGTGCTACTGGACAATATTTTTATTTATTTCGAGGGTAAAGAAGTGAGGCAATTGGGAATGCTAGGTCTGTTAGGAGAGTCTGTGAACGATTCCAGGAGAGCATGGCAAAAAAACTGACTTGCACTTCAATTACATCAGTAGGGAATGAAACAGAGACTTCAACAAAGGCCCTCAGTTTTGGTATGGTTTAACTGGGATGAAGTCAATTACAAGGGCAATCTGGCAAAAGAGTTTAAACAGGGGCAACTATTGCTCGGAGCTTTCCTGGTTTAGAAAAAAAAGCAGCTGGTATTTAAAGTGGCATCAATAAGTTAAAGAGTTAACTGTACCCATTTAAAAAATGCATTCCAATATTAAAATTACCACATTCTTTATTACAAGAATATGCAGTGCACAAAGTTATGTGGTTAATTAATATCTTTGTTAAATATAGTAACTACCAGGGGCTGCACTTCTGCTTGCCCCATTCACAAGCACCCAACCATTCCTCCCAAATTAACCCCTTGCCCCCTCTAGAACTACTGAGCTCACTTTTCACCTTCCCACCCCCGTTTCTGAAGCCCTTTCTGTATTCTTCTCACCACACATTACAACTACTCACTATCCTTTTCAACTTCCGCCCAATTATGAAACCACCCCTCCTTCTGTTTTGCAGGCCCTTTCATGCCCCTTTCATCCTCACCCTGGCCTTCCCTAGTTCAACTACAATAAGCACCTGTATCCTACAGGTACTCTAGTCAGAGCAATGATTGTCTACAATTGTACTTATACAGAACAAATATGTCTGCAACAAATTCCCAACACCAACTTTGTCCAAGGAAATTCAACTTCAAATAAAGAGATTTGGCATGGCAAAGCACCCTTAAACCTATCCACACCCGCCATTTTTATACTGCTGCTAGTTCCTCCTCCCACCCATCTTAGCAACTCTTCTCATTCAGTACAGGATTCTGTGTCACTGGACATAAATTGCATTGAAGTTTGGGGGAAATTAGGCAGATACATACATTCATGTCTAATGGGCTTGTAAAAGGGTGTTTTGGCAGGAAACTGACATGGTTGTTCAATCCATTTTTGGCTTTTTTGTTACCTCAGCTTGTGCTACTGAACGGAAGATGGACGGAAGTAGGATTTCCAACTCATAAGAAATTAGTTATGCAGCTGCTATCTGCAGTAAAACAATGGAAAGTCTCAACAGATTCTACAGTGAAACAATGGCTTTCACTTTTTTAAAAAATGCTGCCATTATATATAATCTTATTAAGCATGATAAAACTGAACAGAACTATTAAGAAAAATCAATTCTAAACATCTTGAGTGCCTTTCTTTTTGCATGCAGATAATGCTGATATAAATAAAGTGGAAATGTATAGGAATTTTTACATTGATTAAGTTATAGATCACAGTGCTTTAACACATGCAGTGACGGGGCAATGACAACAGAGGTTTCTCTTCTTTTTTGTTAATTTAGCTATTTCATTGAAATTGATGGTTTCCTGCTGGGTCAAGCATTACACTTGTAATATTTTTACATTTTTACATTTTAATGTTCCTATCATTACAACTGGGAACTGACAATTTTTCAAAGAAAGGCTTGCAATAGTGCTGTGCTATTTTTATTATCTGTATTTTTTTAGATTTTTAAAAATTCTATTAGGGTTTAATTACTTTAATGATTACTTTTTATTTATTTTTTAGATTTGTGTATTTTAACTGTTGTTTTAGTTTCTGTCAGCAGCCTTGCATCCTGTTTAAATATAATAATAGTAATAATAATGATAATGCAAAATTTGATACATACTAAAAAAAATCACTTTATTCTCTTTTAAAGTGGGAGCTTTGACAGGTAACTGGCCCGGGTATGCTCCATTTTAATAAGTGGGAACCATGGCGAACTGTTGGTAGAAGCCATCATGGTTAGATGCTTTTCTGCATCGGATCTAAAGAGAAAATTTCTTAAGTGCCTCTTGTCCATCTTCATAGTCACCTGAAAATCTTGTATTTGGTATTGGGACAAGAGGCGTTGGATACTGTCCTTCCAACATTTTGTCTGTTTCTGTTCTGTGTGTGACATAGTGGGGAATATCTCCTCTGAAAGAAATTGAAGTCTTTTCACATAATTTAAGCACAGGTAATCAATTCTAGCCTGTATTGTTGTCACGTCAGCTTCAACGCGGAAAAGAGCAACTGGAGTCCCGTTGGGGAGCGAGAGCACTTTCCTGATGAATTTGTTCTGCACTATTTCTAAGGCTTTGTTGGCATTTGGGTCCTTGCCCCATATCGCTACTCCATGAAGCACCTGGGAGACCACTTTACCGGCAAAGATTTTTAACGCAGGTTCCTATAGCTGACCACCCGCCGTAAAATAGAATTTCATTAATGCCCCACAAGCTTTCTGCGCTTTGAGTTTCGTAGCCTCGATGTGCCCCTTCCATGATAGTGTCTCAGTGAAAAGGATTCCCAGATATCTGAAGGAGCGTATTTGCTCCAAGTTCTGCTGATCCATTTTCCATTTGAATCTGGGACTACGCTTCCCAAAGATCATAATTTTGGTCTTGAAGTAATTCACAATGAGCTCTTCCCACTTGCAATACCTGCTGAAAGCTGTAAGCAGATTGTTAAAACATAATCGGGAGAGTGATAGGAGCACCACATCATCGACGTTCAGCAGGCAAGATATCTTCCTATTACTAATTGATGGGGGGTTGCACCTGTGCTAGCTGTGGCACCATACCATTTATATAAAAGTTAAAAAGTGTGGGAGCCAATATGCAGCCTTGTTTCATGCCTCTTGATGTCTTGAATGCTTCCGAGAGACCTCCCTTTAAGCCTACTCTGCCTCGTGTTTCGGTACCACTATACAGTTCACCAATTAATAATAACAGTCATGGGTCTATAATAGAATTTGAGAATTTCTCCCACAGTCTGTTACAATTGATTGAGTCAAAAGCAGCAGATAGGTCAATGAAGGCAGGTTATATCACAAACTAACCCAGAGTGGATTCATATAACCATTCCCTGCTCCCTTACAATGCTGCAACTTTTCTAGTTCACTTTACAGATTTGCATGGAACTCCACATTGTGAATAGGTTAACTACAGAGCCTGATCACGAAGCACAACACTATTAAAATGTTTATCCTCTAGCTTTGCTAGTAATGAGATTAGGACGCCAGTTGGTCTACACTTCAGTATGAACAGTTAATTGAGACCGTGAGAAATGCCAAAGATCAAGAAGATTGGTAAGAAATGTCTCTGATTCCAGAGAAATAGCAGCAGGTTGCTGTTGGGTTGCTATTTAGGAGGCAAAGGTACTTGCCACGTGCTCAAATATATTATTCTAGTTTACATAAGCCTTCAGATGTGGGTTATGGAGCATAGCTCCATGAACAAGGTGGACCACAATGAAGAGAAAATTACCATGTGGCTCCACTATTGATTTGTAAATATTTGTTAGGTTTTTTAAGTGTGCAAATAACATCACAGTGGTTGGATTGTACACAATTTGTGTCCCTCCACTGACAGAAGGCTCTTTGAGCCAGTGGAGCCCTCCATCACTATATCAATCAGTGGTGCCACTACCCGCTCTAACCCCCATCCTAATAAGAACTGCTTTGGAGGCTTAAGGACCCTTCAAAATAGTGGTACAGGGTGGAAGGGCTGCAGAAAGGAGGGGAAAACAAAGGACCTTCTGTAAGCAGGAACACGCAATCTGGATACAACTAGAAGCAGCCAATGAGGAGAAGTGCTGCCATTTGCCAGGACAGTGCAGGGAAGGAGCATGGTGGTGGTGAGGTTGAGCACTGTGATCAAACTGACCTCACCCTGACTTCACCCATGCACTGTCAGATTCTTCCCCATTTAAGACTAACACTCCATATGATGTAGGATAATGGCAATGTGGAGTATAGCTTCACCTAGGCTAGGCGTTTTCTCATATGTACATGATCAATACTAGGATAACAGTACTGGTCCATGTTACAGAATAACAGGATGATTTATGTGAAGTACTTGAAACATTAAAATGTATATAGAAATTTTCATACCATACTGTCTCATACCCAAACACTACTTAACAACAAGAAGATACTTTCAGCCCCCACCGTCTCTAGAAGCCAGCTCTGTCCCCATATCCTGCTTTGGATTACAGACATCTTGAAAATAGCTGCAGATTACACCAGCCAGTTCCTCTCTCCCTCTCCCCAACCCCAATATACTCTGGAATTACTTTAAGATGTTTCAGAATACAGTGGTACTTCGGGTTACATACGCTTCAGGTTACAGACTCCGCTAACCCAGAAATATTACCTCGGGTTAAGAACTTTGCTTCAGGATGAGAACAGAAATCGTGCTCTGGCGGCACAGCGACAGCAGGAGGCCCCATTAGCTAAAGTTGTGCTTCAGGTTAAAAACAGTTCCAGGTTAAGATCAGACCTCCAGAACGAATTAAGTTCTTAACCCGAGGTACCACTGTACTTTACATATGTCCATATAAACAAATATACATTTTATATGTAAACAGACATTCATTTATATATATATGTTTTCTAGGACAAACATTTGGGCGGCTTTTGGGGAAAGTTAAGACAAAAATATTGTTTGCTTTTTACCATACCACTGTCCTACACAAAACGCACACACATCCTGCCAGATATAGTTATGCCATGACAGCTTCCAATGCGTGAGCCACTGCATCACAGGCACAAAAACACTAGCAACAAAGAGCTATACAGCACACAGAAGTTCAGTTCACCTTATACCACACACTGCTTATGAGTATAACTTTTGATCACAGCACATAAAGAGATGGAAAGATACAGCATTAAGACACAGGACCCAAAAAGCTGGAAGAGACACACACATAGCCCTACTTGGGAAAAGTTCAACTGAGGGAGGAATTAAGTTTCTCTTACCAAGCAGGTAAAAGGAAAGACCAGGCAGGCAACAAGAGAAGCCACAAAACCACACACTTAATAGTAGCAACCAGGAAAAGTCTTGCCGGAGGGACCTCCCTCAACCTCAAATCCACAATGCAGACACCACAGAGCAATTTTTAAACTCCCAATCACACCAGCAGACTGAAAACAAGACACGCCGTGGGCATTCCCCACCTCATTACCCAGTCATGTGCATAAGGAGCACAATGGCTTGAAGAGTAGCCCTAGCCTGAAGGACCAGCACAGGTTTTATATATAGGGGGTTTCAGGTTTGAATCCAGGGCTTAACACCACACTGCAAGGAGTGGGGAGCAACTCCCACACTCAATAGTGTAGCTCGTATATGGGCCAAATAACCTTTTTAACTGTTCCTTCCTGTCTCACAAACAACTCATGTAACCAATCCTACTACCACCACACACTATATTCTTGTTGTATGTTTCTGACTAGAGTCCCAATGCAAGGTACCTGTTAATGTTTGAAGCAAAGAAGTGTCGGCAATAAGCTCAAGTTTCTGTGAGATTTGTGAGGCCAAGTTGTTTATTTATTTATCAACCATATTTATAGACCGCACTTCACCTAAAGTTCCCAGGGTAGTAATACACAGAATTAAAACCAAAGTTATACAAGCCAACATAAATTCCAGGCAAACAAAAGAGCAGCAGCAATAAAAATCCAATCTAATATACCTCACCCTTTCCCAAAAGCCCAAGCAAAGCAGTGTGTCTTGAATGGGTGACAAATGACAGCAATGTCCTAGTGAGATGCACTTTAGGTTATTCCAAAGGAATGGGGCTGTTACCAAGAAAGCCCACCCACAGGTCCCCACCACACAAATTTCTTTGGTGTGGGGACCACTAACAGAACTTCCCCCTCATCATCTTAACGCAGAGATCTTTAATGGACACTTAGGCACTCTGCACATTGTCCCTGTTTCTCTTCACCAGGGTTCCCCCATATATGCCCTGTGCTTGCATGACCTAAGACTAGAGAGATATAGTCCCATGCTACACACCCTATCATCTCAGTTGTGGTCCTCTTTTCTAGGGTTTTTATCCTGGTGCTGATGTGTTGCATACCTGTCAAGTGTCCCTATTTCCCTGAGACATTCACAGAATTACAGAAGCAATCCTGGCTTCTGATTTCATCTGGGAATGTCCCATTTCCCCCCTCCAGTGCCCCCACCAAGCACAGGAGGAAACCCTTGCGTGCAGGGGAGCATTGCTCTTGTCAGCCCCTCTCTGCCACTGCCAAAGCCACCAACTCTATCATGGCTGCATGAGGTGCAGCACGGGCAGAGGAAGCAAGCAAAGGAGGAAGAAAGTGAGCAGCTGCCAGGCAGGGGCTGTGGCAGGGCAGGCACCCAGTTGACTCTCGCATCTTTTGGTGTTGTGCTCTTGCACGAGCCAGCTGACCCGTGTCTCAATTTTCTGCTGAAAAACATTGGCAGGTATGGGGTTGTAATTGGGTACTGACTGGAATCATATACTATATTTCATTGTGGAGACATCAGAAGGAAAGGAGGACAATATTTTATTTTCCTCTTCGCATCAGCTCCATGGTCAATATAATGATCCACTATTTGTGTATTTATATATTATTATGGTGGTGTCTACTCTTTATCTGTCCTGGCCACATCCCCACCTTGTTTGGGTTGCTATACCAGGAGAGTTATATGGCAGAACTCTTGGGGTGGTGTATCCGTGCAGCTGCACCAGTAACTCTCATGTGTCAACAGTACAGCCCCCTCAAACATAAATGTGTTCCAGCAACAAAGCAAAAACTTTTCAAATAAAATTAGTATTAAAGCTATCTAGCATCATTACTAGTGGTTTTGATATACTTTACTTTTAGGATACCAAGACAGAGATTGGTGAGGGAAGGAACATGCTTCATATGCAAGAAATATGTCAGTCTTCCAAATTATTAGTTACTTGCACTTTCATTCCTGTTAAATACATAAAGATATTAGCCTTACCTTGAAATAAAAATGCTTTACTGGCATTATGTAGTCCAGACACCTGTGTAACTCCAATAGTCATGTTGACTAGATCCAGTTCTGTGATGATATCAATTTGTAAGTTGGGGTCCATTCCAAGGCCTACAACTGGTTGAAAAGAAGTCAGGTTTTAATTTTTAGTTCAAGTAAAATAACTACATACGCTGTGCAGCCATGAACAGTGCTATAGCCACATTCCATTTTTAAATAGCCCTAGTCCTACAAGCAACAAAAATGATCCACTGCATTAACTGAAACTGAACTCCCATCTTTCCAGATCTTTTTTACCGTATGGGACAGGGCACAATAAAGCACCATCATTAATGCAACAGCATGACATGATAAATGAGCCCTGCAATTAAACAAACCTTAAGAACTAGAAAGATGAATAACATGAAGACAGACAGAGATCGGATGGAGAATTTTGTAATGTATTGGGCAAGTAATGGCTGTGTTTAATGAGATATGCTATTACAAAGGACTGAGTCTTATACACACACTTACAACCCACTAAAACACTTTAGTAGCCCATATATTGCTACCTGCGTTAATTCCTTTCATTGGATTATCCAAGTATTTTGAATGCAACTTGGACAAATAACATTGTATATTGCCTTTTCTAGTTCGGGTTTTCACCAAAGGCAAAAATGTACTACTGCATTTGGAACATTATCTTGGTGCTCAAGTACAGGATGCATAAATTCACTGTGGTTTTTCCTGAAAACATCCAAACTGCAGGCTGGTTTCCAAACAAGTCATATTTTAGAGTATACTCATTGGCAGCAATTTAAGTTATTATTAAGAAATTCATTGATTTCATACTCCAACTATGACTAACCCAGTACAGTGGTACCTCAGGTTGCAAACACCTCAGGTTACAAATACTTCAGGTTACGAACTCCGCTATCCCAGAAGTAGTACCTCGGGTTAATAACTTTACCTCAGGATGAGAACAGAAATGGCGCAGCAGCAGCTGGAGGCCCCATTAGCTAAAGTGCTACCTCAGGTTAAGAACAGTTTCAGGTTAAGAACGGACCTCCAGAACGAATAAAGTTTGTAACCAGAGGTACCACTGTATTTATATCTCCCTCACTTGGGGAATTCAGATTCCTGATACAGCTTCAACTTGTGCATTTTGCAGGTTAAAAAATGCAATGGTTGCCATTCCAGTATGATACTGTTATACAGATCACCCTGCTAGGCAAAGGAGCTAGACCTGCTAGACCTCTCAAAGGAGCCGTGTAAGGTAATAACTGCTTAAAGTAATACGCACCAAGGTGTGTGTGCACAATCCTTCCATAGGGAATGTGCAGTAACAGACTACCAGCAGTGTCAAGTTTTGCTCGAAGATGCGGTTGCATGATGTCAGAGGACTGCAACTTATGTGCTACAACAAGGACTTAATACATTGCCTTATTCAAGCAGGCAATCAGCAGTGCATTAACAAAGCTGACACCACTTATTACATGTATAGCTGCCACTCACAAACCACCAGAGGCTCAAACTTCTGAAGACATTTTCTTCAGCTATGTAACCCTTAGTCCTGGTTCTTCTATTGCAACTTTCTGACACTGCAATTGTCTCCTTGTGCTCCACATAAGCAAACTACAGAGTTATGATTCCTACCAACAACAAAAAAGCAGTTTATAAAGGGGTGAGGTAGCTGTGAAACTGAACTCTACATATTCCCACAGAAAAGTGAAAAGGCAACTTAGTAAAACATCCAGAGACAAGAAAGACTGGCTGAAAATATACCAGGAGAAGGAATTAGTAGTACATGTCATGTACAATTCCATAATTTTAAAGGTAAAGGACCCCTGACAGTTAAGTCCAGTCGCAGACGACTCTGGGGTTGCAGCACTCATCTCACTTTACAGGCCAAGGGAGCCAGCATTTGCCCAGAGTCAGTTTTTCTGGGTCATGTGGCCAGCATGACTAAGCCGCTTCTGGCAAAACCAGAGCAGCGCACGGAAATGCTGTTTCCTTCCCGCCAGAGCGGTACCTGTTTATCTACTTGCACTTTTTGGCGTGCTTTCGAACTGCTAGGTTGGCAGGAGCTGGGACCGAGCAACAGGAGCTCACCCCATCGCAGGGATTCGAACCGCCAACCTTCTGATCGGCAAGCCCAAGAGGCTCAGTGGTTTAACCCACAGCGCCACCTGTGTCATCCTCCTCCTAATTATTATTAAATTTTTAATTACAACATTTTCCTACAAATGAGAACCAGAGAAGAGGGTGTGCTTAATCCTTTCCCTTTCTTCTGATTGATCACTCTAAAAGTGCACACACACTCCAAATTGTGGGATATGCAGTCAAATCTAACAATGCATATTCTTGATAGCAAAACCATACATCTGTACTGCTGATAGGCGAACTCAGACCATAAAAACATAATTGGTAGAGAAGGCTCTGTGTGGTGATATTTCCCCTCCTGTCCTGGAAGGGAAGAAACAAAAAAGTATTTCCTGTTCTTTCTCTTTCTCTTCAACCAGCCATGGAGGGGGACATCTGACTGCTTGCTCCCATATCAAGTCCATGCCTGAAGCTGTTTTTGTTGTAAACACAAGTCTTTTACCTGCATTTATTTTTGCTGCTGCTGCTGTTTCTGCTGCTGCTAAGGGTGAATGCTTGTCTGTGAGTAAACTATATGTTTTAAACTTACTTTTCAGTCTGCAGCTGATAAACGCTGTAACAAAGGAGGAGCTCAGCCTAACAGCTAACACCTATGCTTTCAATTAAACTACATAAAATGGGATTAAAACTTTTCTCAGCCCCACACTTTTAAATGCAAGCAGTAAGCTGATCCTTCTGCCTGTTAACCTACATATGTGGGTTCTGTAGGGGGACAAAATATAGTTAATTATATTCCCTCACCTACCTAATAAAACCCATCGCAAATTATGTTCCCAATCATAGAGACAAAAGCCACTTGGGGGTTTTAATAGATGAACAGCAGGAAAGTAAAGAGTTAAGCACACACTATTACATCCACCAATTTTCTGTTCCCAATTAGCCTCCTGCAGCTGCTTTTAAAATTTAAAAAGTGGGGAGGGGGGGAGAGAGACTCACAGAACTGCCAATCACACATATAGTCTGACCCACAGCTCCACCCAATTCAGTATTGTGCTGTCCTTCTATAACACCAGCAGCACGTATTTATAAAGTACTTTAGAGTTCTCACATATATACAGACATTTCAGCAAGTATTTCAGCACAGCAATGGTGTAAGACAGGACAGCACTGTTACAATTTTGGGCAATGGGCATTTATGGCTGAAAATCAATGTAAAGGTATCCAATCCAGGAAACTGATGAGCTAAGACTATATTTGTACCATCACATCCTAGTGTCAGATTCAACTATTCCATTCTGCTAGAGAAAACCAGCACAAGGACTCTCCCTTCTCTTTCACCTGGATTTCCCCCAAGTTCACTCTGTAGGGTTGAGAGAACCCCAAGAAGAGGCAGGGATGAGGAAGGGGAGTTCTACCAGGCAAGCAAAGCTGATCTCCTTAGCTGACAGAACGATCTCCTTGGTACTACGTTGACCTTAGTCTCATAAAATGCAATTCTGTACATTTCTTCTCAGAAGCAAGTCTAATTGAATTAAGTGGAGCTTATTATCCGGTAGGACTGCAGTCCTGGCCACACAGATGACCCATGCCCTCACTTATTTACAAAGTACAAGGTTTCCTCCTCGGCATTGATGGGAAAGAAGACTACAAAAACTAGACTTGTGGCTGTTGGAAGGGTCAACACACATTAAAATCCATTTCACTGGTGCAGCAAAAGAGCCCCATATGCAGTAGCAGGCTTCCACGTATGTGGAATAAACTTCTGCAAAATGTGAATAATCTCACACTTAAACAACAACAACCTGCCATTTCCGAAATTTTATCAAGAATATGTAATATAAATATGTGTACAGAGGTACCTCGGGTTACATACGCTTCAGGTTACATACGCTTCAGATTACAGACTCCGCTAACCCCGAACTATTACCTCGGTTAAGAAGCTTGCTTCAGGATGAGAACAGAAATCTTGCTCTGGCGGCGCAGCAGCAGCAGCAAGCCCCATTAGCTAAAGTGGTGCTTCAGGTTAAGAACAGTTTCAGGTTAAGAACGGACCTCCGGAACGAATTAAATATTTAACCCGAGGTACCACTGTATATGAGACTACAAGGGTTCCAGGAGAGCATTCTGGCTACATTCTTAGAGCTACACTTACTTAAGTCCATTGATTTTAATGGTTCTACTTCGAACATGTCTAATGTTGGATATCCCACAGGCTATTTTGTTCATATTTTGATAGTAGCTGTTTATCTTTCCCATGCAAAAATAAATCAGTTAAGATATGAGTGGATATTTATGCCCAGAGGTCAGAATGAAAGCTGTTTCTGCATCTACTTAGTCTAGGAAATAAAAGATAGCAGCAGACTCATAAAACTGCTCTGCAGGTGATTATGCACTATTCCAACGAGATCAACAGACTCAGAAACAGATCAGTAAAGCTGAATTTTACAAGGGGGAGCCAACGTAATGAATTATGTAATGTGGCATGTGTCTTGGACGTATTGCAGAAATCACCCCTGTTCCTTTTGAATTTTTCCAGTGATTTAAAATGAAATCAACACAAAGGAATAAATTCCAACCATGAAATGAATAGTAAAACTGCAACTGATCTCAGTGCTTTCAAAGTTGAACCTAGATATTAAAGTTTATGAACGATGTGTGCAGAAGCCTGGGTATCCCTTGTCTCCACAAGGTTATTTTGGTCTTTGAGGATTTGCTCCTGTTGGATTTGTGAATTGGGGACCCTTGTCAGCTAGCTTGCCCAAAATCCATTCTACTATAGAGTAGCGTACTTTTTACGGCTGCATTTTTGAATACTATACTATTATACAGAATATTATTTTAACAGATGTGTGGCTCATTTAAGACCAACTCACATTTTGATTTTACAATAAGGAAATGATCTCTGTGTCACAAAAATGAAAAAAAACAAAGGGTTGTGAAAATGTTTCTTTTCCACAAGGAAAACAAATCTGATGTGTTTTTACACACTGTGGGCACACAATATATCTCTGCTTTTTTCTTACAGAGATGCACAGATTTTTCTTTGTGCCAGAAAAACAACAGGTGAGGAACTGCATGACTTTTATATTAAAACAAAAACAAAAGAATAGACTGGTAAATATAATGTGTATGAACATTTAAATTTAGAACCTGTTTTAGAGATTTCAAAATTTCAGAGATTTACCAGCAAGTCAGACCTCCATGCTGCCACTTTCAATATGGTTGTAGAAATTCCTGCATCTGCCTTACACAGATAAAATGTTCCAAAACCTACAGAAATAAAACATTAAAGGGTTCTTCTTTTACCAGGCAAACATCTCTACTCAGAATTAAGCACCACGGAAATCAACAAGACTTGCTCCCAGGTAAGTAGGTATAGGATTGCTACCCTTAATCTCATGCATAGTTGGCAGAGATGGTAGGCCCAAGGCCTTTTAGAAAAAAAACTAGTTTGCTTTTCTCCTCCTTGGTATAATATTTTTTTGGGGGGGGGGGACAACTGGCAATTTGTGCTCTTTATGAACATCCAAAATTTGCTGCCTGCCTTGCTCTCTTTAACGATAGGGTCAGTTAGCCCTGTGAAGAACATCTTGAAGAGCTAGACATATTATTAAGAACTCAATAGAAGCTATTATAACTAGGTAGCTGAATCCTGATAAAACTGTTCTTAAGCATCTTTACAGGAACACCACATACATTTCTTCACACAACAAAAGCAAGTTTGCACAACCATTTATTTTTTAAAAAAATCACTACTGAACCCCTGTCTACATGATGATGTGACATTACACGCTGCCAGTTTAGGCTCAGTCTGCATATTTGGATGCCAAGTGAAAGATAGGCCATGCAAGTTGTTTATGTCACATAAAAGTCAGCTCAGCTTACATAAATGTTTAGGGAAATTTAACACACTAATTCTGCAGTACCCAAGCATAGTGTGAATTTTATCGATATCCCGTATTAACTGGCCTTTAAATCTCCTGCTGGCTTCATTCATAACAGATGTTGAGAAGAGCCACAGAGGTGTATTTGACTTCACTTTCAGGCTGGTACTGCCATCTTCAGTAACTATAACTAAGGTCTATAATGAATGGCAGAGCTAAGGAGAAATGCCAGGTCCACCCAGAGACCTGATATTTTTGCAGACCTGGACAATGCTAGCGGTTTTAAATTTATACTGCCAGTAGCGCAGCGAATGCATAGTTGCGGCTCAATGGGAACACAGGATCTAGACATTTCCCGTCAACTATTCCTTTTATTCCAGAGACTTTCACAACATGCAGCCAGTGCTCCTGCTGTAAATAGAGGTGTATAGTCCTAGTTAGCAAAGTCATTGTCATTGGAATACAGTTCCAAGTGTGTCTCAAGACAATATCTTGTTTTGAGCTTTCCTCTAGTCCTCTTGTCTGTTTCCACTTCATTTCTTCAATTCTTTTTATCTCCATTCTTTCTCCTTCTCTCTTTCTCCCCACTCACTGCTCTTAGCCCATTTCTGATTCCTTTTCACCCCTTGGTGGCTGTGCCCCTCAGACCTCTTCTTACTTTCAGATGGGTATTTATAAGGGGATGGGTGCTCCTCATGCACACTTTTTATTTATGTCATTGTTTGCAGTCATCCACACAAGATCATTGGCATCAAAATTCCACTCCGCACTTTTATACCATTTAAGCAAGATTCATCGGGGGGGGGGGCAATTTGGTATGCTAAAAAAAAAGGAGAACTTGTTACCAATCACCCATTTCCAGTATCTAAATATTTACAGTATTAAGCCACTTTCTGGGGCTTAACCTCGAATTCCACTCATGCATAGCCCCACCATCAGCAGAGTGAGATGGTCATTTCAGGCAGATGAATGATGCCAAATGTCATGAAAGAAAAGCAAACTGATAGTTATTTAACTTATCATTGTTGTATTTTCACTCCCAGGGAAATACCTATGCTTTGGGGATTTTCTGGCTCAAGTACCAAAATATTCCTGGCCAGCCTTTGGTACTATGTACTGTGGCATGAAGGAGGGTTCTGTTGACAAGTAGATAACAAATTGGCAAGAGACCTTTTATACAGGGATTTCAATTAAAGCCACCAACTTGGGACAGCATTAAAAAGTGGTTAAACAAATTCATGGAGCATAAGGCTATCAATGGCAACTAGCCATAACAGCTCTATTACTTGCAGTATGCCTTAGTTTTCTGGGAATCACAAACAGGAGAGTGCTACTCTACTCATATTTTGCTTGCATTTGGTTGGTCACTGTGATGAACAGAATGCCCCTTTTGTTTGACCCAGTAGGGTTCCTCTTATGCTCATATGAACTGCAGCTCCTTAGTGATATGTATCTACCTGACAATAATTTTGGTAAGGGAACCCCAGCAAAGATTTGTTGTTGTTGTTGTTGTTGTTTAGTCGTTTAGTCGTGTCTGACTCTTCGTGACCACATGGACCAGAGCACGCCAGGCACTCCTGTCTTCCACTGCCTCCCGCAGTTTGGTCAGACTCATGTTTGTAGCTTCGAGAACACTGTCCAACCATCTCGTCCTCTGTCGTCCCCTTCTCCTTGTGCCCTCCATCTTTCCCAACATCAGGGTCTTTTCCAGGGAGTCTTCTCTTCTCATGAGGTGGCCAAAGTATTGGAGCCTCAGCTTCACGATCTTTCCTTCCAGTGAGCACTCAGGGCTAATTTCCTTAAGAATGGATGCGTTTGATCTTTTTGCAGTCCATGGGACTCTCAAGAGTCTCCTCCAGCACCGTAATTCAAAAGCATCAATTCTTCGGCGATCAGCTTTCTTATGGATAATCAGTATAGCAATTAATAAATAACTGGTTTCTATGCTTGTAAAACATTGAAAGCCTATTTTGACATAAAGTGATTTATACTAAAGAAATAAACAATCAACTACATAATTAAAAGGGGTCCTTTAAATGCTTCTCCAACAGCTTTGAAAGCTGCTCTTCTGTGAGTCATGAGCCATATTTAGAAAAGACAAACACAAGGGTGGGATGATTGTATGTGTCTTTCCCATAGAATTATCACTACCACAATGCTCAGTCCCACACAATAAGCCTCTATCCAAATGGCTGTTAATATCCAAGCAAAGTATGAGTTGCTCAAACCAAAGGTGGCTCTCATATATATACAGCAATGTTTTGGCCCCATAATTAATTTCTTTCTGCTAAGTTAAATGACAAAGAAAACTCTCCCTCCTTTGCAAATCTGGAAAATGATCATGTCCCAAAAGTATATGCCGCGAAGCAATGGGAGAAGAAACTGTCTCCTTCAAAGATCTTAAGGAAGAGCACAGGTGACTACGGTATTTCATTTATATCCAATGCCTTAAGTACAACAAAGAGACAAGGCAATTCGTTTTTCTTCTTATAAATTAAAAAGAGCCATTAAATGGAAATCATTTTCCATTTTAAAGTAGCACAAATCATTGGGTTTGATTTTTTTTCTTAATCCCAGTTGATGGGACTAACCCACATCCTGACTTTCAGTTACATCTTCAATTTGCACCTATGTATTAAATTTTGCAAAGAGAAGGAAAAGAATTTGACCCACTAATGTTAAAGGTCTATTCACAGGATTGTGGAAAGTAATTACTCATGTCAACAGAAAAAGTATCTTTAAAGTAACTAATTTGTACTCAAAACCCTACAGACTTCCCACCTTACTGTGCTTTTATCAGTCTCTTGGCTACCTGGAACATGACCATCATTGAAGAGCTTCACTTGATTGCTGTATGCCTAAGTATCTCATGGATGCACCCCCAGGTCTGAATTCTTTGCTTTCATCTTGCCTATACAGAAGGAACATTCGGTTTAATGCACTTACAGTTAACCATCCTCATGCAATATTTACTGCTCATAACTATTATGAAACTTCTTTCAAAACAAAAAATCTTGTCTGACAAAAATCTAAATAGCAAAGGATGCTCACCACAACTTTCCAAATTATTCACCTCATAACTAAGCCATAACATTTTGCTGTAATTTTATGAATGAGAAAATTTCATCTAACTGCATCATCCATATAACTTATTCACATGAGGATCTACGAGTAAAGACCTGGTTGTTAATTAGATCCTATTTACAGGATTCAAGAATGAGCAAGTTGCATGGATGGCCTATGCAGACAAGGATACAACCATTCAAGGTTAAACATTCAAGTCCCAGTGATTTCCATAAAAGAGGGCTAAAGGCTCATGTATCACTCTCCCCTATGTAAACAAATAGGATTTATAAACTGCATAATGTTGGATGACTTATGCCCAAAGAGTTTCCCATTTGTGGACCATACTTATTAATCACTCCAAAGCACATTTGATGTAAAGTGCTTTACAGACTTGTTTTCAATACCCTAGTGAAATAAACTGCTTAATTCCTTTCTGACTAGTGAAATATCCAAGCTGACATAAAGGGGATCATATGTGCAGTTTAAAACAAACACAAGTCCCAACTACCTAACTACCATAAAAGCTTATTCCAGGAGCCACCTAAGCACAGGTGTTCTAATGGATCTGCCCCCTTAGTCTTAAAACTAGCTATAGCTTGAATATCAAATACAAGCTCAAATTATGCAGTCTTGGTGATGTATCTGTAGAAGTAAACATATTTTCTTCACAGACATCTCCAAAAGAGTGCCCACCAGACTGACCCTAAAGATGCTTTACTTTAGGAAGTAACAGCACAATCCCTAACCATATTGACTCAAAAGTTCTGTTGAATTCAATGGGGCTTACTCCAAGGTAAGTGGTGTTGGGATTGCAGTCTAAATCATGCTAAATTCAGTGCAACTTACTAAGTTTAGACACAGATTAGGATAAGGGGCAATACTGAAATGTTGGATTTTCATTTCAACTAGGGAAGCAATGTCTACAAAAAAACTACTGTATTTAGAAATTTAACTTCCTTCAAAATCATATAAAGCAAAGACTCTATTTAAAAAACTCTGTAAACAGGTGGGAAGAGAACAAAAGAAACAAGCAAAAAGCCCAAACTATTCCTGCTTAATTCCTTTTTTAAAAGAAATTTTCCTAATTCTCCTAACTGCACATACAGGATTGACAACCCTAGAGAACTATTCCTATTAAGGAACCCTTTTTAATTAAGATGGCCCCCACTGTAACCAATGTAGCAAGTATTTGTTAAGAGACAAAGACATAAGGATAGCAGCCCACATGCATCCATTTCTTCCTTTTGCAGGCTTTCAATATTATGATCAGATTGCCCTAAAAAAGCAGTTTGCTCCAGTTAAGTCTCAATTAAAGTGTGTTCTAGAAGACAGGAAGCTAAAGGGGGCGGGTAATCAGATGTACACAGAAGGTTCTTTTTTCCCATCCCTCTTGAACAGGAGTACTCTGACAAATCACTATTATAAATGCCAGAATTAAGCAGATTGCTCCCCACCATGTGAAATGAAAGCATTCTGGAAACCAGCTGTTTGTACTCCCCTCCGTCTCTGTCAAAGAAACCCTTAGGGACCTGATCTCTTGCATTCTCTAAAGTGATGTGCAGTGGGTTTCCCTAAAGCTCTCCACTGTTAATACTTAAAATCCTCTCCACCTTCTTCGTAAGCAAACAAAAAGAAGGATGGATGTCTAGGAAGATTTCCCAAACTTTTCATTTCCTGAATTTTTGCTAGATTAAAGCCTATAAAATAGAAATAATAATCAAAACGAGCAAGTGAACTCATCTTCGGGAAGCAACAGAAAGTTAATGTCCAGAACGTTTCCGGCACTCAACTGGAAAGAGGAACAGGGAGATTTCTCATTGAGAACTAGACTTGGAAAAGCAAGACCACTTGTCATACACACAGTGCCCTGAACTGTTAGCAGCCGATTAATGGTGGCTGTTTTCTTTCTTTCATCAAGGCCATTGTGATGAGCTAGGATCACTGCATCCGATTTCAATATCTCCAGCTGATCTTATCCTTGAGCGTTTTCCCTCCCTATATTTTATCCTCCTCCTGGATCCGACATAACAGTTTCAGTGAAAAGCCAAGCTAACTGCATGTCCGTGGCTGAGAAGACAATAAAAGAGTGCCACCCATGTGCAAAGCCCAGAAACAGGCACTCCCGCTTTTCTGGGAGGAGAAATCCCTGGTGGAATAACGCTCATCTTAAAACGCACACGCACGCACACACACCCTCGTTGTCTTGCGAGCCTCGACAAGGAGATTATCTACCTCTGGCAGGTAGAAGTCACCTGCTTTTTTCAGCGTGCTCACAGGAAGGGATGAATGAATCCTTAAACTGCTGCTTGCGTTATATGAACACATCAATTTACAAATCATAAAAGGCTTGACAAAGGGGGATCAGAAGGCTAGGGCGGGGGGGGGGCGTTGTGGGTCTGGGGTTTGCAGTAACGACTGATAAACGTAAGCAGCTTGCTCAGCTGCCTCTCCTTCCACCGCGCGCCGCCGCTGCCACCGAAGCGGTCCGGTGCCTCCTAAAACAGATTGGCTGGGGTGGGGCTTTAGCAGGACTTGCAAGGTCCTGAGAGAGCTACTGCCATTGCAATGCAAAGTTTCCGAGTTCCGCCTCGCAAGCCGCGGCAAAAAAAGGGAAAAGGCGGTTGGATGGGGCAGGTGGCTGCGCCCTGGGATCGCGGGTCTCCTCCTGGACCTCCGAGGTAGCCAGCGACACTATCGAGATCTCTTTTCCTCCCACTTTCCAGCCCTTGGGCTTTTGCTCCCTCCTCCCCAAAAGCCACAATCCATAACGGTCGCTTTTCAGCACAAAATCGATTACCTTAAAGATAGAACACCCCACCCCTTTCCCTCTGTCCCCTTGATCCTCGCCGTCATTCACTCACACGCAGCCCAGTTTCTGCGCTAACTCGCGGCTGGAGGACTAGAGCAAGAATAGTCCCCGGTCCCACTTTTCAAAAAGAGAGGAGGAAAGAGAGATAGCCCCTAAGGGGAAGAGATCGGCTCCTCCACAATAGCTATCTATTGTCTTTGCAACAGATACACCGAATGCGTGAGCGAGGATTATTTCCTATTAATATATTCTCCTCCGTGATGACCCCCGTGCCCGTCGCGAGCAGCGCCTTTGCAGCTGCTTCGCACCTCCCTTTCTGTGCAAGGCTGCTGGGGCGGGGATGCCCCCCCCCCAAAAAAATCTCCGTCCGCCACCCCTTCTGCCTTACCTGTTCTCGCAGCTGCCAGGCAAACCCAAACGCCTACAATTACATCCATCTGGGCTGGTCGCGCTGTATTCCCCGTTGAGATCCCGGCGCACGGCAGAGCCTGGCTCTAGCACTCTTCGGAGCTGCGGAGCCTCCAAACTTGAAGCGCTCGTTTTGCCAGGGCTTCGAATAGAAAGAGAGATGGGGAGGGAGGGAGGAAGGGGGGAGGAAGAAGAGAGCGAGCGAGAGAGAGACAGCGCACACAACCAGCGGCCAGAGCTGCTACCCTGGAAGAGCCCACGTGTTCTCCTCGGGGATGATCCCGGCTCTGGTTGCCTTTCCCCCGCGGGGCTCCGCGGCGCACGCCCAGCCTGACGCTCAATCTTTGTTCAGCTCTTTCTCCGCCGCCGCCCCCGCCCCCGCCGCCTCCAGTTGCCTCCGCCTGCCGCCAGGAGAGTGGCACCGTGAGCTCATCGCTTGAGCGGATCCCCCTCTTGGCGCCTAATGGATCAGTCTGAAGCACTACCAACCCCCTCTAAAGAGGGAGGCAAAGGCATCTTCTGAAAGAAGCTGGGCAAGTGAACAGGAAGGGAGGCTGTCCAGAGAGCCGTCCAACTTACTCCGAAAAAGAGAGAGAAGTCTGCTGCTGCTATAATTCGCCTTGCGTGATGAATAAGAGCGCTTCGACGGCAGGTGGGGGGGGGGGGACAAAACAGTATCGCTTTATTCGGGTTAATTGATAGGGCTCCGAGCCCCACTGTCTCCCTTTCCATCCATGCGTTTATATACCTGCCAAATGAGGACACGCCATACGTCTGTTAAAGTAGTAGAATCTGGACTACGAAATGCGATAGTCCAAGACGTTTTGTTTTCCCTGTCTGCCTGCCCCTGGGAATATACCTAAGAACAAACTATCGGAGGACAAGGGGGTGGGTCGGCTTGAATATCTGGATCCTCCTGCCAAGTAGCAGAGAAGATTTTACTGCCCGTCATCTGCTGCTGAGCAGGAACATAGCTGCCTGTATCCATCCAGCCATAGACACCATTTAGAAATATTGATTAACAGATAGGCAGTGAAAGACTGCAAACAGCTAACCCAGGCATAGGCAAATTCCAGCGCTCCGGATGTTTTTTTGAGGCTTCAATTCTCATCATCCCTGACCACTGGTCCTGTTAGCTAGGGATGATGGGAATTGTAGTTCAAAAACATCTGGCGGGCCAGAGTTTGCCTATGCCTGAGCTTACCTTTTAACCCAGGGATGGGGGGACCTACACCTCCCCAAAATGGTTGGATTACAATTCACATCTCCCCAACCATTGGTCATGCTGGCCTGGGGCTGATGAGAATTGGACTCCAGCCACACTTCCCTGCTTTGACCACCTCGGTTTCTTGGCCCTATTCATGTTTATTCAGAAGTAAGCCACACTGGGTTAAATGGGACTTACAGTGGTACCTCGGGTTACATATGCTTCAGGTTACATACGCTTCAGGTTACAGACTCCGCTAACCCAGAAATAGTGCTTCAGGTTAAGAACTTTGCTTCAGGATGAGAACAGAAATCATGCTCTGGCGGCCCCATTAGCTAAAGTGGTGCTTCAGGTTAAGAACAGTTTCAGGTTAAGTATGGACCTCCGGAACGAATTAAGTACTTAACCCAAGGTACCACTGTATTCCCATCCATGTGTATGTGGGCTTGCATCCTGCTGTGACTTGTTTTATATCTAAAAAAAAAAATCAAAATTCAGCAAACAGTGCCATGATCAGTTTGGCACAACTGTGTCCCATTGACTTCAGCAAGAATTGTGTGCACACAGAAGTTGTAACCAATAACTAGTAACCAAGGAATATGAAACCCTGCTCAGCAGCAGCAGCAGGGCTACAAGTAAGCTTTCTGTAGAGGTTCGAATAAGAGAATTCATGCAGTGCGTTCCTAAGCACAGAAGTAAATTCTTTTAAGATCAATTGAGCTTAATGGATCCATTGTTCTTAACAGATCCATTGAACTAAACACCTATTAAGTAAGCTTAGCATTTGCAGTCTTAGGAGGCAGGGAAGCTGCAATGAAAACACTTCTTCTCTATCCAAAACCACCAGCAATTTTGATACAGCTAACCGTTAATTGATTGCATTTGTCATTTTCTTGCATTATTAGCAGCACTTTTGTGTGATTCAGAGTAGATCAAGAATATGTGGAGAATGAAAACAGTTTTAGGAATCTGCAAGCAAATGACACACAATGTAAGCATATCCTTCCTGCTCTCTACCTGTTGTGCTCGTTCTACAACCGCTGGTTCTGTTTGCATATAGCTGGAATACAGAACACGGCAATCAAACCTTCAAGGTTTTTTTGCAGCCTTTGTATTCTGAGGAACTTTTCAGATTTACAAATAAAATAGGAGCATTAGTTCCTTGGCATATATTCCAAATTCTACACCACATAGTTTGACTTTAAATAATTGGTTTGGCAGCCCTAACTAAAACTGACACTTTGCTTCCAATGCAGAGCAAAAGAACTAAAATGAGTTATTTTTTTAAAGGGGGGTGGGGAAGAAACAAAGATTTTATGAAACACGAAAATCCAATTTACAAGCAGTACATTATGTATTCCCCAGCAAAGGCTTGTGAATTCATTAATATCACTGTGAATCCATTAATATCACAGTGACAAGGAGTCCTGCAAACCTAAAGTAAACTTTGCAAACTGAAAGTTGCTGGCAATTGCACTATGCACTGGATAAAATTCGTCATATTCAAAGTTTGCTGCAGATTCTCTTGGGTATGCTAGTAGCAGCAGTATGTTTTCAGTTTCAGGCTTGGAATTTATCTTAAGCATTTATATCAAACCCTTCAACATTAACATTTCCAATCCAATTAAAAGACTTCTTTGTGTTCCTCGCCCACCTTGCCTCAAATGACAGGGATACCTGGAGAAGGGCCTTAGAAGAAAATCTTAATTGTGAAAGGACAACTTGCCCACAGTTCCTAAACTTTCTTTATAGTGCACACCTAAAGTTTGGTCTAAATCATGTTAGGGATGGGCTTTGCACGCACACTCCTCCACAGTTTGGGTTGAGGTGAATGCCCATGACTACAGTGGTACCTCAGGTCACATACGCTTCAGGTTACAGACTCTGCTAACCCAGAAATAGTGCTTCGGGTTAAGAACTTTGCTTCAGGATGAGAACAGAAATCGTGCAGTGGCAGCAGGAGGCCCCATTAGCTAACGTGGTGCTTCAGGTTAAGAACGGTTTCAGGTTAAGAACGGACCTCCAGAACAAATTAAGTACTTAACCTGAGGTACCACTGTATAGCAAAATGGTTATGTGATGGCAGCTTATACTGTTTCCTGTGCCTGCTTTCCCCATAGGTTTCTGCCTCTTCTACCTAACCATGAGTCCCCTGGCATGTGTTCCTCCTCAGACCGTTTCTATTTAGCCATGTACAGAGAATGAAGACAAAGCCAAGCCTGGTGCTTCTGTCCACCATGGCATTTGGTTTCTGGCCCAAAGTTCACCCTGCCTTTCCCCCCTTCCTGCATAGCAAATTTAGCAATGAAAATCCATCTCCTTACCTCAGCAGCTCTTTTGAGAGGCCCTTCTTAAAAGAATTTCACCAGGTGTTGCCTTTCTCATCATAGTTTGCAATAATGGGAGAAACTGCACCTGGAGGAATTTTCCTTCCTGGGCTTCTCTTAAAGGCACAGGTGCCTTAGCAAGTTTCGTTCGGTCAGCTGTATGTTCCCCAGGGTTGTCTGGCCCTGAAAATTATCCAATCTTGCCACCTTTTCCTGGCCTTCCTCCTGTAGTTTTCAGGGCAGGCTGATGTAAAGAAATTAAGAGGGGGAGATGTTTCCCTCACCACCACCAATTTATCTCCTTATTAGGAGAAGCTTCACTAGTTCAGTTTCCCCACCCCAAGCCTAGTGTTAAAGGTAGAGGAACAATATTCATTGACTGAGTGGGAAGTCGAGGAACAATACTTGTTCGCAGTCCTTCACAATCATATCCCTGTTGAGGGTTGCCTTATGGAGATCAGTGTTGGGGAAAGCAGCATCTACGTAGTTACACATTTCAGCCAGTCATGAGGCAAAACTTCCCTGTCAGGAAAATATGGCAAATAGATCTCTAAGCATCCACCTATTAGGGATGTTGCAGCAGTGGACTTTCTTCACTAGGTGGTTGGAGTAGGTGACTTCTAGAGACCTTCCAACCTTTTGATTCTATCTTTGTATAACATTTGTGGGTAGCCTCACCTTCTCCATGTCTCACTGGTTTGGTTTACTTAGGCAAGATAGCCCCCATTTTATATTCTCTGTGTGATGGAACTGCTGGTGTGCTGAGCTAGGATTCTACAGAGGCCAGTATCAATTGTATACAGTGGTACCTCTTGATACGAACAGGATCCGTTCTGGAGCCCCGTTCGCATCCAGAGCAGAATGCAACCTGTGTCTGCACGTCTGCACGTGCGCAGGTCGATTCACTGCTTTCGCACATGCGCATGATGTCATTTTGAGTGTCTGCGCATACACGAGCGACGAAACCCAGAAGTAAAGCGTTCTGTTACTTCCGGGTCGCCGCAGAGCGCAACCTGAAAACACTCAACCCGAAGCTACTTCAATCCGAGGTATGACTGTACATTTGAATATATGTTTTTTTCAACAAATTGGGGAAGACTTATGATGTCCACAACTGAAGTCATAATGTGATGGTTTCAAAAGTCACAGTGCAAGGCGGGGAAGAGGAACATAGGAAGCTGTCTTTACCAAGTCAGGCCATTTTATTTATTTTATTTCATAAAATTTATATGCCACTTGATTGCAGAAAAAGCCTCAAAGCCATTGATGAATCCGACCCAATATTGTCTTCATTGACTGGAAGTGATTGTCCAGGAGTCTTTGTCAGCCTTAACTCAAGATTCCTTGGGATCTTTTGCATGTAAAGCTCTACACACTTCATTGAGTTATTATAGGAAGTCAGGCCACTGGTCCAACTGGTTCCATATTGTTCGCACTAACGTGCAGCACTTTCCAAGGTTTTTGGGGGTTTTTTATTTTGGCATGGAGAGAGGGATTAGCCAGGGTCTTTCCTAGCCCTACCTGAAAATACAAGAGATGGAAGCTGGGGTCTTCTGTATGTGCAATACTCTTGAGCTCCATCCCTCCCCTTAAATCCTTCTTTAAAAGTGTGTTTTTACACTAGTGGGTGGAAGTTGCACTAGTGTTTGATTATACTGACATGAGTGGTAAATCAACCCCTAAGCATTGTGAGGTTTAGCAGGTTAGGGAGGGTTGGACTTCGTTTGGAGAGACCCGGGTTCGAATTTCCATTTGGCCATTAGTTTATTGGGTGACTTTGGTCGTTGTGACTGTGTACAAATTACTAATCTGAAACGCAGCAATGGCATTCCTTTTCCCGATTCAAATCGAAGTTGGTTTTGAGGAAAATGCATCAAAATGAAGTATTTCATAAGAAATGGCAGGATAGTTGTAGGATAGATATATGGATTGTGGCTAATATCATGTGTACGCTACTTCTCAAACCAATAGTGGGAGCGCACTGGATGCCAAGTAAACAGGAGTGTATACACAGCCTGTGTCTCAGTGTCACCAACACAGTTTTTGTGTAGGTAAACAAAACGACCAGGTACGCTTTCTAGAACTTTTTGGAGAAATTATATAGATGATAGATAGATAGATGATAGATAGATAGATAGATAGATAGATAGATAGATAGATAGATAGATAGATAGATATGGGTGGCATACATGCTATGGATTATTATTGTCCCCATTCTCTCTCATACCTACCAAAAGGAAATGGTTTTATTTTCAGTGAAAGGAACTCTCCAGGGAAAGCCTTTTAACTTGGGATGAAAAAAGGCTGGCTGCAGGAATCATACATGTGTCACTGTCTCCTCACTTGCTGCACTTTTTTGCTGGTTGATATATTTAGCTACTCTTAAGCAGCCATCGTAGCTGTGAACACCTTAATGCTCATTTTAAAAAATCATGAAGAAATTTATCATATATAATAACAACCATTAATCCCTCTCAACTGCCCCCTTCTGATGAAAAAAGTCCTAGACAGTTTAGAGCCACATTTTTCTCTGCCACTCATCAACTTGCTATTTGTCTTCCTTTTATCACTGTCAGTGATTCATAAGAGAAGAAAGTGGGTCTCATTAAAGGAAGTGACAGGGAAAGCTGTTTGTCCTGCTAAATAATCCCATGCGGCATTTAATCCTCAGGTGTGTGGTGTTAAGGGGCAAAGAGCTTTAAAGCAAGGACTATAATAAAACACACACAAACTGTATAGCATTGTGCATGGCTCTGGCAGGGGGGAAATTGGCTGCATTAAACTTGTGTTTAGTATTCCAGAATCAGGTAATGTTTTGTAATCCTAGTTGCTTAACTCGGGGTCAATTCTGACATAAGAATTCTCAAGCATGATAAATGTTTAGAACAAAATTAATTAAAAAAACCAACAATAGAACGTTCCCTAAGCCTTGTACCTAGTCAACATATTTCTTGTTTCCAAAATTTATGACACTGGGAGTTCTTTCCACATCCAATATATATCACACCTGAAACCAGTTTTAGAAAACAAATACAATTCACTATATTGTTTATATTCTATACTAGAAATAGAAACTGCCTTATCCAAGCATAGATGTATTCTTGGCTGCAATGGAAACTAAAATATTGTTACATGCATGAAGGGATAACTACCATACTCATCCTTTCTATTTACTGTGTGGTTGTGTTGTCTACTGGAATGTTGGTTGCTGTTATAAAATAGATTATGCTTCAAGTTTAAATAGAAAGAAAAATGTCTCATCATCAGACTTTTCTCAGATTATGTGATATAAAATCCATTCCTTGATCCAGACCAAGATTTCAGAACACTGCGGTTCAAGTACAGGACAGTCCATCCCAGTACTTACAGCAGCTACATAGGAACATATGAATCGCTTGTTTAATCAGGCCATCACTCTGCCCACCTTCAGTTCCAAGCAACTGGTATTTGGGAGCATAATGGAGGTAGAGCATAGTCACTGTAGCTAGTGGTCATTAGAGGTAGACAAAGCAAGGGGAATTATGAAATGAATGACACTAGTCTAGAAGGAAAAACTATAGCTCAATTTGTTATTTATTTCCAGAATTTATAGGCCATGTTCAACACAAAAATCACAGATAAAAACATAAAATAGGCCTAATACAACTTACTTAAAATGCCTTCTGGAACCGAAAGGTCTTCGTCAAGCTCCTCAAGTTGAACAAGGAGGGGACCTGTCTGATCTTAGCGGGGTGTTCCACAGAATTGTGCCCAGATTAATGAATGCACAGCGCCTGTTGGGGACAAGCCCAGTGCCTGGGCCATCAAGGACCACTAACAGAGAGTCCCCGAAGATCTGTGATTGGGGAATAATATAAGGAATCAGGTGGTCCTTAGCTCAAGGATACCATGCAGTTGCTGAGGGCGTCACAAATTAATGCAAAATCCTGAACTCAGCCCAGTAATGTGTGGGCAGCCAGTGTAGGATGAATAAGAGAAAAGTGCCTCCTTCTTCCAATGGGAGGCTTCATGGACTCTCTGTCCCTTCTCTGAACAGCAGGAGCCCTTCCATTTGCAGAAGGGCCACTCTGGATCCAACCTTCTAAATTTTGCTGAAACCAGAACAATTTTGTCACTATATTAAAGTTTGCGCATTAAACTTAGGGTTCATCCATACTTCTGCTTGTCCCACGATTTTGAGGCACAGGTGTGAGAGGTTTTTCTTTTGTCCCATTGCTTTCCCTAGGAAAACCTGCTGTTTCCTGCTGAATCTAAGCAAACATCAATTGGGTTTTCTGTGGATTGATGGACATCTCACCAAAAGAAAGCAGATTAAGCGTTATGGTTTCAATGAGATATTAGTTATGTATGGTCTTGGAATTTGTTCGAATTGGCATGATTGCAGCACTGCTTCAACACTCTTTGACTAACTGGACTGTGCAATTTAGATTATGCTAAGCATGTTTAGTCAGGCAAAAAACATGCTGAGTTCTATGGGTTCCTATCCAAACAAGGTGTGCTTGGTATTGCAGTTTCTCTGCCTCGTCCTCCATCAATGGTCCTCCATCCAAAATGTCTTTTCCTTCCTCTATTTTTATTTAATATTCTGTATGATTGATTTAATGCAATAAAAGGATTTAAACAAATCCAATCAGTCGTTTGATAAGTAATTAATTATTCAAAGTGCTGCAGAGCATCCTAATCGTTAAGACTCTAACCATCTAATTGATATTTGCTCCTGCATCTGTGCAATAAATTGTATTCCCCTAAGAGAGCTGGATCATTTCTGTTTTTTTGGTCACCACTCAAGTTTCCTAACAAGCACATAGAATCATCTAGTAGACACAGCAACAATTCATATTTTTTAAACACTGGACATTTATTTAGGTTCCTTTTTTTCCTGAACTCATACATTAGAGGATAGATTCTAATTTGTAACATCAGAATATAATAAGCAAATATATAATACAGTAAATTGCATTTATACACATAAATACAAAATTTGAGGTAGGGCCTCAAGAATAATGATTTATTAAATGAATAATGTATAGTATATCATCATAGGTGCTATATAAGATAGATAGATATATAAGATATGCATCCTTTGAAACATAATGTATTTTTTCCCATTAGCTTATACATGGAGAAAATATAATGTCCTGATTAGGGTACATATCTTTATCCATAGGCAGCAGTACCCCTATAGAATGCCTGTAGTATTTATGACATTACGCAAGTAATTAAGAATTAACCTATTCCATGATAGGTCCACAATAAAGTGCCTAAAAGACACAAAAGACACTATATACTCTATGTGATGGACAACAATATATTCTAGTCAAACACTAATTTTATTCCTAACAATGAAATACACCTATAAGGCAAATGGTTACCTGAAGATGTATTTAAAACATGGTGGGCAAAATCATACTATTGCAAGCAATAAGGTCCAGCCCAGCTTTCACATTTTAAATTCAGCCCATCGAAAGCACACACTCACTCTCTTTCTTTGGTTATTAGCTGCCTGGTGGTGACACAAAGGCAGAAACCATAAATACCTTAAATGCATTTTTCTCCCCTTCTTCTTAAACCTACAGTGGAATGCTAAGTTCCAGGCAGTTCAATAGGCACAGTTTATTATGTGCCAAAGTTTCGCTACAGGCTAGGAAAACAGAGTCGCATAAACACATTGTGGCTAGTGGCAGCATTTAAGGACTTCTGACTGAAACACTTACTGGGAGGAACCCAGCAAACACCACCACTGTACATCCTGGGACTTGAGCGGTGGTGAGATCTCATTCAAGTCACTTTTAAAAGGGACAGAGGTAGTACAGCAGGAACAACATCTGCTAAATTAACCTCTCCCTGTAGCAAAGGAACACCTGCCAAGCCTGCAACGGAAAGCATTGACATTCCATTCTCATCTTTCTTCATTTGAGACAGAAAACCTGCTAAAAGGTGCAGTTTAATAGGAAAGAAAAAACAGCATCTGCATGAAATAAGCAATAATTCTAGTATGAGGCCACTATAAGCCCATAAACCACATAATTGTGCATGTATATAAAAAGGTATGAGGGAGGGGAGGGGAGGCTCATTAATGCTAAATGACATTTTATGGCAAAAAGAAACCATAATAAAGAGGAAACGGTTTTCCCCCCCAGTGCAGACTAGGCATCCAATCAATGGAGCAGAACCTGATAGAAACAATAACTTGGCTCAAATGAAATGTTGGCCTAAACATATTCTAAGCCTTTTTTTCTAATTAAAGTTCATTTTGTTAAACCCTCCTTTTAGAAACAAAGTGCTGCTATGTCGAACACACAGGTACTCTTTACAGATGACCCTAAGGAATTTTAAGGTGGAATATTTCAGCTTTAAGCATCATTTTAATGTACAATAGTGCATTTGACTTATTCAAAAGTTTGCTTCATTTGTTAGACAAAATGTGCCACAAAGACAATCTACGAATAGGTTTTTAGTATTTTCATTTGCAAGGTCATCAGTTATATAAATAGATATGTCACTTTTCTGTAAATATGGCTTTCTTTCTTTTTTACTCTTCTACATTTTTTAAAATTACAGTTACTAAAATACTTTAATGTTCAGGAAGTGCTCATAAAATAAGTGCAATAACTACTAGACACTCCACACAGGTATGGCATGTGCTTGATTATCATATAACCAAGTTTTGTTTTGTAGATTAAAAGTGAAATACTGCGCTTGATACATTTAAAAAGGGAACAAATGCTTTTGCTCTAATTGAAAAGACTAGATCAGTGAAGACTGATTTTCTTTTTAAAAAATTTATAGATTCTGTACCCTAGGCACCAGGCAGAAACTAAAATTAGACTGCTCATATTCAGCGCCCTCAACTGAAGCTTTCCTTTCAAGAGGATTTTTGCCAACAGATTCAATGGAAAATTACTACCATTTGTAAAATAGGGTGAATTCAAAAATAGTCATTTCCCACAAACCAGTACAAAGCAAGCAAGTAATATTTGTATCCTTCGGCATACATGTGCTCCAGATTACACACACTGCAGTTCTCCAGACCAGCTGAGTATTTCAGAATAGCTGTATGAATTTCTACAGCATTAAGTGCCAATTTATATGACTTATCAGAGTCATAGTGGCCCTTCAAAATCATCTGAAATGTTTTGCACATATTGGCTAGCTGCTTGTGGCCTATAAGCTTTTACAACCAGCAAGATTCTCTCTCACACATACATATTTTTATAGTGATTGCCAAATGCTGGATCCTGTGTATGTGATTCTGGTTGTGCACAGCTCACAAAAGCTTTTCAAGTGGTGAGTGCTCAGGTGGTTACATGATTCAGCCCTAACTCTACCAGCCATGTTTTGAGGTCACCAGTTTATTTCAGTTCAGCCAAACATGTCTTAGCAAAGGGCTTGGTAAGGCTACAAACCTCCAGGTACTCGCTCTTGAGCAAGTGTGCAAGAGGGCTGCAACAGGTTTTCTTTTTAAAATGAACTTTTAAAGAAATGTGGAATATTAAGACACAGTTCAGTTGAAGTTATTAATTGAACCTAGAAAAAATGTAATCACGTGATTAGGTTTTTCAGTGTAATCAATGGGATGCCAAAAAAAAAAAAAAAAGGTTAACCTTTGCAGGGCTGTGCCCTATTCATTCTAAATTGTAGGAAACCGTGGTTACTTTCCACATTGACTGCTGTGGTTCAGTTTATGAACCCAAAGTATTAGGCAAAAAGGATTACCTACTTTGTTCCATGAAAAGAGTAATACTTGGGCAACGCAATAGAAAATATATGAAGATGCAAAGCTGCCTTATACTGAGTCAGATCATTGGTCCATCTAGCTTTCTGTTGCCTGCTCTAGCTTGCCTGCTCTGGCAGGCTCCCCTGTCTGTCAAGGATGCAGCAAGGGACTCCCTGTATTCAAAGCATACGAAATAACCCATCCCAAAAGGCTCGGACATGTAGGGCATGTCTCCCATTTGCAGGAGAAAATGGGAAGAACTTGTATATTTGGGCTTCTGTATCTAAATTACATATCCTATTAGTCTTTTGACTACTATAGCAGTTGTACATATGTTTAATCAAATGTAAAGTAGTACATACTTTACTCTAGAAATCTTCAGTTTCCCTCTACAGAAGGCTTACAGAAGGTTTTCAGCTGATATTCTCGTTTGATCCTTATTTTACTTTGTATGTTGCCTTGGGTGCTATTTTAGAAGAGTTCATGATTAGCAAGTTTTTAAAATACTAATAAAATGTTGCAGAAATAAAATCTGTGCACCAACATTCAGTATATGGATTTGGACTGGGTTACAAAAACAAAGTTAACAGGAAGGTAAACATAACACAATATAAAATTATCCTGATATAAACTGGTTTCTTCAAGACAGTACTGGTTGATTTTGTTTCATTTTACCTACCATTCTGTTTCAAACTACTTTGTTTGTAAAAGGCTAATTTCTAACTCATGTTTATGAAATTTATTTTTGCCAAGAGCAACAGGTGGATCTCCAAAACACAGCTCAGACAAGAAATGAATGCCAGAATGTAGCAGTTGCCCACTGAATCATCTGGCAAATGGTTCCACCAGCACTGAAATAAGCCAGGTAAACTTGTGGAAGGTTCACAGTCAGCTTTTCAAGACAGAAGGGAACCAATGAAGACCTCTTTAAGGACACAACATCTTGAAACATCACTCTTTGGAATTAAAGAGACTTCACACATGCCCTATTATTTCATAGGAACATTTAAAGAGGTTTTCAGCAGATTGTGCTTATCTAACTAATAAAGGGATGGGGCAGACAGAATATTTAAAAATCTATTTTCCATTCCAATTGATGGCAATTTGTGCTTCATGTTGGCTGCCCAAGGACTCATAGTCGTCTTTCAGCAGCAAAGAACTGGCAACACTATTTGCCCCATGGAAGAGAAAGTTCATCAAAATGATTCTAGGCAACAATCCAGCCACCATTAAGCACACTGTTATAACTGGTTATTTCTGTGGAAACCGTTTAAGCATGATTTTAAACTGTTCCATTGAAATCAATGGGAAGTACTTAACTGTGGCTGGATCATGCCCAAAGTTTTGCTTATATATGCATGCTACAATCTGAAACATTTTTAACTTTTGAGTAAGGCCCATTGAACTCCATGAGGCTTGCTTCTGCGTAGACACACATAGGATTGCACTTAAATATTTTAAAACACACGTTAAGGTTTATGTCATTTTAGTTTCCATTTTAAAAACTTCCCCACCCACCCGACAGGATGAAAACGGCACATCTACAAAACACAGCTTTTAACTCAAGATTTACCTGAGACCCTGTAATGTGAAGACAGGCAAAAGGAAAGATATGATATAAACAGTCCCCTGAAAGAAAGTACAATTAGATTGGCTACTACAAACACTAGGAGGGGGAAAGAAACAGGCAAAACTACTCTAAAACTCACCATCTCTACACTGGTTGCTAAGATATTTTATAGGGACATATAACAGCACTAGCACACACTACAGGAACACCAATCACTTTTAAAAACCTCATATATGCATGTATAGGATACAAGAGGATACGAAAGGTTACAGTTTTGCCAATTATTTAAGACATATTTTTCTCCCTCATGTATAGTGCATATACAATACAAACAAGGGTTATTTCTATGGCATTTGTTGAATGTATTCTTACAAGCTCTATTTTCAATCTAGTTGTTAGGTTTAAAACTACTTTAAGATTAATACTTGTACATCACTGCACATGTTGCAGCGTAATGCTATGGGGTGTACTGTGTGCAGTAACACACTTATGGGTGGCATGTCCAAGAAACACAATTCTCGCTCTTTCTCGTTTTAGACTGTCCCTATACCACTGCAACTTGTGGTGGTGGTTAATGGCATATGAGTTTGGAATAACTGTGGATTGGGAGGAGGGGTATAAAACAAAGTATGTACACCTCAAGGTGGTTGTTTTGAGGAAGAATTTGTCTTTGAAAAGTTATGCGTTGTATATAGTAATAATTATTTTACAATTAATAATAGCAACAATTTTATAGACTAAATTCAGGGTTCAGGTACTTCACTCACCCTGCTGGCTGAAAGAGAAGAATACATCGAAAGGCTGTATAAAGAACTTTGTAAGAAAATAGCAGGGGCAAAAGACACAGATGATCTACAGAGCTAAACGCTAACAACTGTTTTCTATGTAGAAGCTACGATATACATACTATTGTAAGAATATAAAATTAGGCACAAATTATATGATGGCTTCTTGAGAAGGAGAGAGTGTGAACGGAAGAGTGGAAAGCAAGGAAAACATGTTTGAGACAAACCTAAAATGAGGACTTGCGTTTTCTTCCCTCTCTTCAGTTTGCCAAAATGATTAAGATATTTCAAAATACTGAGAACTGAGGCATTTTGATGAAACAGAAATAAAAGCCTAGTAGAGTATTAATTGAAATGCATGAAATTAAGACAGGGGTGCCCATCTGCCTCAGCCTGGCACTCTCTTGCATCAGATTTCAAAACAGAGATACAGCTTTGTCTCCCACAGTATTCAACATCATGCTCTTATTTTATTTTTCTCCACATACACACACACACACCTTTAAAAGAGCCTGAAAGGCTCATTAATCTCTCTCCACACCAATGCCAAATATCATATTATATTAGTGCACTATATTGAAAGGCTGTCTCCTTGTATGCGTTACAAAGCAGCTCTGCTAGTGCCAATGTAACTAGCAGCCACTGAATGGAAGACATGTTGGCAGAATCAGTGGGCCGTATTCAGCTCCTATGGTGTAAATGCTGGAAGATTCAATTCAAACTCGGGGGAGTCTTTCCACTTTCGTATCTGGCATCACCGAGGTAGGAATCTAGTCCCATATGTTGCATACTAACTCTCAGCTGCATCCTGCAATTTTAAATTGTTTCATACAACCAATTCCAGCTTGTGTGTGAAGAAGAATAACTGCAGGATGAGGGAAAAGAGGGCCATAATTTAGAGAGCACATGTTTTTGTGTATGATATTCCAGATACAAACCTCAGAATGCTCATGAAAAGAGATCTCAGGTTGAGAAAGACTTTGGCCCGACTGGGTCTAAGATAGCAAGTTTCAGGGCTGCCCGCATGTTAGGTTTGGTAAGGAAAAGGATCAATAGGCCACTAGGCCTGACTCTTGTCCTAGCTATATATCCAGTTATGGCCACACATTCCATTAAGATATTAGGGTGGTTGTAGGCTGGGGCACATAGATATGAAAACAATTTGCCAAAATGGCAGCCCAACCACTTAGTTGTAGTATTCCAATAATTTTACATATTAAGACACTTGGTCCAGAGATGATTCCCAGGCCTAATTTAATGTCCTTTAAAATCAATAACCACAGAGCAGGAAAACAAATTGTTGTGACTCTGCCACACTCAGGCAAACCTAGTAAATTTCCCTCGCCATTTTAGCCCCTATATTTACCGGGTTTTGCAGGTCATGAAAGTAGGCTATGGTTACTTCTGTATTAGATGGTTGTTTTGGTTACACATTCACTTTTTTTGTGTGAAAACCAACAGTAAGATGGCAACCATGGATGTATCTGCCTAGCACAACATATAGTTGCCAACCCACTTGTCTGTCAGCAAAACTAAACCACAGGCAGTGCTCATGGTGTTCCCAGATGGTGCCAGCAACCTGTATCCCACTCATATGACTGCAACAGAACAAAAACTATTTGTATGAAAGAGTAGGATTGGCCCAGCGCTCACGGAAGCAATTTCCCAAAGCAACTGACTGATTGTCAACTGTTTCACAATGAATATATTTCTTCCTGGGCACCACTGTGTGTAAAAACCCAACCCAGTACTTAAAGTGGTCTATCTAGTTCTTTACTACAAGCATGCAACGGTATATCTTACTTTCTAAGCAACCACTTTCAGGCACTGTGAGGAGGAAAGGGGACAATGAGAAAGAAAGAAAGAAAGAAAGAAAGAAAGAAAGAAAGAAAGAAAGAAAGAAAGAAAGAAGGAATGGGCTGTACAACATAGCCACAAGTGGGGGAATTACTAGCACTGGGTCTCCAGTTCAAAATCTTTCGGTGGCAGTTTAAGTCCAAGGGAAGACGTTCCCAGTGGGTCTATCATATTCTGGTATCGTTCACCACGGTGTTTAGCCAAAAATGGTCCCCAATCTGGCTGTGGAGAGCAGACCAACTTGAGCCTCTAGAATTTGCAGGAGGGAGGGAGGAGAATTTAAAAAGTTACAGAAAGCAGATCAGGATCAGGTGAAATTAATGATATGTTAATTACACTGCACAGTAATATCACAATACCCTGCCATTCAGTGTTTGTTTTCCACAAGGCTAGTAGAAAAAAAGCATTCAGGTTTTAATTATCCGGCCTTCTGCATCTTCTTTCTCTCCTGTGTCCCCAAAATCAGGCACATGAAAACAATTCACAATTACAGACACCCTTCACCAAATTCACACACCAAAGGACATGTGCTCAACTATGTAGCCCAATCATCTAAGCAGTAGGTTGCTGCATGAAAATAATTGGATTTTTGTTTAGCAAATTTCCCCAAAGTATACAGATGACCAAAAAGTAATACAGTGCCAGGACTATGCAAATATTTTAATTATCAGATCACAAATTATTTTAGTACTATGTGTGGAGGGGAAACAATGAGTTAATTCTGCAGAGATGCAGACAATTAAAAACTGAAGTCATTGTTAAAGATAAATAATTTGATTGGTGAATTTTATATAGAAAAAAGCAAAGAAAACATATTTATGATGGTTTGAAAGGGAACAATTATATGTTTATTGCCTATTAAAGGGAATCAAGCCTCCATATCAGTTATTTTAATTTCTGCTTAATTACCAGCTTGCAACCTTTGCCTCCCAAATTGACTGTAATGAACTGGGTAACTCCAGATACTGTGCTGAAAATGAAATAACTGCTTCAGCAAAATAATTTCCTTTCAGACAAGATGCAATGTTTTGGCACTACTTTGGGTAATATCATTTAAAAGAAGAAGTGATGGCAGGTTTTTTGAATACGCAAGCCAGTCCTCTTAAGGTTAGAATTCGATGAACAAAGTTACTGACTTGAGAAAGAAGGGGTGGCAGCCTGAAAAAAGCAATAGGTTTTAGTATAGGTATTAACTCACTTTACAGGTAGTTCAGAAGAATAAAAACAAAACAAAAAACTATTCTTTTTATTGCTTTGCTGTGTCACTACTTGATAACTCAGAAGCTATGTTTGTTATATGCTTATTTTGAAAGAAAAAAAATGATAATTCCCAGAAACCGGGCCTTGTCCCCTAAATAAAATTTGCAATTTTATTTATTAGTGCAATCATTACTTGCAATTTTATGTATTATTGAACACATAGTACTTTCAAGTATTCAAAGCAGTTTACATACAACATTTCAACAACAGTTCAGACTGTGGAGTGTCTTGCCTCATCCACTAGGCCTAAAATCTTTCAACTTGACTCCATTTTGTCAATAGAACAGGCCCTTAAATATTGTTGTGAGTTGGGCGGTTAGGCTATATGCCTAAACCCTTTCCAATTCCTGGGTCCAGCCAAGATTCAATTGTTGGAATAGCCAGGCCAGCTGCTTGGTGAGCTCATGCCCCTCTAAGTATGGGCTGTTAGGGTAAAAAAGGAAGTGGCTTTGTGCCAGAGGACAAACAGCTGTGCCCCTACCTCACCTGGCTGTAAGAAAAAAAGGACATGGACCTGAGTTGAAGTGGGTGTTCATGTGTGTGAGGGGGCTAGAAGCAGGCAGAAACTGGAGAGACAGAGACATGCTTGGTTTGTATTTGAATCCAAGGCTGTGCCTATGGGAGAAGCAAGGCCTTCTGGGGTGTTAATGTTGTGACCCTCTCCATCGTAGGCTCACATTGTCTATATGTGTAAATAAACCAGATCTCATAAAGACATCATAATCTCCACTGTCCCTCATTCCATGGAAACCAAACCCTTGGGTAAGGGCCTGGAACTCCAGGAATCACACACCACTTGAAGATTCATGTGCAACAATATATTCTAAGTCAGTGTGGACCATCCCCACTCCATCAGTGCTGAATCATTATTATTTTAATGGGATGTGACTCCTTTCCTTTTCTAAGCACTGTTTTTGAAACTGGTGTAAACATGTGAGATGCCAACCTTATCCTATATCCTTAAAAATGGAAGAGAAGGTATAAGACTTACCTCAATAAATCTGCCAGGAGCTATGTGCATTTTTATCACAAACATAATGGGAATCCAGATAACAGAACAAGCTAGCATCAACCATCCGAGTACCATAGACCAGCCTGGGTAGTGGTAGCTGCCATAAGTCATGGGTTCCCACTGGTAGAAGCTGAAGCAAAGGATGAACTGGTAAACAAACACACACAAAAACAATCAGCAAACACACTTGGATACAAACTGTACGAAATGTATGAGTACATTATACATACACACACAATTTGATTCATTTGAAACAGTATGAGTGCACATAAATAGGCCATATCATTATACTACAATAAATATACTTCTATAATCAGATCAGAGCCTAGCATAATTCCACAGACATCAATGGAATCAAGTTATATTTACATGTGGGAATGAGACCAAAACTTTGTACCTACAGTAAAAAACTTTATTATGCAATCTATTGGCAGTGTAACTGAATGTAATTGTATTATTATTTCATTGCACTTACTGTATATAGAGCAATGCATCTGCTTCTGCTGGTGCATAATTCAGGAACATCTATGAACTGCCTACATTTACCATAATTTAACACAGAAGGTTTATAACACTGTTGCCATTAATGCATTTATAAAAAATGACAACTCATGAGATGTAGATCCATTTAAAAGCAACCTTAACTATTCCTATACAGCAAATGTTAGTTACATCTAATATTAGTCTGAACAAAGACAAAGACAAGAAATACGCAGGTTGGCTTTCTCCCGGTCTTATGTACAGCACTATGTGCATGTTTATCAGTGTGAAAAACTTCCTCTGTTATGAACAGAACTCTACACATGTTACTGTTGCATACTGCATCTTTCTTCCCTTATGTAGGACAGTGATGATAATAATAATAATAATAATAATAATAATAATAATAATAATAATAATAATAATTTATTATTTGTACCCCGCCCATCTGGCTGGGTTTCTCCAGCCACTCTGGGCGGCTTCCATAGAAACAAAAAAGACACTAAAATATCACACATTAAAAATTTCCCTGAACAGGGCTGCCTTAAGATGTCTTCTGAATGTCACCTAGGGTGATTCTGAGCAGAAAAGGGGTAGATTTTGGCTGGAAGAGAAAGAGTTGGGCAGTGCCTTCTCCAACATTTCCTCAGCTTAAAGACACAGCCTCTCTTTGCTGCTTTGTTGTTGTTTTTTAAAGGTGGGGGGTGGCGAGATACATGCAGCTTCATGTCAACAAAAATGAACGAGGCACATTAGGGGATCGGGGATCTTTCCCTACTGTTGGACAAGGGAGGAAGAGGCTATTTTGTTTTCTTTGTAATCCCCTCTACCCCCATATTATTATTTCTTTTTCTGATGTTGTTATTCACTTAAATTGATGCTATTAGTGCTGAGGACTGCAGGTGGTGAGCAGGCCAGGAGGTAAGGACAAGAAGGTAGGCAGTGGAGAAGGCAAGCTGTCTCTGCTGGTAGCCTCATTCACTTGCACCCACAAGTGGCAATGGTGGCAGGGAGGAGGAGGGCGGAGGAGGTCAGTGCCTAGCAGACAAGTGGCAGGCAGCAACTGAGTCAAATGGCAGACACCTCACAGGGCTAGATAGAGGGGGCAGCCCTTTGATGAAGCAAATCCAACCTGCTTGTAGTTTTCAGTTTGCTGCCAGTCTGGCTGCAATGCAACCTATCTCTGCCACCAGAACAGGACTCTGCACCTACTCAGGAATAGAAGAGGTTGGAGCAAGAAGCATTCATCAGCCAGTTACAAAGGAGCAACTAGGACACCAACCACTCCTGGTATAATTCATAGCCATAGCTGTCAACTTTCCCCTTTTTTTAAGGGAAATTCCCTTATTCTGAATAGGATTCCTCGCAAGAAAATGGAAAAGTTGGCAGCTATGTTCATGTTCATCTCTCTCTCTCTCTCTCTCTCTCTCTGTGTGTGTGTGTGTGTGTGTTTCCTACATCACACATAAATTCTGGATCATATGATGCACACACACAACTTGAACTGTGGTATAGCTAACATTGTGGAGAAATCTGTTCTTTGTGTAGGCCATTCGCTGCTTTCCAGAGAATGTAACCCAGTTGAAATATGGATTGTGATCTGAAAATCTGTGTGGCTGATATTGCTTAGTGGAAGCATATACAATAGCTGAGCCCCTTATATGAGCAGAACATTTTAAAAGGATCTGCACCCTTTTTTGTTTGTTTATCAGATTTCTGAGCCACGCATCAAAAGATTTCAGGCTGGTGTACTAAAGCATGAATGAAATTCAGCTATACAACATACAATTTAAAGCAAACAAATAAGCATAACAAAATACAAGAAGGCAAAACGAACAAAAACAAACAAACAAACATAGCTACAAACCAAATAGAACTCAATTGCAAAAACCACATATAATATAAAATGCCTGGGCAAGTGGAAAGGTCTTTTCCTAATGAAGTTTCATCCCTGAACTCTTAGGCTCCACCCCGTGGACCATAGCAAGGTACCAGAATTTTGTCTTTTTTCAGTAAGAGGTCAATGCAACATCAGATTTGGACCTTACACAGTCACATCTGATAGGACTTAAAGCAGACTGACAGACCATGCTTCAAATAGCTGCACTTGTTTTCTGCATGTGTGATAGCAACTTTGCTTATTGGAGACGTGTTACAGATATATGTTACAGCTGAGAATAACATATTACAGTTGATGGGATTAGTAATGGGAACCATGAATGGTTTGATTCAGAATAAGCCAGTTTCCTAGGTTCCTAATCTTGAACCACAGTTCACCTGAATCACCTTGCTTAGGGAAGATACAATGCCATGATCAGCTAGCTTTTGCTTTATTCCCTCACAGGCCAATAACATGCCTGGACTTAGAGATGGGAAGAATCCCTGGCAGATGTGGATTTCTGCAGCTGGAATGTGCCAAAATTTCCAGAATTCGTCTGGTGATAATCACAGTGACCTTCACCACATCACACTGAAGTACTGAACAATGGCATCCCTTGACCTTGCTGAGTTTTGCTGGGTAGTCTTCAACCCCACCTGCCTACCAATATATCATATATAATCTAAAATGACTGGGCAAGTGACGTGTGGTAACACAGGGTAGCCTAAAACTGAAATATATATAAACTTAGTTTTGTGGGGTATTATTCTACTCCAAGCCAGTCTTGGAGTGGTAAAATCTCTCAAAACAAAACTATGTGCGTTGTGTCATAAAAAAGGGCACTTACCTCTTCTCTCCTGGATTGGTTTATGTTTGACCCCACCCCCATTAGCTAGGACAAAAGAGCATCCCAATGATAAGGAGGAGAAGGAAATAGATTTTGTGGATATTTTTTGTCCGAAAGTTTTTCATTTATAGAACACAATCTGTAAATAGCAAACGGATGAACTCTGGGAGCAGTGCTTGCTGCTGTCCAGGTGGCAATAAATTTGGAGAACAATATTGATGCAATTCTGCAATCGACAATGACACCAATTTTTTAAAGTAAGTATTTACAGTAGTTTTAGTTAGTTTAAAAAAAATAAAAAACAGGCAAGATTTCCATGTTGTGATTTCGGAGTCCTGTGGCTGGAGTCTGGGTAATCAGGTCAACATGTCATCTATGTTTAGTGGGGAAAGTCTTTTTGTACCTCTAAATCATCTCTGCTTTTCCAAAAGGAAGTGAATAAAACTATGCAACAATGCTATACAAATTTTAACCATTTCTGGGTCAGGGTGTTCCTTTAAGTTAGCTATTTAAATATAGCATCTGAACACGCACATTGCCTACCTTTCTGTCTGCTGACATGCATTAATATATCCTGGATTTTAGTGGGATTTTTCAAAGATAGCATCTTATTACTTTAACTGGTCTTAAATTAACCAACTCATTTACATCCATCACACTTTTTCTTTCTCATAAAAATAATAATCACCTATTGACAGACATGCCATTCCCAATTCATAAGAGAAAGCAAAGAGATGATGAGGTGGGGCGGGGGGGAAGAGGTGAGAGACAAAATTCACAACAGTTGTATGCATGTGTGAATATCCTTGCCCATGGTGTCTCTGATTTATACCACTAACTTTAATCTACAGTAGAAATGCTTAAATGTACTGATTTTTTAAACTATTGGATTAATTGTTGTAGTTAGGCTTTCAGTCTGGGGAAAAACAGACTGCTTTAGGTTCTAACACTTGGACATAAAGGGTTTAAAATGTTCTACCTTCAATAAGCTGTTCAGATGTGGAGAATGGTGATGAAGGATTCTTTTATCTCAGTGCAAATAACAGGTGCTAAGAGATTATAATAGTATAGGGTCATGTTCAGAAGGAAGTGTAGGGTGTTCCTTCCTCGGGGATTCAGATTACAGGCAATGTGAACAAACGGCTCTTCCGTTCTATCTTTAGAATTCTGAAATTGGTCATTAATCTGTTTTAAAATGCAAAGGTATCCCCATAATACTTCAAAGAATAAACTGCAATAAAATAGGAGAGATGTCAGGAAGCATATGTGATTATGGCTGCTTATATAATAAATGCCTTTGTTCAATTCCCCCACCCCAATGATGATAATGTGAGTGCCACACTGTTTAGCAGTTTGCAGATTGACCTTGACGACTATAGAAATATTAATGGATTTCCCCTCCCTTTTTCTGTTAGCACCTCACAACACACACACACACACACACACAGAGAGAGAGAGAGAGAGAGACAGAGAGAGAGAGAATATCTAGCACTGGAAAATTGAAGCTCCTGATACAGAGTGGCACCTAGTGGCACTAGGAATCATTTGCTGCTAAATTGCACAAACATTTTTTTAAAAAAATAGTATCTTGTGCTTTGCATTGGAATACATTAGCTGTGCACAGAAAGCAAAGCTGTGTTTACTTAGAAAGGTTTGTCACAATGACTCAATTTCAGTAAGTGAACTTGATTAAGAGAGCAGCCATTGTTCTAGAGAGAAATGAACACTTGGCAACACATTACTCCACCCAGCCTCAAAAACGAGCTCACTTCTTAGAAAGATGCCATCTCTGTTCAACAGAGCATTTAAGCATATGGCTTCCTCAAATGCACTCCTCCTATCAACTGCCATGAGGCTCATTTCCGTCTGTGAGCGCCTTGGCAAACCTGGAGCTTGAGATTTTAGCCCTTTCCAAACTGACAAATACAATTAGGTTCAGAGTTTCACATTGGTTAGGCTGCATGTGTTCATTCCTCCCAGTGCCACACAGCTGCTTTTCCTGTGCTAATACTGTGGGAAATACATAGGACTTAGGGCTCCCCCTATATTATGTGAGCAGGTGATGGTGTAAGGGGCTTATTCATGGTGAGATTCTGTACACTGGAAATAGCTGCGGCTGGCGTGGTACAGTGGAGCTGCCCTAACACCAGCAAAGCTGCAGCTTTCCTTGATGGGATGCCGCAGGGCAGGGCAGGGTGATGCCAAGTCATGGCTGCATGGATGAACTAGCAGAGCCATTCTGGTCTCCTGCCAGGGCATCAACACAGCCTTGACCTGGCTCTACCTTGCACCACCCAGGTAAGCTGCAGCATCACCAGTGTTGGGATGACAGCTCTGACCCAGCAAACTGGCTGCTACTGACTGGAACCACCTGGGCGAGGTCAACTGCATGGGCCTCTTTGCTTCCTCACCCAGATGATTCTGAAATACATATACTTGCCATTTCAGCATGATAGCTCACTGCAAAGCAGCTGTCATACTGCCTAACTTATTAAGTTAAAGTAAGTCATTAACTACAGGCAGGACTGCAGCTACAGCAATATGAAGCGTCTGTCATTTAACCTATGATGAAACTGAAGCTTACAACAGAAAAACAACAACCCTATATTTATATATATACTTTGCATCCTTGTTTGGTTCATACTTGCACACAGTATAATTTCATTAATGCATGAGTGAGAACATCAAGCACAACCACTGAAATTTATTTCAAAATAGATAGGTGCTATGCAAGAGCAAGTTCTTTCATTTCAGCGCATTTCAATAGGGCTTGTTTTGGAGAATTTATTGGTGCCTCATCATCCCCATCTAGACCAGTGTTTCCCAAACGTTTTTGGGCAACGGCACACCTGTTTACTGAAAAAAAATCTCGCGGCACACCACCATTAAAGCCCCGCCCCGTGACGTCAGCGCGCAGCGTCACGCCGGGAGGGACGCACAAAAGTGAAAGTTTTCTCCCGCCGCGCAGGAGCGATGCCTCTCTCTGGCTCTCCCTCCGCGCAGGCTGAGGGAGGGAGGGAGGGGCGCGTGTGACCCGTCTCTGCTGGGAGACCAAACCCAGCGAGGCAGAGTCGCGCGGAGGCGCCCAGGCAGCGCTGCCGGCTGCGAGGAGGAGCGCCAGGCAGCAGCAGGAGGCGCGGCCTCTCCTCGCCGCCGCCGCCCCGCCTCTCGCCGCCCGACTCGCCCGCCTCCCTCCAGGCATCTCGCGGCACACGAGGCAACGTCTGACGGCACACTCGTGTGCCGCGGAACACCGGTTGGGAAACACTGATCTAGACAAGTTGTACACACACACACACACACACACACACACACACACACACTGTATGGAATAACAGAAAACAAGGATCAGAAATAAAGGGAAAGCAGCCATCTAATGAATAAAGATTATTCCGTGGTACTAGAAGCTTGGATAAGTTACATTGCAGTATTTGGCAGAGCAATCCTTAGGGAGGAGCAGAATGATGGATCCAGCATCAGCTCCAAAGCCCTCCAGCTTGCACTGGCCAGAGTGGAAGATTGTGGTGGTTTTTCCTATAATTCGAAGCTTGTATAGCAGAGAGGCCCCAAACACAGGGATCCATGGGTTTTGGATCCAGTGCGTTCAAAGCTACAACACCCTGCTCCACCACACCCAGTGTCAGGGCTTTCCCATTGGCTACAGCTAGAAGTAGTTTTCCATCTGACTAAATGAAACAAGGACATCTCCCCCCCTATGGTGGAGCTCCCCCCTCTCTAGTAAAAACCCACCTGGTGGCACTTGTCTCCACCTATGCAGGCTGGAAGAGAGCTAAATACATGCAATCCTACCCCCATCAACATTGGTGAATGTGGGTATGATTGTTCTCTAAATACATTGTAGAAGTCTCTTTTTGTTTCTTTTGAAAGTAGCAGGTTTAACTAACAGATGTTGCAGCTATTATTGCATGATTAGCAGTGAGGAAGAAGAAAAAGTGTCAGAAAGAAACAGATGTTTCAGGATAGAGTTCCCTTCTCAATCGAAACCCCCTTTTCTGATGCTTACTGTTAAAATAGTTGGGGTCACAAAAGCCCAACAGACTCTCCAGAATTTGCTTGGCTGGAATCCAATCATCATCTCAATGTCTTCACAAAATCTTTGCAAGCCTGTAAAACAAACAAATGTAAATCCAAAATGCAAAAGAGACTAGGCTTCAGCTTACAAAACAGCTATTGTGATCTCCCTTGTGTCTAATTATGGGAACAGACACTCTGACTTGTCAGCCCAACTCTTCAAGAGGCATTCTAACCATATGGTATAATGTGGTTTATTATATGGATAGGCATCCTAATAAATTATTTACACTCACAAAATTGGTACTGTAATAAATATTAAATATACTTCTGGCTTTTCCTCCCATATTTTGAAACACAAAAGATAAAGCCTATGCCATTTTACTTGCTACAGTTCTGCAGGATCATATATTTATTTTTCTCATTTTCTCCCTAAAGAAAATGTGGTGTTCCTTGTTGTGGCAATGAAGATTCATGAAAACTTAATTGAAATGAATGGAAATTACACACAACAGCAATGTTTGTGGAATTGCTCCCTTGAAAGCAAACTTTTAAAAAACACAATCATTCCTCCTCCCAGTCCCTGAAAACACATAGCTCTATTAGTCAGGCTGGTAATGATTCTACTGTAACTGGTGAAATCAGAATAATTGTTGTGTCCAGGTTTTGTTTGTTGTTCTTGGTTGTTAACATCCCCTCTATGGACAAATAGGTGGGGTAGAAGCTGGGAGAAAGGCTTCTAAAACAAAGTTCAGGGTGTGCAAGATAATATTTTATGTATTTATTTAACACAATGCAAATCCTATCAAAGTTCCTGCTCTGGATGGGGTTACAGTGCTCCTGAAGGTGCAGGTTTGTAGCTTGGAGGTACTCCTGGATCCTTTGCTGTCACTTGAGGCTCAGATCGCCTCAGTGGCCCTAAGTGTCTTTCATCAGCTTCAGCTGGTGGCTCAGCTACTCCCGTATCTGGACAGGGATAGCCTAACTACTGTCGTCTATGCTCTGGTAACCTCAAGGTTAGATTACTGCAATGCGTTATACGTAGGGCTGCCTTTGAAGACGGTTCAGAAACTTCACTAGGGGGAAAATTCAGCAGCCAGGTTGCTCAGTGGAGCAAGACGGTTTGAGCAAATTACACCGATCCTGGTCCAACTACACTGGCTACTAATTAGTTTCCAGGCCCAATTCAAAGTGCTGGCTTTGACCTATAAAGCCATAAACGGCTCAGGACCACAATACCTCAAGGACCGCCTCTTCCCATATGAACCTACCTGGACCCTGAGGTAATCTTCTGAGGCCCTTCTTTGTGAACCTCCTCCTTGAAAGGTCAGGAGGGTGGCAACATGAGAATGGGCCTTCTCTGCAGTGGCTCCCCATCTGTGGAATGTTCTTCCCAGGGAAGTTTGCCTGGTGCCTTCACGATACACCTTTAGGCGCAAGGCAAAAACGTTCATTTTTAACCAGGCCATTGCCTGACTTGATCTACATCCTATACCCTTTTTAAAATGCTGGCTCTTGGGGGGGGTGTTATTGAGTTGTTGTTGTTGTTGTTGTTGTTTTGATTTTATGTATTTGATATTTTATGTGAACCGCCCTGAGACCCTTGGGTATAGGGAGGTATAGAAATAAAAAAATGAATGAATGAATGAATGAATATTGTTGCATGTCCCCCTGATCTCCAAACGGTGTGAGATTCCTTTTGGGATGAGGCATAGTGATGTCTTCACAGGAGCCAATTCCTAGGGGCCAAGGACACATCAACCCCCCCCCCATAAAATGTTTGCCCCCCCCATTGGTACACATTGCCATTCAAATAATGTGCATGCGTCATCACATCTTGTGATCGATTATGCAGGGCGGGGTTTACCTGCCCCCCACCCCCCAAAAAAATTCATTCAAATTGGCACCCCGGGTGGCTTTATGATATATGGTTTACAAATTTATACACACTGAGCCTATGGTGGAGGCATTCATAGCATTAACACCCCAAAAGGGTCTTTTTTCTCCCATAGTTGCAGCCCTGAATTCAAACAGAAATCAAGTAATCCTCTGCTTCTCTTTATCTCTCTCTCTCTCTCTCTCTCTCTCTCTCTCTCTCTCTCTCTCTCTGGATTGCTGCTTTTCTTCTTACCCACATCCCTGCAAATTCTGGCTTTGCCCTTCTAACTATCCACAAGTTGTGGGATTTATCATCTTACACAGAGCCCCTTTCCTTTGATGCCTATAATGGCCCATCACCCAGGCGAACACCTCATCAGGAAGTTAGCCTGGCTTATATTTTAACACTTGCTGGATCCAGGGGTTAGAAGGAACTCTAGGCATAGTCTACTTCCTCCCTCCCCTCCCAAAAAACTCCTTGTAACACTATCTTGGAAATAACATATTGACTTCACTATTAAAAAGTGGGTGTCAAGGACTGAAATTTAGTTGAATATTAACTAAAATGCCAACAAAAATTAATAGATAAAACACCAACAACAAATTCATCCAGAAAAATATTCCCCAGTATCAATAGAACTGTTTCCCTTGACGTCAGTAATAAAGTCAGGACTGTAATTCTCACATTATTTCAGTCCATTGCCTCTTTTGTTTGCTATGCCTTCACAAGATTGCCACATTATCTAGTTTGTTGCACCAGTTCTATGCACACAGCAGGTGCCTTCTGTCTTAATAAAAAGGGACTAATATTGATTTGGTGCAGCTTTCTTTTCAAACGTGCAATACAGCAGCGCAGCACCATTTTGCACTAGATAACAATTGGACAGCGTGATTCCCCGCTCCCTGACTTTTCATAGCTATTCCTCACACTGCTATTCCTTACTACTGCCTGGTAACAGATTTGTCTCATAAAACCCCCCACAAAACATTGAAAAACTGCCACTGTCATGAAATATTCACTCGTTAAGGAACCCCCACTTTCCCACCTTGAAACAAAATGAAATGTGTGACTTCTCTGTTTTGGTGTTTAGGTCCCCTCCAAGTAAAAACAGAACACAAGGCTTTAGCTAGTCACACTGAATATAGTGGGATTTACTTCTGCATAACACCGAACTAGCAGGTTTCAATCCAAGAACTCAGTAGGGCTTTCTTTTGATTAGAAATGTATAGGATTGTACCATTCTATCCAGGCATTCTGTTCCTTCATAAGATAGGAGGGGGGCAGGGATGAACATGCTAGCTTCACACACACACACACACACACACGCACCATCCCCATCACCTTCCATGCATTGGAGAGATAACCTTTGAAGCAAGGAGCATTTTCCACCCTGTAGGAACCCCAGATTTTTTTGGGGGGGGGTATAAATTCTGGGCAGAACAGACTCCCTGCTGCAGATATATGCTCTGAATTCAAGGAGGGTGGTGAGAACAGCAGTAAGAGGCTGAGCTAGCATATTTCTCTCGTCTCCCCTTTTCTATTCTAATCACAAGAAGGAATAGAATGTCCAAAGAGAGATAGAATCACTTGTGAAACACCTTTAGACATTGCCACAAAGGACATATAAAATGGGTGAGAATATGTCATTTCCAATTTCCAGTAGGAGATCAAAATTCTACCTTGGGAACAAGACATTGTGACCAATTCCATTTCCAACACTGGATTTTTTAGGGCCATATCTAAATATCTAAACGTGTCATTCCCCATCTTGGCTTCCTAGAACGCTTTGTTTTCCTTCTCAGCATGGGAAAGAGTACAAGTCCACAAAAAAAGGGAAGGCCAAAAGTAGGAGGTGAAGAAATCAGTCTCCTTCCATCCATGGAGTTGGAAGGATGGCAACGATTGGCGTTTTTGTAGGAGAAATTATGTGACTGGCTTACAAACAGCACTACACAATATGAGTGTTGGTTAATTGCAGATAAACAATAGACATAGGAACAGGGAGTATTTGTGAGGAATGACTTGGTGAGGAATGACTTTGGTAGACAGGATCCATCTTGTCTATACTGAACTGCCTTGGCATGCCACGGTTCATAATTTAAACTAAATAAAAGTACAAAATACAGATATAAGAGCAGAAATGAGCAACAGCGCAATTTTACTTCTCTCTCCTGAGGCTAATCTTGCAGAAAGAAACTAACTGAGCATTCATTGTGTCCTTAAGGAAGAATAAAAATAAAGATAGTTTTGATTATTCTGGCAAGGGTGCAGAGAGAAGTGGATGAAAGCAATTTAGTTTAAAAATGATTCTTTTTTTCCACTGGCTTATAGTTCTTTGTGCATTGCCTTGCATTTCACAATAAAGTAAATGAGGATTATGCATGCGATTTATGACATGCAGTGTGAAGCCCTAATAGCGCCTTACTAATCATTCACTCTTAATCTGAGAAAATGGCAAATTAATGTTTTTTGTGTATGCATGTGGAATGCTTGCCAGTTTGGGGTAGGATTACAATACAGAACTAATGAAACAATCCTTAGAAAAGGTTTCCCCCCTCTTTTCTAATTTAAAAACTGGAGAGCTCAGTGAACAGAACATGTAACTAGAACTAAATACCCAAAGACAACCTGCTTATTGTTATTATTTTAAAAATAGTAAATACACAGAGAAATATGTTACTCAAGTGGTAAACTGGTGATTGAGTTAAGAGACATAACACATCAAGCTGAAAACGTATTTGAAGAGAAAAAGAGAAATGGTACTGCAAGTTTAGGTAGCACCTCTGAAGGCTACAATCCTAACTGCATTTTCCTGGGAGTGAACCTCACTGAATCCAGTAGAAGCTACTCCTGAGTAGACATGGCTCAGAATGCACTGTTAAGGATGCTTATACCAGTTGCTCTAAGAATGCCTTTTAACCTGGAATGTATCACTTTCAGAAGTTGTTTATGCACTATTAAAAAGAGAAGAGAAGAGAGCTGGTGAAAAATTGATTTTCAACTAAGCAATGTGGGAGATTTAAAACAACAAAACACCCTTTGTGACCTGTACAAGAACACTTAGCCAACTCCCCCCCCCCCCAAGTAAATTCAGAAGTGGAATCCAAGGTGGCATAATTGTGGTTTCCAGGAGGTCTCCTGTCAAGGCACAGACCAGACTCAGGCCTGCTTAGCTTCAGCAAGGTTGTAGTCTTATGTGCCTTCAAGACCATACTCTGGATAAGTAAACATGCTAAGTTACATTTTTACCGTAAGTTAAATGTGTAATTTGACGTTGTATGGTTCAAACTTGGAAGTTTTAAATTACAGTCACCAGTAGGGAGTGGGTGTGTCTGGTCAGAACTGGGACCACAATGACCCTTTCTCCCATGTCAAAATTCTAATAAAAATCATCTCTCTCTCTCCCTCTCTCCCTCTCTCTCTCTCTCTCTACCCCAAAACTGCTATTTGACTTGGTCCAAAACACTGATAGCTGCTTTTTAAAGTTTAGAATAATAATAACAACAACAACAACAACTATGCAATGCCGATTAAGGTGGCTGAATAATCTAGATAATAATTAAATAGCTGCAAAGCCCTGGTGAAATCAAAATGACTTCAAGAATTGGCTGAAAGTCAAAAGTGAGGCTGCCTGTCAAATCTGTGCTGGAAGAGAGTGGGACTGGTGACACTAAATGCCTGGGCTTCTGTAACACAGGGGACAACTAACAGCTCTCCTATGGATGACCAGGGGAATACATTTATTCAAGTCTAAATTGATATCATGGCTTTACTATTTTAAGGTTTATACTTTGAAGTACAGATATGGCACAAAACAGAGGCAGCTTGTTTCAAGCAGGACACCAGTTATATAGGGGCTGTGTGTGTGTGTCTGAGCTCGTGCAAGACGCAGCTTCTTTTGTACCACTAAAAAACCTGGGCGTGCAACAAGGGTAGAATTAGCATCCAGACATATCAACTTCCATAGGCAGCATGGAACTGAGAAACTCTAATTCAGCTAAATAGCTGAAAAGGTCTATTTGTATGGAAGAAGAAAGCAGGATAGGGCATACACCCTACCCATCTTAATTTACTGCTACAGCGATCAGTCTGAGCATCACCTATTATTGTGACGGACTGTCACACAGGCAGGAGCCAGGTGATAGATTTCACTGAGAACTGACAGGCATTTGAAATAATGATTGCTGCTGTTCACGGGGTGTAAACACATCCCAGTTTCACCTCCAGTTAAGCAGGTGCTGCAGGTTTCTGTACAGTTTCAAAAGCCTTTCTGATGGTTAAATGTGGCTGAGTTGGGGATCTCAGCAGAAGAGAAATAAACAAGGAACAGATTTCTGTTTCAAATATATTTACAGTCCAAGGTTGCCAGGTATTTTATCACAACTCACAACTTTTAGAGCTTTTAGAACAATGTCATTGTTCTGTATGGGACAATGACAATAAAGATATCATATATTGTTATTTCCTAAACTTGTATCACTGACAATAAAGCAGTAGGCATGCCAGCTTTCCTTCAAAAATACACATTTCAAGCCCTTTTGGATACTTAGAAAAGGTAACTGCCATAGATCCTAAAGGCTTGGGAATAAATACTGAATAGAAATCCAAATATATTTGCTTAGTTCATGGTTTTAACTCAGTGTCAAAGTTTAAAGCATGGGCTTAAATGGATATGAGAAAAATATGAAGGCATGGGTTTTCTTTCTGTAAATACTGTATTAAGTGTTTCACAGTAACAACAGTCAATGTGGAGAGAGTAAGAGTAAGCAACAAATGGAAGGATTGACATTTCACTCGCGCCACTCAGTGGTCAAGACATGAATAGCACAGAAGTGTTTCTTAGCAGTTTCATATTACAGATACAGAATAGGAATTGTAAGCATTTTAAAGATGTTTTAGAAAGGCTTTCTTCCCCCTACAGACATGCTTAGAGGCATGTAAACACATTACACTAAGAGAGCAACACTTGCTTAAAGCATCACTTTTTAAAGGGTGGAAGAACACTTGGTTGTTTTACAAAGCAACAAGTGTACACTTTTACACACACAAACACTTGTACATATGTCAAGACAGCTTGTACCTGTGTTAAGTGTAACTTGTGGGCAGACCTCATAATACAATATTGTTCTATAAGCTTCCTTGTGAGACAAAATTGGAGGGGCCAAACAACACGTGCTGTTGCATCATATCCTATGTATGAGCCTCCCAGAATTGTCAGTGGGAAAGAGACTGCTGAGCTAAATAAACTTTTAGTCTGATGCTCTAGAATAGAGATGGGGAACCTAATGCCCTCCAGGTGTTGCTAGACGACAACTCCCACCATCCCTAATCATGGACCATAGATAGATAGTTTATTACGGCCATAGGCCCATATTCAATACATCATACAACAAAACAGGTATAACAAAATAAAATTGATAAATTAAAATACATTTAAATCAAGTACATCTCAAACCGTAAATTTCTACATTCCATTAAAATAAGAACAATATAGCGCTTAAAATATCAAATTATCAATATATATCAATATTATTTAAACAAAATCAATAATCATAGAGTAATCCATTTTTCCTCTTATAAGCTAATACTGTTATCAGAAATCTGGCAACAGAAAGGGACCTACTCGGATCAGAATCTTGCAATAAATATATTAGCTGTGTTTCCAAGGAGTCACCTGGGATTTCCAATAATAAAGGGGACAAGAATCTGATCCGAGAAACTGAATATAGTGGACAACAAAATAGTATATGTTGTAAAGATTCTATAGATCTATTATCACATACACACACCGTTGAGATCCGACCATTGGAAAATCTATTATTCAAGACATTGGAAGGGAAGGCGTTAAATCTTGCCTTAATAAAGGCATATCTGTGGGCCGCTACAGACAAAGAAGTCAAGTAAGATGGTATCTGCTGCGAGGGGACTATGCCAAGATTTAATGGTGAGCAAGTGCCACTACCCAAAATGGTGTTTTGTTGTAGGTCAATCTCCTCAAGTTTTTGAGTGAGGGTTTTTTTTTTGCTGTGGCTAGGTCCAATTCCAATAATTCTGATGGAGATAATCCATAGGTCACTACTTTAGAATGGATCTCTTTTGCCCCTAGGACGGGAAAATTATCTCTCCAGAGGCATTGGATCAAATACAGATTTGGGAGCCTATGCCTTAGGGACAACCAGTAACAAAGGCTACACCTCCAAAGAGTATTTTCTAAAGATGTAGTTTTTAATTCTAAGCGAATAGCTGCGTTACTAACGCACTGAGGGAGTTTTAGCAGTCGTCTTAGAAATTGATTTTGAATTACCTCCAAGGGCATCAAGTTTACTGCGGTCCCCCATAAAGGAACAGCATATGCCAATGTTGCAATTACTTTAGCTTTGAATACTTTCAAGGCAGATGGAACATGAAGAGCCCCGTCCGAAAAGAAAAAGCGCAATAGTGCAAAGGATAGGGCCTTGGCCTTGTTTAAAATATATGCAATATGCGCCTTCCAACCCAGATTATATTGGAGAAAAACTCCCAGGTATTGAAATTTATAGACCTGTTCAATAGGTTTTCCATCTAATTGCCACTTATAGGATTTCCGACTTTTTGAGAAAATTAATACTTTTGATTTAGATTGATTTATAGTGAGGGAATTTGTTTTACAATATGAAACAAAGTTTTAGTGCTCTCCTGAGGCCAATTCTTGAGTAGGATAAAATCACAGCATCATCAGCATAGAGTAATAATGGGCAACGATAATTTGCGAGACAGGGGGGGATGGATAATTTCCTGAGATTCAGCCAATGGTATCCTCATATCACTAATGAATAAATTGAAAAGAAAAGGAGCTAGGATACATCCTTGCCGGACTCCTCTGTTGATGGGGCTAATCATGGACCATGCTGGCTGGGGCTGATGGGAGTTGGAACCCATCATCATCTGGAAGGACACAGGTTCCCCATCCCTGCTCTAGGTTTCTTATGTTCCCAGACATTAAAGGGCAGCAAAAGTATTTAGTTTATTACAACATTTTTACCACCATGGGAATACACTATCTGCAGTGGTGTAGCGTGGGTTGTCAGCACCCGGGGCAAGGCAAGTAATTTGCGCCCCCTAACCCGTGGATTTGCACCCCCTAACCCGTGGATTTGCGCCCCCTAACCCGTGGATTTGCCCTAACCCCAGATGTTGCGCCCGGTGCGGCCGGCCCCCCCTGCACCCCCCACGCTACGCCACTGACTATCTGTCTCTATTGCCTCAGGCCCCAAAATGTCTTGGATTGTTATTCAAAAGCCTATGATGTAAATAACCTGAAGTGCTGTGAATTTAGTCCAAAGTTGTCTCAGGGGATGGAGAATTCAGATACGCTTGTTACTAATAATTAGTCATCTTAAGATTGCAAGGTATTAGGGTTAATGCAGCTATGGCAATGGCACTTGGAAAAGGCCAGGGCTGGCTAGCACAAAAGGCATTGCAAGTCAAGGTTGGCAGGTGACTTGCAGACTGGTGTGATAGCACAGCAGGTCACTCAATGGCATCAACACAGAGAGTAATATGTTTAAAGATGGTTTGTCCTTCAAATTCAAATTTAGACAAATCCTTATATATGTCAAACTATGGCAACGGCTCATTAAAACTAAAATTAGGCTAGGTTTTCCTAATATAGGTACAATTATGATAGAAATCATATGTGAAGACCAGTGACTGAAGTGCTACAAGAAGTGTCTTATTCCACCTCACAGACATATACATACATGCACATGCACAACCCTGAATGCATTTGCAAAGCTATCGGCTGATCCACTGAGGTGGAGGAGGAAGGGCAGCGAGGAAGATCATCTACACTCACACGAACTGCTGAATGCCACTTCGTGCATGTTTTCCCATCATAGTTATTAATCTCATGCTGGAAAACATAACATCAGCACAGACTCTGAAAGGACATACTGAGAGCTAGAAAAGAACAGAACTGTCTGATCCTATCACTAGGAGACCAAATGTTGTAGAGTAATAATTTGTAAGCACTTTACCAATTAAATGTGCCAAGTTGTAATAATGTGTATGTGAGGGAAAGTAAGGGGTTTGACATACAGTCAAGATTCAGAGGCAGTTCTGGTTCAAGGCATTTTGCAGCCTAAGTGGGGGCCAAATGGCCTAGGATCAATGCAAGTGCTGCTGCACCATTCAGACACCAATGCTGCTTTCATCCATTTCCCCTCCACCCAGCCATATCGGCCTCAAGCAGACTTCTCTTCTAGAGAAAATATATATGTGCTTTTCTTCTAGAAAAAAAGGTGCCAGTACTGCATACCCTTGAGTACCCCCAGAAAAAAGCTGTTATCCTGCAGGAATTCCTGTCTACACAAGGAGTGTCAATATATTTCAGGGATTTTGTATTATGGTACCATCACTGTGCTGGGTTGAGTTGCATAGACAAAAATAGAGAGATTCCTGCCCTCAAGGCACTGTCAATGGAGAACAGTGATGTTGCTGATGGAAATGAAGAGTGATTAAGTGGGAAAGGGATTCGAAGGACACGTTGAGTATGTCATGACGAGAAGATATGGAAGCAGACTTATCAGATGGATTGGGTATACAGGACCGGACAGAGGGACAGTTCTGGGGCAGAGAGGTATAATTAGGTGTCATCGTTATACTGGTGGTTGTAAAATCCACGACATTCGCTGTGATGACTCAAGGCAGTGTACAGGGGGCACAGTGAAGACCAAGAGCAGACCCCTGAAGTAGCCAGACAGAGTGGGGTGAAGCAGATGAGAACCCCACAAGTGGCATTATTGAATAAGCAAACTGACAGGAAGAGAACAGAACTGTGAAAACTGAAAGGAAGGGTGATAGCTCAGTGGTAGAGCACATGTTGTTGCATGCAAAAAGTCCATAGTCAGTCCCTGGCATCTAGGAAAAACCCTCTCACCCAAGGCTCAGGAGAACCACTGTAGACAATGCTGAGCTATTTACTTCTACGTTCCTAAGGTATGAAAGTAGTCAGGGTGATGGTCAGCTGTATAGAAGGTAGCAGAAAGATCAAGTGGGACAAGGTTAGAATATAGACTTTTGAATCTGATAGCAAGAAAACCACTTGTAATGTTGGCTGGACAGTTTAAGTGGAGGACAATGAGAGAGATGAAGAGTGGGGTTTGGAAAAAGAAAGTGAAGACAGAAAGAGTGAAGAGCAAGAGTGAGACAAAGGGAAGAAGCAAGACTGGTCAGTTTTTTCCAGGGTAAGGATGGGTCAATATTTTTTAGAGAAAGGAAGGATGAACTACTAACTCTCTCAGATTATTTTGGGTCGCTCAGCTCAGCTCTCTTATCCTTATGCTTAACAGAGCTGTGAAATCCACCAACTCATCCCTGAATCTTGCTTGATAATCTGTCTCAGGATGAAAGAGAGAAGAGTCAAAAACTCCTGACTCTTCTGAACTCCTGATCTTTTGAAACTTTCAGTTTCCAATTTACCAGTTAAACATGTAAGCAAACCAGCTTAGCTGACTCTCAACAATCCCTTAGCAGAGCTGGAGGAAATGGCTAGCCAGGAATGCTCTGCTAGAGGCAGGAATAGCACCCAGTTTGTATTCTCTCTAAGTGTGAGTTTCTTATAGCTTGTAAGGATGCTGTTTTATGAGAATTCTTTCCACTTCCAGCTAGGTCTGTAATGTGTTTCTATTACAATAAAATAGCACAAAGGGGCAATACAAATCTTATAAGCGGGTCTTAAAGTTGAAACGCCTCGCAATATATCCAGCGAGTATTCAATTCATTTACAGTAAGTCAAACTGGAAGATGTAAAGAGAGATGCCTGACACTTTAATGCTTCCTTCTTGAGACATACAGCAGTACGCAATCACCCATTTCATAAACAACATCTGGTGCAGCGATTTGGGATGTTGCAGTTGCTGTTGTTAAAAGGTACAGGCAGAGAGAGAGAGAAGAACCTCACTCCATCACAAATCTACAGACTACACAATCCTGTTATGGATATTCCCCACTTCTGACTCAGAGATCTGTCAGCAGCTTATTTTGTTCCAAATTTTATTGGATGAGGACACATATGGCCTCCGTTGGTTTCCATGGAAACAGGCTGCGAGCATCAATTGGTTTCCAAACATGACTTGGTTCCTTTACCAATAGGAATAGTTGATTGTGAGAAACTGGAAATTTCTTAGAACAGACTTCCCCAAACTAATGTTCTCCAGATGTCCTGGACTACAATTCCTATCATGGAGGATAAGGCTATCCATGGCTACTTGCCGCAATGGCTATGTTCCACCTCCACTGTCAGTCGGAGGCAGTATGCTTCTGAGTGCCAGATGCTGGGAATCTCAAGTGGGGACAGTGTGGCTGCACTCAGGTCCTGCTTTCGGGTTTCCCAAAGGCAACTGGTTAGCCACTGTAAGTACAGGAAGCTGGACTAGATAGGCCATTGGCCTGATCCTCTTCTTACATTGATATACCTGATCATTGGCCATGCTGGCTGGGGCTGTAGACCAACAACATCTGAAGAGCACCAGGTTGGGAAAAGCTGTCTTAAATGGTGAAACCATATTTGTCATACATGGTACAGCCTCAGTTATCCAGGTCTCTCATTTCTTCTTACAAGACCCAGTGCCTGGATTCTGGCAGTAAGACTCAAAGGCTTACTCTCCCTGTGCATATAGCATCTTGCTAAAGGAAGGATTGTTGCCCTGCTATCTCACACTCTTCAGCACTACTGCTGTGGGTGGCCAGCTACCAACCCAGCAGGGTTCATTTGATGAAAGGCATCAAAAGTACTATAAATAATGGCTTGGGCTACTCAATCACAACAACTTATCACTCAGGCATTGGCTGAGCTGCTCTCAGACTGCCTCTCTCCCTGCTTGTCACAGTTCAGTTACTAGCTTGCCTTCAGGAATCATTTTACATTCCCAGCAATTTCCTAGATTGCCTGTAATCCAGTCAACACTGCCTGTGTAAGCCCGGGACTTTCTCACTGCTGGCTTTGCAATGGAAAATAACCCAAAGCGCTCATAGATCACCATCTGCCATAATTGACATCAAATTATTCAGAGTTATGAAAACTCTTTTAGGCTGCAAAGAGCTCCAAAAAAAGGGTGTAACCAAAATGGAAAGACAAGCAACAAAAATGGCAAATGGGACTTCATGTGTGTGTGAAATGATGCACACTGAGACAAAAGATCCCAAATGAACAGGTAGTGACTAGCTAGAAAAGTGCTCTTGAAGTTGTCGGTAAAAACAAACATAGTGTACAGTATCAGTGAAAATGGCAAATTCTATGCTGCAAATCCTTAAGAAAGGGAGTGAAAATAAAAGGGCCTGCAGAAACAATAGATCGATCAATGGCTACAAGCTGTAAAGGTTATATAAAGGTAAAGGGACCCCTGACTATTAGGTCCAGTCGTGACCGACTCGGGGTTGCGGCACTCATTTTGCTTTATTGGCCAAGGGAGCCAGCATACAGCTTCCGGGTCATGTGGCCAGCATGACTAAGGCACTTCTGGCGAACCAGAGCAGCGCACGGAGACGCCGTTTACCTTCCCACCGGAGTGGTACCTATTTATCTACTTGCACTTTGCCGTGCTTTCGAACTGCTAGGTTGGCAGGAGCTGGGACCGAGCAACGGAAACTCACCCCGTCGCAGGGATTCGAACTGCCAACCTTCTGATCGGCAAGTCCTAGGCTCAGTGGTTTAACCCACAGCGCCACCTGTGTCCCCAAAGGTTATATAGAGCCTTTCAAATCAGAAGCAGTATGCCAATGAATATCAGTCACTGGGAAGCAATGGAGTATCGCCTTCACAGACTTCCAAAATATATTGGGTTGGCTACTGTGGGAAGCAGGACACTGGGATAGCTACCTTTGGTCTGATCCAGCATACCTATTCTTACAATAGTGGGAACTTCATGAATGTTCAGGACTCTGCACTTCTCTAGAAATCCATCTGGGTTCAAATAGGCACATGAAGATACACTTTAATTCCAATGTAGGCAGCATATCCGCATACACAAAAGAATTAAGTTGCAGATCTGTTAGTGTGACTAAATGAACAGAGGTGCCATTGCAGACTTATAGTGCAAGCATGTTTTATGAAGAGGAGTGGGGAAAGTGACAGCAGGACCCATTTGGGAATCCAAGAGTCATAGCCCCTGTTCTCCACATCCATGGACAAAGAGACAAAGAGACAATTCATAGGTTATTTCTCCTCTGGCCATCCTGCTCACTTCTCATGCTGAATAAAGCAGCTGTCATTAGCCTAGAGTTTATGGGAACTGAGCATGAGATCCTCTCTGATATAGACAATGAGTCAATGAGAAAGGAATCACAGGCAGCACGGATGGTCTTGGGGACATCTGGTGGCATAATGTGAAAGAAGCTGAAAAAGAATTATTCAAAAGCAGCCACTTCCTTACCTGTAAGGCTCTGGATTACCACTTAGTTCTGTGCAGAGAGTTGTGCTACTTTTTAATGGATTTGCTGGTTCAGCTACCATAACCTCAACTACCAAATCTCTGATCAGCTTATCAAGATAGTTGACTTTTGTTTAAACCCCACCATGCCAAGATGATAGTAAATACCCTTTATATTCACGTCAACACTTTTCACACTCCACTTCTAAAGTCATTAGCTTTTATTTTTCCTATTTTTTAAAAAAATTCAGGAACTGGTGTATTTCTAGAATTGACTTTGTGGAGGTGAAAATTAAATGAATAGGCTCAACTGACTGACAGATTCCCCCCCCCCCCCAGTTAATCAGACAATCTGTGCCTACACTCTACCAAACATGTCACACACTCAGAAACTCTAGTTTCCCTACAAGATCTGTCACAAAATATTACTTAATTGCACAAAGGAATGTCTTAACTGCAATATCAGTATATATTGTAGAAGAAACTAGATACCCTTGAACAGACTGGGGTGACAGCGGAGTGCTGTATTCTTAGCCTCCTTGCAAGCTTCATGAATGAAAATATAAAATAACTTCTTTTGTGTATTCTCTAATCTTCCAACAATGTGAGATAAGACATGTACATTTTCAGAAAAGGAAGAACAGGGCTAATGACAGTGCTTAATTTCTAACATTAAATATGGTAGGCAACATCATGCCTGCACAGCCATCAGCTATGAAAATGCTAATCTCAGATATGAGCGAACTGGTTGTGGTCATGTAATATTTCACATGCACAATCATAAAGGACTGGAGATGTGCAAGCAAGACTCAGACACATGAAGGGACTGCAATTCCCAGATTATATATGAATAGCATTCTTAGCGCCTATGGTGGAATGATTCCTAAGGTAGTTGATTTGAAGATTGCAGCCTTCAGAACTTGGATTCTTCAGAGTCTTCTGACAACACAAACCTGGATATTATACTGTAAAAAAATCATACTTCATGCCACTCTCTGAAAACTGGAGGCAGAAATTTCCATACATCCAAGACATATTATTTTCTTGCAATTCACAGTGTATTGCAAGATAACTGGTGGGGAGAAGGTGTGTGCTACTGATAAGCTATTATTACAGGTCATTGTCCTAATTAAGTTATTCAAATTGCTTAAAGCAGGCATTCAGACAAAAGCAGTGAGTGCTATCTACTAAGAACAAATTCTTTATATTACTTGTACCTTTCCATACAAACACACTTTGCATTTGTATTGCTTACAAACATTATATGACTTACTAATTCTGTTTATACAAACTAAAAGTGCATGAGTGTACCATCGTTATTAAGCCATTATTAGAACCTGAACCTTGGCTACTGTGAACCTATATTCTTATTTGTGTACCACACAAATAGATCTGGCTGGTATGCCTCACCATTACTTTTATATAGCCTATATTGCTATTAACTGAACATCCACTTTAATTTTAAGAAAGTGCTATCTATAACAAATGACTTGCTTATCTAAGGAGTCCAGCTGTAGCAATATAAAAAAGATTAAAGTTTTCTTACTCTGAGTGAAATTCCACAGAAATGTTTGATTTTCAAACCATTAAATGATAAAAGTCTTTTGTTTCTAAAAGTGGGACTAGTTGTGTGCAACTCAACACATTTTCACATGTACTTATCACTGTGTGATCTAGATATATAGCACATTGTTTTCTTACCATAAATGTATGAAATGCCAACAAGTTCAAAAATGGCTATTATAACAAGAGAGTAGGATGCTGCATAGGTGTCCACAAGCTGCAACATGTACATTCCACCCTAAAAGTAAACATGTAATTACTAACAGAAATGCCAAAAGATATTAGGAGATAATGTATGGCAGCCCAACTAACTAAATAATATTCAGACAGGAAAATGTTTAGATTACTGCTGCTTGCCATCATGTACTAAGAAATTCCATTATATTTCAGTTCTATATGGAATCTGAGCCCACATGCAAGACCATTTTATGCATTCTGTCTCATACATTGGCAGATGCATGGTCCAATTCCTTCTTCCCACCTGATACATACTGGAATGCATTGCATCACAGAACAGATCTGTTCTCAATTAAGATGAAATTTTTTTAAAATGAAGTGGCCTGTGGTATAAAAGGTAATATTCATGATAATAAGATACTGCAAGAACGCAGATATTACCTTAATGCCAAATCATATTTTGTAATACTTGTTAAATCCCACAGTATCACATGTCACACATAAAATTTCACTTTGATCCATGCATTTTGTTTGAAAACCTAATAATCCCATGGACTTCTTCCTACCAATTGTAGGAACAGACCTTGTTGCAATAGGAGAAATCATGGGATGCAATGTGTACATATTATGGCAACACTTTTACCTGAGTGATCATAGGAAAGCCCATGATGAAAAAGGCGACACAGCATCCAAGAGTAAACAGAGGCTTGTGAGTACGTAAGTACTTTGGGAACTCATCTGAAACTGATGTCACTATCGTCTCAATAGTGGCAAACTAAGGAATATCAAAAAAGAACAAGCAAGACAATAGTAATCATACACACAAAAACACATTTTGTTTAACATGGCATATGTAATATTGCTGCTAAAACCACTCTATGAAACAGAAACTGGTATGTAAGCTCTTTGAAGACCATCTAGTTGACTCTTCTACTCAGAAAAATGTAGATCCCTACACCAAGCTATTCCTGTAAGATTGCACACAATAATCTGCATTAACTGTGGGTTAAATAGCAAGCATGAATAAGAAGTTGCAGATGGGACAACGTGTCTAGCTGTTAACCAGAAGGTTGGTGGTTCGAGCCTACCCTGGGAGAGCTGTGGACAGGATTCCTGCATTGCAGGGTGTTAGACTAGATGACCAGTGGGGTCCCTTCCAACTCATAGAAGTCTATGGTTCTATGCCGGCCTGCACAATCTAAATAATCTTTAAAACATACAAAACTACTCAGATAGCTCTGAGTGAAGGGTTGATCAGTTCAAATGATCCACTGGAGCAATTTTACTCATACATTTGTGGCAATGGAGATGCAAAACAGTGAAGCAACATGCATTCCACATAATGCCCTCTTGCGCCATATGCCTTAAAATGGCAATACTTGATGATTGAATTGATCTCCAATGGAGACACCAGACATCTTGAAGTATGCTGAAAAAGGTGTCTACTTCCAAGACCTACCCTGCCTTTTCAAATACACCCCAAGCAGTCTTGTTTCCAAACATCATCACTTCCTCCAGCTTCATCACCAACCCACAACTCTACAAAATTGGTTCTCCTTGACCCCTGGTGGCTCTGCATACTTGGAAACATCAGCCTCCTGCTAGGACAATAGTTTACTTCATGCCAGTAGGCTTACCTGCCCCTGGTTTGCCTGACACAGCCAAGTTTGAGCCAACTGCCCTCTAGCCCACAGGTTCCCAAACACCATGTTTCCTTCCCTTCTCCTTCCATTTTGTGCACCCCTCTTATTCCCCTCTTTGAAGCAGATGTTCTTTCCTGCTCAATAGCCTGGGTAAAGGTAAAGGTACCCCTGCCCGTATGGGCCAGTCTTGACAGACTCTGGGGTTGTGCGCCCATCTCACTCAAGAGGCTGGGGGCCAGCGCTGTCCGGAGACACTTCCGGGTCACGTGGCCAGCGTGACATCGCTGCTCTGGCGAGCCAGAGCCGCACACGGAAACGCCGTTTACCTTCCCGCTAGTATGCGGTCCCTATTTATCTACTTGCACCTGGGAGTGCTTTCAAACTGCTAAGTTGGCAGGCGCTGGGACTGAGCAGCGGGAACGCACCCCGCCGCAGGGATTCGAACCGCCGACCTTTCGATCGGCAAGCCCTAGGCGCTGAGGCTTTTACCCACAGCGCCACCCGCGTCCCATTCGCTCAATAGCCTAGACCTTCTCAATATGACTGGTATTGTTGAGAGACACCAGTAAGGAGGAGTAATACTAATTCAGTTTTCTAGGCTGTAAAGCACGATCCTTACTTTCAAGTAAGCACCACAGAGAACACTTTTGAGCAGAGGTGCATGAGACCAACCTTCTAAGGCTGCAGTCCTATGCATTTTTATCATTAATATTGGTGAGGCTTACTTCTGAGTAAGTATGCATGGAATCAGCTGCATGACACCTCACTCCCCCACCCTTGAAACAGAAGTCTTCTTTCCTCCTCAGCAGCCTAGATACTCTCAATATGAGTGGCATCATTGAGAGACACCAAGTAAGGATGGGTAAAACCAATACAACAGGGGGAAAATAATTAAGACCCTCAACAATTTTCAGGTGGTCTACGGAATGAAGGGGGTTTGGGAACCACTGTCTAGCCCCTTCCATGAAGTGAAAACCTCCACTTTGATTTTGGCTCAAGTTTGGTCGCAGTATGTGGGTCACTCTCTTTACAGGTCTGCCTAATTAACACCTTTCTGTTTCTTCTTCCATCCCAAAGGCAACTTGAATGTGGTAATTAACTTCTGTATGGCTCCTGCTGTGACATATTTTCACCAAGGTCAATTCTAGTACTGGGGTTTAACCTCAAAATCAGTTTTGGCTCTAATCCTACACACACTTACCTGGAGCTAAGTCCCACTGAACTCAGTCGGATTTATTTCTGAGCAGACATGCATACAATTGTACTGCCTGTATGTTTATTTTGCCTAAAAACCTTGGGTATGTGCTAGGCTCCTGCTTGTAACCAGTTACGTTAAAAATTAGTCAAAGATGTACTCTTTGGTCCTGTAACAGTCAATAGCAAGGTAGGTGAAAGAAGGCAAGTTTACCATGGTGTCCAAGCCAAGTGTTAGAAGCATCAAGAAGAAAATTATAGCCCAGAAAGGTGAAAGAGGAAGCCTGGTTAAAGCTTCAGGATATACTACAAAGGCAATCCCAGGACCTAGAACACAAGAAACTAATATTTATCTGTTGATTGATAATAATGATGATGATGATGATGATGATGATGATGATGAAAGACATCCACTGTCCCTCATTAATACTACTGGTTTTAATTGTGGCACAAACACAATTCCTTTTTCAGTGAAAAGCCTTCTTCATTGTCACTTTGTGTTTTATTTACAGTAGACAGATTCCCCGTTCCCCATCAGTTTTTTTGCACTACATTGTAATGCAGTAGAGCTGGTATAATTCAGCAGTAAGAGAGTTAATTTAAATAGGTACTTCACAAAATGTTTGGGAACTATGACAAGCATTAAAAGAATTGTTGGTTGAAGATTATTTTTATTTCTGTGATGTGATGCAAGCAACTCTCTTTAAAACCTGCTGCTAACTGCCAGCTTTTCTGGGCAAGAAGGCTTAGGGGACCTTATATATTCATAAGCATGCTCTTTCATCTCTTGATTAAAGATTTCTTCTTGACTACTATAGATAAGGCGGCTGTTTGCACTAGCTTCTTACATGTGAAAAGTAAATTAAGGAATCAAAATAATGAGTTTCTAAAATTCATCATGCCCTCTGGGAAAATTTAATTGCAGAAAATGAAATTTCAGATCCCCCTTGATTTGGACCCCCTAAATTAATGTCAGGCAAGAGTTATGGCCACTAAGAGTTGGGCACACATGAGAACAACTGCTGAGTTTCAGAAGTAGAACTTGCTTCCAGATGAGGTCAGACAGGTCCCCTCCCTGTACTTACTGAATCCTTTTTATTCCAGCAGACTTTAATTAGGATTCAATTAAAGTTATAAAGGATTTTATAACTTTAACTCATTTTAGTCTTATTCTATTGGGTCTTTTCTACACTGCTTAGAGATAACTGTGATTAAGACGTACACAAATTGTTTAAGTAAATACAAGGCTCTCCAGTCTTGTTGGGCTCTGGTTTCCATCAGTCTCAGCCAACATGGCCAACAATCAGGGGTGGTAGAAGTGCCAATGCAACATCTGGAGGGCTACAAGTTCCCCAGGCCTGTTTTAAGGGGTGCGTAACCCCATCCTTAACAAGCTGAAACTCTATCCCTGGACAGGTAAGCCTTTGACTAATAGCACCTCGTCTGGATTTAAGTTTAGTTTCCTTACCCTCATCTAGCTCATCACTGGCTCTAGAGCCCAATTCAGAACCTCTATGGCTAGATAGGAAACCTCTGGCCTGTGGGCTAGATGTGGCCCTTGGAGAATTTCCATATGGCCCTTCAGGGCATGTCCTCCTTGGCCCACACCTGCAATTTACATCTGAAAATAACCTCATGTTAAGAGCTTTTTTCACTCATGCAAATTGTATGCCCAATTCAGAATGGGATCACAGAGGGGAGCATATTATTAAAACAATCCTACCTCCTAGGCCAGGGTCTTGATCCAGACTGGGGACCTCCCATATACAATTTGCATTGCAGAGAAATCTCCGAGTTACTCCAATAGGAGTTATTTTCCACAATATACAAATGGGGACACAGTAAAGCCAATCGAGACTGGGATCCTGTGGTAGTGCCCCCACCCCAGTATTCTGAATAATGTACATTTGCAGGCTGACTTGCAAACCATGCTATACCATTCATAAATTGAAACAAACTCTCATACCTTGGTCGGCAACATCTTCAATGTCTACTTTGAGCTCATTTGCCATAAAACCAATAACGGAGAAGATGACAAAGCCTGCAAATATACTTGTGGCACTGTTGGTACAAGTTACTATCAAGGTGTCCCTGATGAAAGAAAAAGATGAAAGAAAATACGCACAGTAGAAGTAATAGTGGATACATAGATAATAATTTATCCTTTGTGGGACACCAACTCTTAGTAGACACAATACAAAAAAAAAATACATATTTTAAGTGAAACAACAACATCCAAAAGCTTTCTACTAATAAAAAGACATTCTACTAATATGAAAATAAAAACTTACAAAGTGGTTAGCAGCAATAATTAACTGATTCCATCACAAAAATATGCTATTTCAAAAACTATGGGAAATGATAACTGTGATCCCACCACACTATAAAATACCTATTGGTTGAACAAATTGAGTTGCTCATTCTCCCACACATATATATTCTTAGGATGGCAAACTTCATGACATCTTTTTGAAGGAGAGATAATACATGGTGATTCATAATGAAGTATACAGTTTCCAGATGCTGTAAGACAGTAACAGGTAACGACATGAACCACAATTGGGAACCGTGAGATAGATGTACTCATAAAGTTTGTGTTCTGCTACTGAGGGAAATAATGTAGGCAATAGCGCACGTGTCATGTGACTAGCCAGGCAATATGGCTGAATCTGCAGTAGAGAAGGTGTTTGTGTTCCTGAATTGAGCGAAACGGAATCTGTAACTGTTGTGTGACGGCATTTTCTCCAAGGAGAAAATGTACCTACGATTGGCATGAAAAATTTGAAACATTTTTCTGTGGGGGTACATAAAGCACAAGGTATTCACCCCTCCCCTTCCTATTGATTTAGCGGAGCTGAAACAGCATATCACAGCCACTATCACTGCACTTAATTCAGATATCTTAACTCGCATTTGATCAGAAATGGATTACCGGCTCGATGTGTATCATGTGGCATAGGGTGCACACATAGAACATCTGTGACTGTTTCTGAAAAAACTTTAAACATTCCCCTACAATTCTATTACAGGTAACATAAGATGTATTACATTCTTCATCTTCTTTATAGTGTGTTGAAACTGTATATTTCATTATGAATCACTCTGTATTATTACCATATCAGACCAAGATCATATTTGAGCATTTGGGCACATATGCCTAAATGTGTGGCTTATATGTGGGTGGAACAGTGTGGTGTAATAACTATTTTTGAATGTTTGAGGCCCAGGTTTGAAGGCGTATTTGAACAGCTATCAACCTCCCTGACAGCTTTGATGAAGTCACTGTCTCTTTCATAAGCTAGATTCAAAAACAAAGTGTTCCTCTGAGCAGGAAGAGTGAAAGACAAACAAGGTGATAAAAGTTGGAAGAAATGTGGCATGTTTATACAATTTGCACACTGTTTTAGGAATGGGGGAAATCAGTGCTTTTTTTTCTAAAAAAATGTTTAGGGATACTCTTATTTTCCTACTCATATTGAAATACTGCCCCTCAATGAGGCCAAACTTAGATTCACAAAATGTTTAGGGGTATGCGTCCTCCTGCATCCCCCCCAGAAAAAAGCTCTGGGGAAAATATATCTGGAAAGAATTTTACATTAGAACAAGACAGTGAGCTATCCTGGAATAACCACTAAGCAACCAAAGTTATACTGTTATGTACCCAGTGGTCTGTGTTGCCTGAGCTTGAGTCTGAACTAAAGATTCTGAGCCCCTGTGTTCTGATTTGATACATGATATCCAATCACAGAACACTTCAGGATTTGGGCCTCCGCCATTGGCCCTTAAACTCTGAGTTACAATTCGCAGCTTGGAAGTTTAGACAGCCAATCACGTTGGGAGTGGGAGTGGCCCAGGCCTTCAGAAATGTATATAAGCAGTTGCTTTGCCCCTGTTTGTTTAGTTCTGTTAGTTCAATAAAGGTTCTTGCTGTTATCACTGTGTCTTGCGTCCTAAGAACCCACCTACACTTCATATACCCTGGAGAAAATTGCTACTTTTAAGTCCTTGGCCCTTCTTTTAAGGCTAACACTCTTGCTGTTTATGAGAGATTGACACTTACAAAAACATTTACTTACACTGACTAATGAGCAAAGTCAATGTTCTAGTGCCCCTTACAAAATTTAGGGTAGTAGATTTCCTCCCTTCCCTTTCACTATTGCAATGAATATTTCCAGGGAACTTGGGGCCAATTTATATTGGAGCCATGTGTTCAATAGCCTCATCAGTGTTGATACAGAGAGGGCTGGAGGAATTGCTCCATGGGTGCCTGCAGCAACCGGAGATGAAAGGTGCTACAGGCACTTGTAAGCTTTGGACATGGGAAGGCTCGTTTTCAGGCAGATATATGCATACTTCAATAAATTCATAGCTCAAAAATATAAATGGAGTGATTTCTTCCAAAATAATATCAAATAGTTTTCAGTTTCAATGTCATTTGTTTATCAGATGATGAAAAGAAATCTAGAAACCTGCCATAAAAAGCACCCTGCAGTTCCTGAAGACCTCTAAGGAAGACTTCCCTTAAGTAATCATTTTTTCCTTCTTGCTGAGACTTGATAATGCTAACTATAGAAACAGATTGCTGTGTTCTAACTTTGTTCTAAAGGAAACTTTTCCCCCCCTGGCTCTGGATCAGCATCAGACGGAAATACGGCTCACTAAGAAAGCTTATCACTCTCACAGAATTTTAAGCTGGGGTATGTGCTGTAACAGATTGTTACAAATCCAAGATAATTTTTCAGTCTGCACTGAAATGCACTGAAGGGGGAAATGTTTAAAATAAAATTTAGCTGTACTGAGGTAAATTATGACATAAAAGCCACTCTACAGCTCTCCTGCTCCTTTTACATCAAGATGTTTACTTCACAAACAGGGATAACGGGGGTTGGAGGCTTTCTTTTCCACCAATGTCTCTATTTCTGGGGGCCTTAATGTGGCACCTTTGGACACAATTGCAGCCACAGAGACCTACCAGGTTGCCCATCAAGCTCTTTAGCCCCCCCCCCCCCCTCTGGACCAATTATAAATTATAATGGCCACACAGTCCAAGTTTCTCTTCACTCTCTCCCATGTTGTCTATGGAGGCCCTGCTACCATTTTGATTAGTTAGCACACTTGGAAAAGAGGAGAGAAAATAGCTCACTGCTGGTGGCATCCAATTACAACTGTTGACTCTCCCTTTCTCTGCAGGTAGCATCCAATTAGAAGAGGGAGAACGGTTCTAATAGGATGCTACCTGCAGGGGGGCTTTTTGACTCTAAGGAAAAGAGACAGCAAGAAGGTGGGGTTTTTCCTATAGCTGAGTGCAAAAAGGAAACATAGGTGCTGAGAGAAGACTAAAAAAAAAAACACAACCCAGAGCACCAGGGGTTGGAGGGGGGGGAGGTGTCCATGTGCGTATAGGTGATCAGGACACATGGAGAAAAACATATGGGGTAAGGGTAAAGTGTGTGTGTGTGTAAGAGAGAGAGAGAGAGAGAGAGAGAGAAATCTCGACTTCTCTGAAATTGGTGGTTTGCTTTCTGTAAAAAATGTGTTAGAGAGTAGAAAACTGTAGGTCAAAGTGGACAATTTTGTATTTGGGGGCTCAGACTATGCATCTGTACTCATTTTCATGGGCAAGTTACTTGATCTCAAGTTCATCAGTTTGACATCTGTGGAATGGGTGTTTTCTGACTACTCACACCAACCACAGCAGCTATTTTGTGAGTGGTCGTACCTCTGTGGCAGCCATTTTTATCATGTCAAATACATTCTCAATATTCCAAAAGTGCCCATGGGCCCCAGAAGGTTGCCAAGTTCATACACAACACTAGCAACTGTTCCCATGCTTCTGTAGGAATGCATTCACTGGGCCTAAAACATGGCACATAAAGATGATTTCATTAGTGTCCTTTAGGTCTCTTCTCGTATACAGCAACACATTTCTGTTTCTGATACTGCTAATTAATGCTCTGGGCTTTCCAAAATCAATGGATAATTGTAATACATTTACCTAATTTTAGGCACCAGTGCATACCCTCCTACATTTCTCTGATGAAATAGGGATGTCCCATTCCATAATAAGAATTTTACTATTTATACCCCACACATCTTACTGGGTTGCCCCAGCTACTCTGTGCAGCTTCCACCATATATAAAAAACATACTAAATCGTTTTTTAAAACCTTCCCTATACAGAATTGCCTCCAGACAACTGGGGGGTCGGATAACTCCATACCCCCTAACATTTCCCCATTGAAAATAGGGACATCCTAAGAAAAAGTGGTATATTCTGGGATCAATTCAGAAACCAGGATAGCTTCTCTAAATCAGGGACATCCCTCAAAAATAGGAACACTTGGAAGGTCTGCCAGTGACTTTCCAGAAGGGGGAGAAGAGAAAAAATGTTTCACGTTCAGCTCTAGGTCAGGATTGGGGAGTCTGTGTCCCTTTATATGTTGTTGAGCTATAACTCCCAAAATCCCTGACTGCTGACCATACTGATTGGGGGCGATGAGAGTCAGAATTCAACCACAAGGACAGCCACAGGTTCCTACTACCAGCTATAGGTCTTCAGCACCATGATACTGGTAGGTAGATTGAAAGTGATGACTGCCAATTCATATGAAAGCAGGTAAGTGGAGACTGTTTATAATGTGACATGACCCTTCCCAACAGCCATGCTTTCCCCCTTGAAATGGCTTCTCCCTGGCAGGGGTTTCTTCTTGTCTGGGAACCCCATGTTCAGGGGGGATGTCTGCAGCAGAGCAATTTTATGGGGAAACAAAGGCAGGGGAATAGCTTGGCTCTCTTCTCGCACCCACACGTGCTGCACAATCTGGCTCTTACACACAGGTCAGCTGCTATGACATCAAGTTCCATCCTTAGACATCAGAAGGACTTATCTGGCATGGGTTCTAGTAAGTGTAAAAAGCAAGAAGTGTGTGCAAATGTCTAGTTAAATAAAACATAGGCTCAGGATCAAAATATAGACAGGGTGGACCCAAGACATAATGCACTATGGTTCCCCTACACAATATGTCCCAGTCATATTGTGGACTGTATGCATGGCTGACACTCTTCACTCAGATTCTCTTCAATATGGGTTTGGTATTTTTTTTAATATAGAAATGAGAGCATTCAGTATAGATAAATTGGTCTGCTTAGACTAGGGAGACTTGAGATGCCTCAGACGAGTCACTGTCTCTCTGCCCAACCTCCCCCACAGGCTTGTTATAAAATGAAATAGGATAAGCCCCATATATATACCCTGGAGCTTCACACCAGTGAGACTTAAACTAGTTGATGCTTAAATTACTCTACAATGAAACCTGCAGCCTGGAATATATCATTGTCTGCATGCTAGTCTTGCATTGAGAGCAGTGGCAAAAACAGTCACAAGAGAAGCTAAAATGTCATTTGGGGGCTGTAATCCTAAATTCACTTACTGATAAGTAAATGAACTCAATTGGGCTTCCTCTGGTGTTGATAGGCATAGGAATGCATGGCTGTATCATGAGTGGAAATAGCAGAGCCTCAAATTTAGAAGGCTCAAAGATTTAGATTTTGCTGGCAACAAAACTCTCAGTGATTATTTCATCAACATGCAAGCAGCAGCCAAGATACCACTGATCATGACTCCCCAAAAAACAGAAAAGAAAATGGTTCTAACAGTCATTAGAAAGCAAATCTAATGAGACTTCAAGAACTCTTAAGTACAGCATTAATTACTTACTCCCCAGGGAAGCTCATACAGCCAGTTCCATTGCAGTTTTCAAGAAAATCATAGCATTTTGGAGTGGGTGGGTTTTAAATTGCTGCGTTGGCTGCTGGTCAAAATTGTTTTTTATATTGTTATGCTGCCTTTGCTACGGCTGTGTTATTTTTCTATTTCATTTAAAGATGATGGGTGTTTAAAGTATCTTACTTATGAAGATTAATTTGATGTCTGAGACTTCTTTTGGGCATAGGGAATAACGTCTAAGAAAACATAATTTACAATTCCCTTGACAGAAAAATGCTGACTGACAGTGAGACCCAAAAAGAAATCATGTTATCAAATGATAGGGAGACAGTCCTTCCATAAAATCCAGGTTGTCATAAAACTGATTCTGAAAGACCAGACTAATTATAGTGATTCCTTCTAACAGCTATGAAGCTAGAATCTGCATACACAAAAGTAAATGTCACTTAAAAGTAAATGCTTTAAGGAAGGAGAGAGAGGTAGCTGGTTAGGAAGGGAAATCATAAGCTTTTGCAGAGAGATCACTACTCTTCTCTTTAAAATCCTCTGCAAAAGATGACAGAACTAGGGCATGTGTTAAAGAAGAGTGCAAGAAAATCAGATGGTGCAGGCTGGCCCCTAGGCTAAAAAAGCACACAAAAGGGCCTGTCAGTTCTGCTTGAACATGCATGTACTGTATATTAATTCTTTAACCATTTTGATGGTTAGAGCAGCATAGCACCAAGAGTTGTGCCTTCCTTGTGAATTATTTGGAAGCACATAATGTGCAGAATATAGGCATCCAGGCCCAATTGGTCACTTGGATAATAAGCCACTCTCCCCTACATCCTTGTGCTTTCTCTGCCCCGATCCAGACCCTTTAGAGCAGCTTGAGAGGTGGCACAGGGGGCTCAGAGAATCTGCAAAAACTGCCTCCCTTCTTTTCTTCATGAGGTCAGGGAAATGGGAAATGAAACGCTGGGAAAACAGAACGCACCGCCATGTGAATGCAGCCTATGTGACAAGCTTTCTTGAACTTTGAGTCCCAACATTCCTTCATCTTGAGCGCATTTTTATAGCCAAACCCAGCACAGTAGCTGTTAAAGTGTTTTAAATTCGCTTTAGACACATTTCTCTGCCCTGGAATCTAGTACCAGTTATTCTATGCATTCTGGAGACCTGTTGCCTACCTTATTTGCTCACATATTTTCTGAAGCCTTTCAGTTCTATCAGCAGCACTGACATTTGACTGCAACATTCCCAGCATTACCTTTTTGTCACCTTCCTAATGTCACACTTTTCTGACTCCTGCTGCCTGTTGTTCAGAGAAAATGCAACCCAAGCAACCAAATGTTCAGCTGTGCCTCCAAAACTCTTGGGCACATGCTACATCTTTATGAGCTATTGTTGGGGTTGCTGGTTTCTACTGTTCCTTCCACCTGCATTTTGAAGCTGCTTCAAATAGTGGAACACTTGGAGTAGGAATGTGTTGAATAAATAAATAAAGCAATCAATCAAAACCAAATATGGAATGGGCCTGTATTTATAAGAGAGCAAACTTATCGGCTCTGTAGGAAGTTACCCATTACCTTTAATCAAAGCTTCCATCTTTAGTTTGAATTTAGAGAGCTTTTCTTAATCTTAACTAGGTGCTAATACAATTTCAGGAATAATCACTGTGCTCAGTGATATAACAAGAGCAGAGGTGATACAGCCATTGCCCTTTTGGAAACTGCAGATTACCCTTTCTAATGCAGAGTGCTCAGAGCACAGCTGGGTTCTGACCTATTTCTAAATCTCCAGGCTTTCTCCGGTAGAGATTATGCTTGTGTTGTATTTCATGCTGCCAGCCCAGGTTCTTCCTGGCAATTCCCGAGGTTGCTTTTCAACCTGGCCTATTTTTAATCAGGGCAAGCTTTCAATAGAAAGTAGGGCACACCAACCTCAGGAGGAGCCCAGTGGGTTTTGAGGACCTGCATCACAGGTGATGGAGTGTTTCCATTCTTGAAAGAAATTGTGCTTTACAAACAATGTCATAGCTTTCATGGCCACAGAATCAGGCACAATTTAGCCAAACAACAGAACTTCTGGGTCCTGCAAGGTCCAGAAGTATTGTGTGTTGTTGGCCTTACTGAACTGTACTGAAGGGAGAGGGACCACATATTGAATGCCTTGCAACTTCCAAAATTCCCTCCCTAATGGAGGGTGGCATATCAGGAAGCAGGGCTCTCCCTGGCATTCTAATTTCTTATGTACAGGAAGTTCCCTCCTTGACCTGCCCCCACATGAGGTAGCATGCAATTCTCTCCACCCATTTGATATAGATCTGCTATGTGACACAGTTTTGAATGCATAGACTGGTTTTATTACTGATTGGGTATATCCAAATCACCCAATTTTCTTCTTTCAGTGGTCTGGCTGTGTCAAATAATTAGGAACCACTGGTAATCCTAATTACGTTTTAAAATTCATAAACAACTCCCAGCTAATTTGTAAGGATCTAAATTATATCCATAAGTTTCTGGAATTAACAGTGCCACTCAGTCGCCATAAAGCCATTGGGTTCATGGAATCATTCTACTTACCTGTACAAGTTGTTATGAAATTTGTTATAGGAAGACAAGGTAATCAGGCCACCCCATGCAGCAGACAAAGAGAAAAATATTTGAGTGGCAGCATCTTTCCACACCTTTAAAAAAAAAAAAAGTCCCATGAAGAAAATGAGCATCAACTTCAACAAACATTTTTCAGCAAGTTATTTTAAAAATCAATAGTGCTGTTGACTATGGGAGCAATCCTATCTCAAGCTACACCAGGATGAGTGGATTAGGATCCAGAGATCTCCAGCTGAGTCAGGAGGCTCCTGTCACAGTTGGGTTATGGAGGCTTAACTCCCTCATCTTCGACTCTGCTGGAGAGACATTAGTATATTTTCCAACCAGCTGAGCCCACCATGAAGGATCTTAAATTGACATAAACCCCCACAAAGGAGTGTGTTGGGATGGGACCAGAGGGCTGGGGTTATTTAGGCTAGATTCTAAACCCATTCTGTTTAGTCACATGACCTGGCAACTTGGGCATAGCCAGGATTTTTATTAGGGAGAAAAGAACCTCAGATTTGCATTGATTTGTATTGATTTGGAGGGGTGCAGCTGCGCCCCCCCCCCCAGCTATGCCCATGCCTGGCAACCTAGTGTAGGTTAAACTGGCAAAAAGGATGGTGTAACTCAAACTTTGTTTTAAAGGCTTTGTTTCCCTCTGCAGGTACAGGCCAGCTTAGGCAGCAGTAGCCTTGTTGCTGAATGGAGTCTGAATCTGGTGTAACATGACACCAGCTAAACTCACAGTGGCTTGGCTTTACACCAGTTTCTTGTGTACAGGATTGCTCCCTACAATTCAAACTGATTGTAAAAGAGCCCATATAAAAGTGGCACAGCTCACGGCACAAGAAGAAGCAGGCTGCTCCAAGCAGTAGCATTTATGGGATTGTAGGAAATACTGTAATACAAATTACTACTGCAAAATGTGATGATGGACACACACACGCACAAAAATGGATTAGCCAAATTTATGGAATTCCTATTGTTGTTGGGACCATTACACTGGAGCAGATACGCCTCGGACTGATCCAACAAGGCAGCCCAAATGTACTCTAAACGTCACTAGATAAGGAACAATTTGCACTGTAATCTGATAAGTCACCAGGTGAGCTGTTCTCTGGGAGTGTGTTATTTCATTCCACATAACACATGCAGCATGGCTGTGGATGTGCAGAGCTAGCTCACCTTGCTGATAGCCATGTTTCACTGCCTCACAACCAGAAAAAGTGTGACCCACCAAAACAAATGGAGCAATGTACTGAAGGACACGCAAACGTAACCTTATTAGAACGCCTAATGTAATGGGTGCAATAGATTTAGCCAGATCAGCTTGCACGTAATTGATTCAGCACAGCATAGCATATCTCTGTATGCTTTCTTAATACACAGCAAATAATAAATCTGTATGAATTATTCACCCTATTAGAGTGTTATAACTGGAATAATAAGCCCACCATAGCATCAATCAGTTTCTCCCACTTAGGTGTGATGAAGTACAATATTCCATTCCCAGCTCCTGGCAGAGTTACTCCTCTGATGAGTAAGATGATGAGCACTACATAAGGGAATGTAGCAGTGAAGTACACCACCTAAAGAGACCACACATAGACAAAGAATTACTCATTTGGGCGGATCCTATAAGTAGGCTTGCTGTCCATGACAATTCATTACCCAGGCAGAATTAGTACACAGGCTCATGGGAATGTAAGCAACCTACAGAGATAATAGGATTATTAAAATGTTGCTATCTATGAAAAACCACAAGCTAATAAAATGGCAAGGTTCTGAGATAACAATAGCAGTATTTATGTGTAGCTGATGTTTTTCCTATTCATGCATCTTATTACTATATGTGACCCTTCAAACCAATGAAAATCAAGGTAGTTTTTCATAAAATGTGTCAGCAGGCACAGCAGCCATTTATTTAAGATCCCATCTCTCTATATACCGTATTTTTTGCTCTATAAGACTCACTTTTTCCCTCCTAGAAAGTAAGGGGAAATGTGTGTGCGTCTTATGGAGCGAATGCAGGCTGCGCAGCTATCCCAGAAGCCCGAACAGCAAGAGGGATTGCTGCTTTCACTGCGTAGCGATCCCTCTTGCTGTTCTGCCTTCTGAGATTCAGAATATTTTTTTTCTTGTTTTCCTCCTCCCAAAACTAGGTGCGTCTTGTGGTCTGGTGTGTCTTATAGACCGAAAAATACGGTATATACTGATGGTTGTGCTTGATTCTGCTTCCCCAGTTGCTGCCCTTTGGTAAAAGGACCATCTAAAGCAAGGGAGGGGAGCCTCACTCAGATCCAGGGACCAAAAGGAACCCTCCAGGCCTCTCCCTCCAGCCCTTGTAACTTTCTCCAGGCCACACCGCTCTCTGACCTTGAGTGGTTTTGCCTGGCTAGATTTTGTCCTTGAACGCCTGGCTCAGTGGAGGACAGGAAAGGGTGTTTGAGCATGTGTGAAAACTAGCCTGATCTACAAAGATCAAAACGACACTAATTGCTCCAGCGAATTGCGGTTGCCCAGAAGTGAATGTTGCAGTTGGGCTGAAAAATGTTTCTTTTCCCTCTGATCTAAAGTATTTCATCCACGTTAGCTGCTCTTACATCGTGGTTAGCACTCCTGCGGGTGAGGTGGGCATTACCTGCATGCTTGTGAAAAAAGGGAGGGATCTAAGCCTGGAGCAGGGACCCTAGTCAGAGGGAACTAGAGCTTACCAAAGATTGGCCAAGGTGTTCTGAGCCCAGCATGGTAAGTCTGCTGTTGAAGTAAAGGGGGATTGAGAAAGGAGAGGGAGAGGTGTATAGATAGCCCTTTCTTCATGACCCAGCAGCTGACTACAGAATCTTGCTTCTTGTGCATTGGGGACAGAGCTTCCCTGCAGAGGGAGCGGTCAAGTGAGCTTGAAAAGAATAACCGTAATGTGTGGGGAGATAAAAAGAGGAGAGGGAGAGGGAGCTGAGGCTGAGCCCTAAACAAGGCTAGTTCTACCATTCTAGGACTCTCTTTTCAGTGCAGTTGGGATATCTTTGAAATCTATTTACTTTTTTCATTTAATGATGTTCCCAACTCATTTGTTATGTGCCCTCACATTTTAAAATAGAGCAGTTTTATAATCAAGCCACTCAGCCTCATGCATGCTCACGCAGAAGTCATTTTATTAGAGAATTAATCTTTATAAAGTTTGTAGGGGGGGACACTAATATTTTAATTACCTTTAGGACAATGTTGAAAAAAGATATTATCTATCTTCCTGAACTGAAGAAAGCTAATAGTGTTTAAGAGAACTAAACTTGAAGGCGATATGATATATTTGTCTTGTTTTCCATACTGTACAAACATTAATTTCATTCCATTGCTATTTTTAGCCTCACAGAACATTGTAAAAACCTGAAAACCCTCCTATGAAGAGGGGATAGTTGAGCAAGTGTATACAGGCTGGGCAATGATGCTTCTGAGGTATTCAGTGAAGTACTTCTGCTAGCACAAGGATTTCCACTTGCACAACATAGCTTCCTTCTCTTCTCCCTGCATGCCCCAGATCCTCCCCAATTCTGCTCTGGAGGTTGTGAACTCCCAACATGGGTTTAACAGGGCTTTGGGGAGACATTCAGAGAGAGGAGAAGGAATGGAAGTTCCATTGTGCAGCTAAATGTCCTTGCCCCGGTGTAAGCACTTTGTTGGGTAATCCAGCCAGCTGCTGCATCCCTTGTCTTTGGAATGCATATTTTGATAAAATGAATTAATCATACTTTACAGGACTCTTTCCATTCACCTTTTAGGATGCAACCCAATATCAATACTGAAAGCACAAGGAATGTAGGCAGCATGCCATGAGGATCCCAAATTTGAAAAATAGAGCAAATAATCATATCAATGAAACTTTTCTTCAGCTACCATGCAAGAGGATATGTGCTACGCTGCTTTCACATTTATCAACAAACTATTCAGTAGTTTGGTAATACTTAGTCCTTCAGTCATACAATATATCACTGAGTTCTGGCTCTGAACAGTCTAAAGAAAGATGCTCTCTTACTTTTCCTGATGTCTTTATTCCTTTAGCCAGGGAAGCATAGACAATCGCCCAAGCCAGAAAGAGAGAGAGTGCCAAAGGCCACCTGATTTCACCAGGATATTCGATTCCTGCAGAAATCTTCAATACAAAGTACCTGAGAATCAAAATGCCAATGTGAGTCATTACAGGCCCAATCCCTCCGGCATTTACTTTTGTAATGTCAAATACACACACACAGCTTTATTGCAGTCCATAGACCCAAATTACACAGTCTAACAATGGTATAAATATCAATAGTTATTAAGGCATAAGAGCGTCCTTGATAGCCAACAGAGGAGCCTTAGGCCATACATACTGATTTCTGATACTTACTGCCTCCAAAAGAAATTTTGCTACACCCAGTGTAATAGTATCAGTCTTATCCTCAAGGAGAACCGTAACATAAAAGGAATAAGCAATTCCAGGTTGTTCTGTTAATATTGGTTTGATTAGATGCTATCTAACCTGATTATACAGACTACAGTGTAATAAAATGTGTTTCATACATTCAGCATCCTGGGAACTTGGGCACAGCCTATCTTGGTATGGGATGCCAGCCAATCTTCCACTCAACACTTTGGATGGGAAAACTTTTAATCTGGCTTTAGAAAATAGACAGTGATAGTTTGGTACAGTCAGTTTCTTAAAGTAGGGAGCTGACAGAAAACCGAAACCCTGCAGATATCGGATTCCTAACACAGATGGGCCACAGGTCACATATGAGCAAGATCGTAAATCACTCAGGGCAACATCCCAAAACCTCTGTCAAATATAACTGTAGTTGTGATAACCACATCCCAGCCCTCCCCATCCTATCTGGCGAAGGGAAGATCTGGTCACAACAGAGTGTACCCCTCTCTTGTGCCCTCCCTTTCCCTGTTTGAGGTACGTGCCAGCATCAAATAAGAGATTAATTATTTAACAGGCTGACGCTTATCAAATAGCCTCAAAAGGTTCCCTAGGGTCTCTCTGAAGTTTCCTTAGTGTGGTTAAAACTATAGGTGTGAGAGTATTTGAAATAATCTGAGACAACACAGGGTTTATAAAACAAGAATTGAGTTTACGAAGATAAAAGAGAGACTGCCATAATTTTTGTGGTGCTTTCACTCTGACCACTATCCTATGAGGCACGTCTACCAGGACTTGACATGATGGCAGCTTTAGGGAAGAGATACCAAAAGATTATGTGGTGGGACTTGAACCCAGATCCAAATCACATTCAAACCTCAGGACATCTACCTCCTGAATGCCAAAACAATGTACTATTTTCCTGGCACTTGTTTTGAAATGCCATCAAATTGCTTCTGTCTCTGTAGCAGGAGCAATTAACTCATTAGTCAAGTCCCAATATATGAAAGACATATCTAAATGACTGGCATAAACACTCAACTAATGAACAGCAGAGAAAGAACCTACAGACAATGTAATTACAATTTTTTCATTCCGTTAATAATTTCATGCATTACCCTGTGACTTTCAGATGGAGATTTGTTTTAAAATTGTTCCAAAATGTGTGTGTGTGTTTTGTTTTTGTTTTTTTAAATCTTACTTGAAGTACTCTTCACTGCCACTGACAAAAGTTTTGTTGACATGGCTGGTATAGTTTACCATTGTCAAGTTTGGATAGGCACTCATACAGAAAGTAGAGTTCTTTATTTGTAATTTGGGGTGGTCACCAATGATGCAGGAATCTGAAAAAACACAAGTCAAAAGAGCAGTTACTGAGCTAAAATTCATCTAAAGACTTGGGGGAAAACAATTAACAAATAACAGCTTGCATTGAAGTACATTTCATTTGAGCATTGAAAATTAATTAGGTTCCTCTACCTGGTTGAACAAAGGCAAACTATCTTCCTTTCAACATTAATCACATTTGAGCCTTCCTTTTCATTGATGAGTCTAGTCCATGCATCCTCAAACTCGGCCCTCCAGATGTTTTGAGACTGCAATTCCCATCATCCCTGACCACTGGTCCTGCTAGCTAGGGATCATGGGAGTTGTAGGCCAAAAACATCTGGAGGGCCAAGTTTGAGGAAGCCTGATCTAGTCCATCTTGGCCTTTTGTTGGGCAGGACTTCTGGCAATTTGTTGTGCCCATGCAAAAGCCCCAAACCCACAGAATGAGCTCATAGCTCCAAATGTGGGTGCAAGTCTCAGTTTTAGAGACAGGTAAATGGGGCTTGCTAGTATTGCCCACACTCAGGCTTGTGTGATCATTGCTACGATGCAACCTCTGCTTGCAGTCTACTGTGATCTGTAGACTATTAGCTACTCATTTGTGGCTCCCTGAGTGGTTATTTCATACTGTGCATTTAATGAGCTGTTTTCCTCCTACTCAGTTTCTCTGGACATTTAAAAACAATGAACAGCAAAATAAATACAAGTTCACTAAGTGAAACATTGCTTTTATACATGTTGCTTGCAAGGCTTGTAAATCCGAAGGCAATTTGTAACTTGTATTTGACTGCTGCAGATTTGTGCATTTGAACTGAAATTCTGGTTTTAAAGCTATTATTTGATTTTAATAAATGTATACCCCAATTTTCCATCTGAAGATGCTCAAGACAGGTAACGATAAGATATAATCTGTTTTCTATTAAGGAACACTTAAAAATATATATCCATGGATATTTCCAAAGCCAAGCCAGTATGAACTATGTGCAATCCTACTGTGAAGCATTGTCTAACGTGAGGAATGGGCAAATGTAGGTGGACATTTTCCATTCTATTGCTTCAGCACTAAACTGGAAGTGTACAAAACACAGTTTGAAAGAAAGAACAAGCTAATATCCTGCCATAAGGTCTTGACCCATCAGTACTGACTTGATCTGTCTTGTGGATCAGCAGCATAGTTGACCCAGAGCAAAAGTGAAACCCCCATGTCTGAATCCTTATACAAGGATCATACAGTAGATACGATTGGTACTCGTGTTGCGTACCGTCCTCCTTACTTTGGGTTACGAGCTTCACTAACCCGGAAGTAGATGCTCCTGGATGTGAACTTTGCCCCGGGATGTGAACAGAGGTCGCACTCCGGCAGCGCAGCAGCAGTGGGAGGCGCCATTAGCAAAAGCACGCCTCGGGTTATGAATGATTTCCGGTTATGAACGGACCTCTGGAACGAATTAAGTTCGTAACCAGAGGTAGCACTGTATTAGATTTTTCTATTGAAATGTCACTTCAGGACATACTTCTGAAAGTCTTCAGTCTGAGCAGTATAATATTGTAGATGTCTACTGAGACGTCAGTTCTACAGAAATTGATTGGATTTACTGCAAGCCAAGCCTTGTCCGATATATTTCAAGCATGGGAGTTAAATATTAAATTGTCAATATTTTCAGTAAAGCTACTACACCCAGCAATATCCATATGGAGATCACTACTCACATTCCCAGGAAGAACTTAAATTCGCAGCTCTGAAATCAAGTTCTAATGAGGAGAATTGACTTTTGAGTTCAGAAATTTGTTTCAGCTCGAACCTTGGTTGTATGTGGAGGCCAGACTGTGATTAGGCTTGATCCAAAGCTTCTGATTTATGACTAATACATCAGCTATGACTTGCAGCAATATTTATCCTGAACAGAAGTTTTCTGGTTACAAGGTGCATTTTAGGTGCATTAGGACAATCCTCATGTGCACCTAAAGACAGCAAAGATCTTGAGAACATAATCAGCGTATTAAGAGAGTGGTATTTAAATTGCTCAGATTTAATTATTATCCACAGAAATGAGCGCAGTCTCCTAACTCTCTCCGCTTAATCTGAAGCCATGCCTTTCTGCTAATTGACAAAAGCACATTGTTGCTTTTGAAATTCTCTCTTAAAAGTCAGTGAAGGCTACTAGTGACGCAAGAAGCATAAAACAGGAAAAGAAATAATTGCTGTCAAACGATCCCTTTGTATGTCCCCTTGTTCTATTAATCTTTTAATGTTCTATCAATGTTCTATTAAACTGTACTATTGCAAGCTTCCAACTTCGTGCAACCCCAGTATTTTTGGAAAGGAAAGCATTATGCCCCACGTCGGCCAGCAGAGGGGGTAGTGGTATGTTATCCACCCATTCTCTCATTTTCTGCACATCTCTAGATTTAGTTGAATATTACTGAGGAGTTGGTACTGTGTGTACCCGGTACCATGTGTCTCATTGTCTGGTCCTTTCAATCAAATGCTTATGGAAAATAATATAATACACAAATTCTAAGGCCATCACAATCCAATACAGAATTAGTTGTAAAGCCCATTGAAAATGTCTTTTGTGTGTTGCTAACTCTGTGTTTAACTGCAGGATTTGCAATAAGGATTCCACACTAATAAATATAGATATAAGAAAATAGCTTGGGGCTGTTTGTTTGTTTTATAAAAAGTGGGACATACCCCAAATTTGGAATAACTGTTGCTTCTTAAATACCCTTTTCAATATTGTGTAGCTAGTTATGAAAGCTACTGAAATAAAAGGCATCCCCCCCCCCCCGCAAAAAAATGTTATTTCTCCTACAAAAGTCTTTGTGACCTTCCAAATGAATAAATATATGTTACAAATATGTTAGATTGAGACTCCCCCCCCCTTTGCTTCCCAAATGCTCCTATGCTGTGCTGCTGCAAAGACAGAACACACACAAAATCATATTTACATAAGGGTAGTAATATTCCAAATGTATTCAGAAGAACACTTTTGGAAGACTTAATTGTGCAAAAATATTATCGCACATCTTCTCTGCTGAAAAATAAAACCTGCTTATAGTGCAATCCTACGCATGTCTATTCAGAGATAACCTGAATCGGAGAATCTTGGATACAGGACTGCAGCCTTAACAATATTGTATTTCTGAGAGCGCATTTAAGAAATAGGCAGTTCTGACATCAGTAGAACAGAACATGTTCACCTGTATATGCTGGGTTGGTTTTGCCTTGTTTAAAGTGTATAGAGGCATGAGTGAGATCAGAAGATGACACGTAAGGTCACTTTTGCTGCACTGCAGCAAGCTTTTTTATTAAAAAAAACAGCTTCGCTTTGTAGAGCTGTTGGTTTCCCTGCACCAGACGATCCTGATCAGCAGAGGGCGCAATGACTTTGCAGCAGAGGACAAACAAATCCTCGCATGCAGTGCTATCCATCAAACCTTGGACGCTAGGCAGAAAATAATAACTACACCGAACCAGAAGGTGCTGGCATGAAATTACATTTACATGGACAATTGCTAATAAGTAAAAGCATCCATTTGTAATCTAGGGGAAAGGACGGCCCAACTGTGCTTGTTTTGAAGGGGGGAAATGTTTACACACATCATTCTAGCCTTCAGATATTTATGAAGACTCCGGGGGAAATCAAAACGTTAACAAGACTGCAGTCTCATGTGTCCCATCGAAATCAGTGGATGACAAAATATATTTCTGAGTAAGCATGTTCAGGACAGGAGAGCACATCTGAAAAACAGAACAAGTTGAGCAGCATCTCATCTCGCTAGAACATCTATAGCTTTACATCTTTGCCCTATAAGATCGGTTTTTTTGCCACTGCAATAAATATAAGAGAATCCAGAAAACTCGATGTGCTCTGCACAAAACCAAACAACCTTTATTCCCTTTGGGCACTGCTTGATCACTCTTGGTTTCAGGTACAGAGGGGTGTGCGGGTGTGTTTCAACTCCCTGCATATTTCTAGAAATGCCCAAATTGCTAAAAATGAAAAAGGCAGCCAAATCAGCTTTTCCCTCTTTTTTCTTTTGCCTGATTATTAAGGAACTCGTGTTTCTTTTGTTAGAGAAAGCCAGGCATGCTGAAGGATGGGTAATCACCTGTAATTTACGCGTCTTGTCAGCACTGATGGAAACTCTTTAAATGGATGCCTGTGCAAGCCTGCAGACATCACACCACTGAAGAGCTTGAAAATATCCTATGGCCGATCTAACCCAGTGTCCTGTCCCTGATAGTGGTCAGCATTGGCTTTTGAAGATGAAGTGAAAAACTGCACAGTGAATTGCAAAGCAATGATTCAATTGCATGCTCTGCAAATGTTACAAAATCAGCTATGCGGACAGATGGCTCATCCATACATTTAAAGTGGGCAGTAAACTTCCTGTACCTCCTTTAATTCTTCATTGTCCATATGGCTTTCTCCTTAAAATCACTGCATTCCCACATTTTCCCCTCCCTCCAGATTTTCTCGTACCCTCTCATTTTCAGAGTATCCCTGGTATGATACAAGCATGGCTGAGTGAAGGGAGCGTGTGTCAAGGCTGTGATTTGGCAAGGAGGTTGTGTGGACAATGGAGAATCAAGGGAGGGACAGGAGCCCTACTGTCCCTTTAAACAGTACAGTGGTACCTCGGGTTAAGTACTTAATTCGTTCCGGAGGTCCGTTCTTAACCTAAAACTGTTCTTAACCTGAAGCACCACTTTAGCTAATGGGGCCTCCTGCTGCCACCAGAGCACGATTTCTGTTCTCATCCTGAAGCAAAGTTCTTAACCTGAAGCACTATTTCTGGGTTAGCGGAGTCTGTAACCTGAAGTGTATGTAACCTGAAGTGTATGTAACATGAGGTACCACTGTGCTATGAAGTGCATGAGGAGGAAGATGCACATAGTAAGTAATTCTATATTATGTGGCAGGGGGAGCCTTCAGTTGCTGTCAGACTATAACACCCATCACCTTTGACCATTGGTCATTCTGACTGGGGCTGATGGGAATAGTTAACCACAACATTCTAGGGGTTACCATGTCGAATCCTTATGCTTTACAGCTTGGCCAAGGGCAACTCTCCATGGAGAAACCATTTTCAACAGCATTCCCCTGGTGACTGTTCTCAGGCTCTGAGAAATTAGCTGTACGTAGTTGACATATTTTGAAGAGGCTGTGATGGGAGAAGATGCACAAGTGAGATGTGTTGCTTCTTGCTGCACTTACTATTTGGAAGGTGCGAATCTTGGGTGCTCAGATATCTTGTGCTCCCCCCCACACACACACTTTCTATTTTGCAGAAAGTAACACAGTAAAAACTTACTTTAAGGGTGTGGTAAAAAGCCCGTCTCATGCACATTCATTCCCATTGTGCATTTATTTTATGTAGCTGACACCCACAAATTGCATAAAACAAACAAACAAGGCCAAACAAATGCCACCCTGGGCATCAGTGGCGACTAGCGGCAGGGATACATTTGAAACTAGCTTTCATAAACAGCCATGCAAAGGCCCCCATTTCTAATTATCATTCCTGTGGTGGGAAATAAATGTGAAGATATATACATACAATAAAAGGAAAGGCAACAGAAATATTGAATGGACTGACGAGTCCATCTTCAATAAGTTGGCTCCCATGGCATATTTTAATGGAAGATATAATAAACGCTCAGGTAGATACAGGTCTGTGTATTTGTGGAGCATATCAACCATTATTTTCGATATGTTGCTTTCCCCCAAGAAAATTTTCATTTTATGTTTTATAATAGATATATTGAAATGTGTGACTTTGAAAAAAAATTATAAACACTAGATAAATAGGCTAGCTACAAGATGGCCTTATTCACACCAGTAACCCAGAAGCATTGGAATGGCAGGGGGAGATTGGGGATTAGCCACCCCACCCTGCTGCTGTTTTAAACAAGCCATCAATATAACTGGAATTTACTTCCAAGTCAATAGTCTTAGGATCACAACCTCAGACGTTTCATACTAGCAAAGAGGTTTTTACGGTATAGTGCGTTGATTAGTGCAGGAGTTAAGAATGCTATCTTAGAATTCCAACTCTGATTCACAAGTTTTATTCCAGTGGAGTGATGGGTCCTGCCATACCCCAGGGATGGGGAACCATTGTCCCTCCAGATGTTACTGGATTTTCAACTCCCATCAACTCCAGCCAGCATAGCTGCCATTGATGAGGATGCCAGTGGTGAGGAATGATGGGTCCCACAACATCTGGAGGACTGCTGAGTTTCTATCCCTGCTATACACAAAAACAAGATGTTGAGTGCTATTGATTGCCAGCCTGTGCTTAAGAGATCCACCATACAGGATTGACCTGACAATATTTTTTTCTGCCTGAGGCAAACAAGATTGTGCATCCCCTCCTGCCGCTTCCATATACAGTGGTACCTCAGGTTACAGACGCTTCAGGTTACAGACTCCACTAACCCAGAAATAGTACCTCGGGTTAAGAACTTTGCTTCAGGATGAGAACAGAAATCGCATGGTGGCTGCAGTGGGAGGCCCCATTAGCTAAAATGGTGCTTCAGGTTAAGAACAGTTTCAGGTTAAGAACGGACCTCCAGAACGAATTAAGTTCTTAACCTGAGGTAACACTGTACTTAAGTCAAGTGGACTGGCAGGAGAAACTTACTTTAATCCTGATTACAGGACAGTGTCCTCCACCATTCCTGAGGTCTGCAAGCTAGCTTTGGGGCACAGAACAGCACCTGCAATACACACAGCTCTGTTCTCCAACACCTCACAACTACCAGCCAGCATCTGCTGCCAGAGTCAACGATCTCACTCTGCTTAATGGTAGAGCTGGTCCTTCTGCTAGATGGAGATGCAGAATAGCTGCATCGCTAAAAGTTATATAAAAAGACATTTAAAACTTACATCTCATTATGCCAATAGCTGCCTACCTGCTAAAATCCTTTCTACCAGTACTGATGACACAGCCGTGTGTTCATATTGTAGTCATTTTAATTGTAAGAAAAATCCGTATTGAATATAAAATCTGCCACAGATCACTATTCAATCACTCAGACTGCAATCCTCAATACAGTGTTGCACCAAAATCCCCACTAACTTGCAAGTAAATACGCACTGCCAAACTCTGGCATCCTTTGCTCCTGGAATGTACACTGAAAACATCACCACCTATTCCCTACCTTATCTTTGAAATCTTATTCTGTGTTTGCCTATCTGGCACTGGAGTCAATATCCATGACAACATTATTAATGAGGTTCTTATCCTGTCGCTCCTCTTCCTAGAGCTCTTGCCATTTAAGCGACATGCTTAAAAAATTAGTTCACTGATAAGAATGAAACTTCAGATGAATTGTGGGCAAAGCCCTTAACACCCATGTGGGATCATAATGATGCCCTACATCAAAGGACACCTTCCCACAGCAAGAGTCATTGACAAGACAGAGGCTGAAGTTGTTCTGGGAAGGACTGTGCAACCATGACTGGACTGACCGAATGACATTGCCTTAGCTTCACTGAGTGGGAACTGCTACTTATCAACACACAAACTGCTAGCTAGAGCTGCTGGTTATAAAATAACGTAACAATACCCTATTCTTTCCCTTCCAAATGAGACTGTTGTATCATTTGGTGTGGAGAAAGTGTCTTGGCTCACATACTACATAGGAGTTAGATAGGAAAGGGGCATCTGTGGCCCTCCAGATGTTGGGCTATAGTTCCTATGAGTCTCAGCCATCATCCCTCATCTTCATGCTGGTTGGGATTGATAGGAACTATAGTTCAATAACATCTGGAGGGCCATAGGTTGTGGTTCAGAAGCACCTGCAGAGACACATGTTTCCTTCCCCTGAGTTTAGAGGTGCCTGTGACATCGCTGCAAGTCACTTTCCACTATCTATGTTATTTTGAATAGTCATTTGACAACAATTTTATTCCATTTTATTTCTTTGCATTAGAAATTGAACATCACCATCTTCAGCACACAACTCTTTCTGTTGTTGTTTTAAGGTTCTCTCCCCCTATAACCAAACTTTTCTTTTGTAGGGGATTGCATTCTCTTTCATTACATGAAGATTTAGCTGTTGTGGTCAACAGCTAGCACTGATTCAGGAGTATCAGAAAGCTGACATTGCCACCAAGGGAAAAACCCTCCTTTTTAAAGTGCCAACTAACATCTGCTCTAACATGGACTCTTAAAGTAAAAAATAAATAAATAAAAGTTGTCATGTTTTTAGTGAGATTTAATGAGGCTTCTGAGCAATCCTGGGTATCTTTCCCAAAGAAAGAAAGACAGGATAGTAAAGTTTTCATAAACAACTAAATGAAAATATGGAAGTCATATGGAAATATGTCAGACTATGTGACCAAAGCCACACTTTGGAATCTTGAACCTTAATCCAAATTGTTGGGGGCCAAAATGTCCCCCCACTTTTCATTGTGCAACTCACATGTAGACCTACAGGTCACAAATTTCATAAATGTCATACATATTTCAGCCAGTTCCCACTTACTGTTTTCCTCAAAAACAGAATGCACTCTGTGGAATACAGTGTGACACCACTGGTAGTTTGTTACTGTACCTGACTTAAATGATAAAGATGCATATATATATGCTGCATCCGTTTTATTCCTATTTGTGAGTGAATCCCGCACATCCCCAGTGCACAGTGGTATATCCTGTTTGAGGCTTTGCATGAAATCTAGTTAGCCTTGTTTGCAAGTATTAATGTCACCCCAAGAGAAGACTGAAAGTAAGAAGTGTTTACCACAACAATCTCTGGTAAACCATGGCCTGATCTATAGAAGTGGAAGATGCATGCAATAAATGTTACTGATTCAATTTCAGCTCTGGGTCAAGGAGGCTGGAATTCTTGACATCCTTTCCTGTGAGTAATCCCCACTGAACACAGTGAGACTAATTTCTGAGTAAGCATTGGAATGCACCACTAATTAGATCTATTTAGTGCTGCTGCTGCTGCTGCTTCCAATAAATTAGTTCTGCAATTATTATTATTTTTTTAAAGGATAATCCTGCTTCCCAGAAATACTGTACTCCAAAATCAGTTTTCCAAAAAAGCAGTAAAGTTGACAGGCATGTGCTGGGTAATATCACTGCATTCTCCATTTGTGGAGCACTGTAGTCCTGACTGGGTGAGTTGAATTGTGGAAAATTGATGTAAATATGGTTTTGCCTTGAGTTGGACACAGTTGGCCCTTTGGATTCCTTTCTTCTATGGTTTGCAGTATATTGTGAAGTTACTATGGCACTATGTTGGCAGAATCAATAAGCAGATAAGGAAGTCTAAATGAAGGTGTGAAAAGTTGGTGTAATTGCAGAATTCATTTTTACTACAAACATTTACAATAGAGACATACTTGAGAATACTCATTGCTCTATATTTTAAGGCAGAATGGTCATATATACAGATTTGAAGGAAAAGCATACTCTAACTTACCTAATAAAAGTTTGTTTTTATCTCTACAATCCGGTGTGTTCCATGGATTGTTACACGAAGCCCAAGGTAACACTTGTACAAGGGATGCAAAAAGGTAGAAAAGTGTGTAGCACAATATAATATTGTAATATATGGCTATTAGGACAGAGATAATCAGCATAGCAATGCCACAGCCTGAAAAAAAAAGAGAGGATCAAGGATCAGGGAGGATCACAATTTAAACTACTAAAAATACATAGGCTTGTATCCAAATAGTTCATACACAGAGTAGAGCAAAGGAAATTAATGGACCTAAACTTGCCACATCCCATAATTTGTATGGGTTTACTCTGAGTAGGGCTAACATTGAATATCATCCAGAGTGAACTAAAGGATAACATTGAGGCTTCCTAGGCATATACAACATGAACACATTTTAGTTTAAATAGCATCTTATTTTTCAGGCATTTTCTTTTATTACTGAAAATAGTTCAACACGCCATGCAGCTCAATCCTATCTATTTTTAAGTGCCCCTGAATTCAGCTTGGCTTTCTCCCAAGAAAATGTTGTGCTGGAATGTAATTCATAGTGCTTAACAGAATATTTTTGTCTTGGCACAAAATCCATCTAGGATTGCCATATAAGAGGGCAGTGGAGCTGTCACCCCATTCTTGAAGACCACACGTGATTTATTACTTTATGGGATCTACATTTAAAGGATAAATGCTTTCTACATTAATATCAGCACTCTTGCTTCTACAAAAATAATATTTTCATTATCTTGATTGATCTTGGATTGAATCTTTCTATGTTCCAAAGTAATATCTAATTCTGCATCATGGGATTATAATGATAAGTCGTCACTTAGTTCTTTGCCTTGCTGGATTGTATAATGCTTTGATTACTCAATAAAGTTTCTTTTTTAATGCTTTTAAAATACACTGTTCTGTTGCAATTCCCTAAGAGTGTCAGAAGAGCCTGCTGGCTCAAGCCAATGACCCATCCAGCTCAGAATCCTGTTTTCACAGGGGACAATCAGATGCGTAAGATGCATACCTACAAGCAGGACCTGTACACCAGAGCACTCCATCCTGCATTTTCCAGCAACTAGTATTCAGGAAAAACATACTGCCTCTGACCATGGAAGCAGAGCAGAGCCATCAGGCAAGTAACCATCGATAGCCTAATGCCCTCCACCAATTTGTCCAATTATCTTTCAAAGCTTCTTCTCATTTCATGTCAGTACATTTGTCACCACCACACCAGCCAACATGAACCTTGAAACAGCTCTCCCCAGTGCTGCCTATACAAGGGAAGTGGGAAAGTACCATGCGGCATGGTATGTGTGAGATATTTAGCACTGAAGGGAAGTGCTATTTTCTTATGAGACGTACGTGACACCATAAAAGTGATGCAGCCGTGGAATGCTCTCCTCCTGCTGGGAAGTGCAGCATGGATCCACTAAAGCAGAAAAGTGCTGCATTACTACTACATCAGTCATTGCAAGGTCACCTCAAGGTCAAAGTCAGATTGCAGCGCATCAGCCACTGTTCTCGTAGCAGTGCCACACAGAGGAGAACCCATGTCATCTCTCTTGCTTTGAACTGAAGGAAAACCATGATCTCCAAGTTAAAAAGACACACACACACACACATACCATGCACACAAAATGCCACAGGACAAGGCATTGTTTCTGCTCAGCTCACCTTGTAAGGCAGGGATGGCTTTCCAAACAGACACAGGTCCCTGACTAGCAAACTGCCCCAGAGAAACCTCCAGGAAGAAGATGGGGACCCCAGCCAGAGCCAACATTGTCAAATAGGGAATAAGAAATGCACCTAATGGAAGAAGAGAATACAGATCTCAGGGATAGCATGGGTGGGAAAGGGCACAGCCCTGACATTTTGTAGCTGTTCTGTTTTGTGCATTGCAAAAGCACTTTACAATCCTCCTCCCCGCCCCAAACCCCTGCAGAGCAATACCAAACTTTTTGAAACTAATGTATTTCCTGTTTAGAAACCCTTCGCAGAGATGCTTTGTCGGCAGAAAGCAGGGCTCTCTCCCTTGGGAAAGCTTTGCATGTTGGTCAGATTGGCAGAAGGTATTTTCATGCCCCATAAAACCCACAGTTATAATTACCAGGGCATATTAAAACAAAATTAGGCTGATCCTAACAATCCTTATTTTGAAGGTAAAGAAAGCAGGCTAAAGAAAACACATTGGTGCCCACTCCTAATATCTACCCAGAAGCAGCCCCACTGAACTCTGTACGGGTTACTAAGACTGCATCCACGAGACTTCCAGTTCAAGGGGTAAACCTGTGTATACAGATGGTTGTCAATCCTATTAGATTTAGTGGAACTTAATTTCCTGGCAAATACGTGCCAGATCTCAGCCTGTGCAGGGCTGTTCCCCCTTCTAGCCACCTCGACAAAACCTGCCTTGTTCAGTTCAACCGCTCCTGACCCGCCTTCTCCTTGGGGCATATTATGGATTTGCTTCTGCACCGTGTCAAACAAGGCTGACTGTTCGGAGTGGAAATGGCTGCCAGACTTGCTGCAGGTGGTGCAGCTAATTCAATTACTACTCATAATTTCTCTCATCATCACCTACAACTGCGTCTCAGGGCTTCCTGGAGTGTGTCCTGGGGAAGGAAAGTCAGCGTTGTTTTTAAGAGGGGCGGATGAGGGGGTGGGGATCGCGCTGGAAACAGCCGGCTCCTAATTTCAAATTTTAAAATAAATCACGTTGGGATGGCATTTATGCATTTGACAATGAATTCTTCCCAGCAACTGTGTTCGTTACTTGTATAAAATACAGCCCGCAGCCGCTGCTGTGATGTGGTTGACTCACATTAGGAGGGAAGCTCAGCAAACCTGGACTCCCCACGCTGAGACTGCTGTTCAGAATTCTGTTGTGAAATCGAAATCAGGAGAGCTTTGCAATGATGCCAAAAAGACAAATCATTTGCGCTGGACCAGGGACTGCGCCTGCGCAAACTTGAGACGCAGCGCCTTAATCTGCCTGTTCTGTTACCCATATTTGGGAGAGATCCTCAATGAACTCGGTAGAATATATTTCTGGGTATACTGGCTTCGGATTAGGTACAATAAGTGCGTCTGTGTGGTTTCTTTCGATCCCACTGAATTGGGAATAAATTTACTGAGATCCCAAAGCACATGTGTTCAGGATTTCAGCCCTAACCCGAATTCAGCAGCAGTTTGGCTAAATGGCATGTTGGGTAAATCACGTGTATGGAATAATGATGATTAATTAATATATATATCGGGTATTGATAAAAAATACACCCTGGAAACCTTGAGGTTTAGAATAACCAGAGTTGAGTCCCCCCCCCCCCCGTTTGAAATTGAATCATAATAAACAACCACTTCTTGTAGATTCTGAGACAACCACATGTTTTTGTTTTATGTGAAGTTGAAAGTTTTCTCCAAAACTGCAAAATCCTGTGATTTCACACAGAAAAAGCTCAGCGGGTGGAGCATCTGCTTCGTATGCAGAGGTCCCACGTTCACGCCTCGGCATCTCCAATTGGGGCTGGGAGGAAACCCCGCCTGAAATCCTGGGTTGCTGCTGCCAGTCAGTGTAGACAATACTGAGTTAGATGGGCCAGTGGTTTAGACTCAGTATGTGGCAGCTTCCTATGTTCCTAAGAAAGGTGACTTTTGTGGTGTTGGGTGTACTGACTACATGAATGACAATGGGTAAACTAAACAGTGATAGTGGGCTATATATGCACCGAGACATACAAACGAGAAAAATATGTTAACATGCAGCGTTCAGCAGAAGGTGAAGAATTGCCGTTTAGGCTTAGTCCAATTAATCAGAGCGGGAAAATTATATGCACTTTTTCGCTCATGAAATTCTAATATCTGTAAGGCTGGTCTTGTTTTCTCTATATGTAATATACGGGTTGGATAGGAAATCGCCAAACTCCGATAGTAATTAAAGCAACGTCGAGATTCATGGCAATAATGCACTATGAGAAAGCCGGAATGTTTTAAATGCACATTCTACTATTTTCGTTTGTGATTGTGAGAAGTATGTTACATCTCTTTCATTTCTGAACGGGGGGGGGGGGGAGAATCATTTTGTTTTAGGCATTGTCTAATTCTAATAAATGAAAATAGTTTTATCTTTGTGGTTTCCCAGTTTGGATGTTGCCCCCCCCCCTTTACTGTAGTCAAAACTGGTGGGAAAATATTTCCAAAATAGGGGTTTTTTCCCCCATAAAGCAAGAAGGTTCGGTGGACGGGACTGGTAAAAATTCTCACGCAGTTTTTCGGAGCTTGATTGCCGTATCAACTATATTTTGTTTTATTTTTCAGAGAGGTCGGTAGAAAGCTTTACTGTCTCTTCACTTTCCAGACTCTAGTCCCTAATCCGTTGCCTGTTTATTTTGAAGTTCCCAAAAGAAGGAAGAAAAGCTGTTTGGGGAGGACAATTTGGAGGGAACAAATAGTCGGAAGGGAAAGGGCTAAGGCAGCAGACACTTCTCCGCCCCCTCCGTTCAAATTGGCAGCCCCCCCCCATGCTTTTCAGTTTAAAGTGGGCTTCGGGAGACCTTGCACCTCTAGCGTACAGTTTGGGCCCCAAAGGGTCCCATTAGTTCAAGAGGGCTGGTTTCTTAATGACTGCGTCGAATTGCAACCATGATCATCTGCATGCAGACTCTTTCCGAAGGATTTGCTGCGAAAATCTGCTCTCGCTTGATTTGCTCTTTGAAATGATTGCCTCGCTCCCTTTACTTCGAGGTAGTCACCCCGAAACATTTGGAAGAATAAAAGATCTCCAACGCTTGTTTACTCAGAAGCAAGTCTCGCTGAGCTCAGCTGGGTGCACAGCTGGAAGATCGCAGCCGATCCTAAGCATGCATATTTGGAAGCAGATGTCATCGTTTCAAAAGAGATCCATCCATCACTCCTTCAGTCCTTTTATGTTTTGTTTATGTATACTGTACATTCTGTTAGGTTTCGCCAAGGTCAGTTTCAGCAGTGGCGGAGCTTCACTGCAGACCTTAAACCGAACGATTTGCTTTTAACTGATAACATAGAATGGCACACTTGTCGTCCGCATCGGGTGGAATAAAGACCTTACTCCGGGTCACTAATGCGGATTAGAATTTACTTCACCCGCAAGCATGCCTTGAAGTCTATTTTGTTCATTCTTCACGCAACGCAGATTATAGGATAGGGGCGTGATATGGGGTGCTTAATGGATACTTCTAACATAAGGTGAAGTAACCTTTCCTATGAACACCAAGATCAAGAGATAATCTCGCTTTTTAACCCAGGGGCATCGATTTCTCTGGCTGCCCCTGTTTTCTAGAACAGGGCTTGCGGGTTTCCGAAGATGGACAGCTTCTAACCCCGCCCCCTGTCCCGCCCCTTCCCCCCTCGCCATCAGCAGCACCCACCCCTTTGCTTCTAAGGCACTGGCTGAAAGCCCGATCCAGAAACCAGAGGGAGTGGGGAACTCGAATTTAAGCTGACTGAGGAAGCAGTTTACGTTCAAGCTCGGCGCTCCGTTTAACCCGGCTGGTGGATCAAAGGCCCCAGCGCTACCCCTTTCTGAACTGCAGGGTGTAAAAAGAGAGGAAAATCCATACCTCCCCCATTCTTAAAGGCCAGGTACGGGAACCTCCAGACATTGCCCAGCCCTACTGCATAACCCACCATGGAGAGGATGAAGTCCAGCTTGCTAGACCAGTTTCCCCGGGCTTTATTTTCGTCCCCTTCATCCTCCTCCTCCGGCTGGAGGGAGACAGAAACAGAAACACAATTACATCGACGCGATAGCACACAACGAGTTCAGATGCGGGATGTCTGAGCTGCCATCCCTAGGCAAACTGCACCGCTGTAGTTGCAGTAGTAATTGGTTTTATATTTATATACATAATAATAGATTATTATTCTTATTCATCAGTCCATACAATAAACACAAGAAAAATAGCAAGAAAATACAGAGGTCTTGAGTTTAGGGGACCCTTGAGAGCTACAGCATTTAATCGTGGCGTGGGGAAAGAATGAACTGAAAATGTCCTCTAGGAAAGTTAGAGGTGATTCACTCACACAGGTCCTTCGCTGGGAATCTTAGGACTCGCTGATCTGCAGTTGGTTCTGTCACAAAACAAGAGAAAGCCCCAGGCACTTTTAAGTCCCCTTGTTGAAATCGACGAGAGTTTAATAGACGTGACTTCTGATCATGTCCTCCTCCGAGTTTGAGGTCATAAGATGATCCCTGGCCAGCTTCCCTGCCTGCACCCCCCACGTGTGAATGTGGAAGGCAAACTCCAGTGGCATTTGGAGCAAACATGCCCTGGGCAGGAATGGGAAGAAGATTAGAACAAAAGCGGAAAACCTGAGAGTGCCTAAGGCGAGACCGAGTTGCGCCGAGGGTCCCACTTCAAGGCTTCATGTGGCTGAGTTAAGCAGTAAGCGATTGGGAGAGGCGAGCTGGCGCCCTAATGACTCGCGCCGGCTGTCTGCTGCGCACAGCGCTTTTGGGAGCATTTGCCCGGGGCGCGTGAACTGTCCCCCTGGTCGTTTGCCATCCCTCAACCCCCAGTTACCACACGGTCCATTCTCCCTCCAGTCACTGCTTAGGGAAAGAAGAGCAGCGAGGCGGGATGGGGCTGTGTGTGTGTGTGTGTGTGTGTGTGTGTGTGTGAGAGAGAGAGAGAGAGAGAGAGAGAGAGAGAGAGAGAGAGAGAGAGAGACGCGCTTGAACTTACTGAAGAGCTAAAGAAAGCGGGGAAAGAGGCCTGTGGCGATGAGAAGCGCCGGTTTGGCGCTGGGCTGGGACCACACAGCTTCAGTCATACGCAGGGGCGACGCTTCGGTGGAGGAGCTCGGCCGAGGGGAGGAGGCAAAGCATTTTTCGGGGGGAATGTCCTCCTGGAGACCACTTGAAGGCACTGGCGACGCTACCAGACCCAACTCGGGGCTTGGTGAACCCGAACGGGAGCGCGCGAGGTGATGGAAGTTCAGCCTAAGTAAACTCGCCACACACGCGCGGGCGCGCGCGCCGCTGGGGAGGGTCCCGAAGTCCTAAGAAAAGTCTGTCCTGAGGAGAAGGAGGAGGAGATTCAGGCTTCCTCAGCTTCGCTGGGATACAGCAGCAACCACGTCATGACGCACGACCTGCGCGCTGGCCTTTGGTTCGACCCGCCAGGGCTGAGTGGCCGCCATTGTCTTCTTCCAGGCCTAGGCCGCCCCAGGGCCTTGGATGTCCCCTGTCCGCAAGGCACAGCCCCTCTGTCACTGAAGGGCTGAAAGTTTCCCTTTCTGGACGAATAGGCAACTCCTAAGGGCCGAGGCGAGGGATCTTCGCCCCCGTTAAATATTGGGGGGTGGCGCTGCTTCCCTAAGTTGAGGGGCATTTGCCATTCAAATACTGTGCGCGCACCGTGTCATATGATCGATTATGTGGGGCCGGTCCTACTCCTTCCTCGCCAATATTTTGCTCAAATTGGCGCCTTTGAGCCCAGCGGTTCATCGGGACTGCGGGGAGAAAGGATGAAGGTTCTCTTCCCCACGGACCCGATCCTGCTCCCTCCCACGAACACAACACCCGCGCGCGGCTTGGCAGATACAGTGTGATCAAGCGGTGCGCCGATTGTCGAAATCAAATAGATCAGATGTAATAAAAGTTGCGGCCCTGATATGTAAACTCCGCCGCGACTGAGGGCGAATGAGTCCTTGGCTTGAGGTTAACTGTAGCCGGTGTGGTGTGGTGTAGTGGTTAGAGCAGTGGTTCCCAACCTTTTTTGGCCATGCCCCACCTAAGCATCTCTAAAATCTTGATTGCCCCTCCCATATAATTCTTATTCAAAAAGTGAACTCCTATTCACGTGGAGGAAGCCATTAACTTGGTCTAAACATTCTCGAATTGCCCCCCCCTTAAAAATCAAATTGCCCCCCTGTGGAGGGTGTGCCCCATGTTGGGAACCACGGGGTTAGGGCTTCCGGCTTCGATCTGGGAGACGAGGCTTCGAATCCCTGACCTTGGGCCGAACATTATCGCTCCAAACTGACCTCACAGGGTTGCTGTGTGAAGATAAAATGGAGAGAGGAAGAAGCAAATACGCCAACTTGAGGTGCTTGGAGGAAAAGCGGAAGATAAATTTAATTTTAAAAGTGTACGAACTCAGTTCTTTTTTTCTTTAGTTGGACACCAGTTTGCATTGTAGGGAGGGCAAAGAGGACACTGTGTCAAACTGTAGATTATCCGGAAACGGGTTAAAAAATACCCACTTTCTCGTGGGTAGCAGGAATCAAATCGCAAGAATGAACAAAAAATGCACCGCGGGGACTGAATCTTCAGATTTGCTCGCTACTTAGGCAACGTGGTCCACCACATGCAGCTGAGCCCACAAATGAACCATCTCGATCTAACTTAGCGGAATTTCTGAAAAGTAACCCAATGTTGTTCCTCTGAGCACTGACACTTAGATCGTTTGAAATCGTAGTGATGAAACTTAATTGTGCTAAGTGGGCGGATATATCTGTCCTTCACTCGAGAACATGTGATAACGGCATTCTGAAAAGTGAACACCTTTGCGTTTGATAGCTTCTCACGCGAAGCTTCCACCGTAACCTTCAGTGGTTCTAATGTACAGTCAAATCCGGTTTTGCAAACCACAATAATGTACATGGCCTTAACTGCACATCTTAAGCCCACGGGGAGCCAACCACATAATCTGATGTCTTTGCACTTGTACTGCTCATGAGGGAGCAGTAAGATGCTGTCTTCACGACCAGAAAAGCAGTCAAACGGACACCTTAACCGAGACTATAGATGCGCTGCTCCGAATTGTGTGAATGCGGACGGGAGGGCGCAGCATGCTCTACTCCGCACCAACCCCTTCAGAGCGGAGAAAGACAGCGCTGCCTCTAGCCGTGGACGCCTCTGTTTCTTAGCAGAGGCCACTGTCTTGCCAGGGTACCAGGTGCGCGCTTTCACCAGCCCGGCCCCATTTCTACATCACACCGCAGTGCCCGGGACTTGCTCACTGACCCCGAGTGACGATTGAACTGTCTGAGATGGAGTGATTGATCACAGAGCCCGGGCCCGGTGGGGCTTCGAGCAGAGGGCCTGCTACGGTTGGCTCTTTGCTTGGGTGGTTTTTTGTTGTTCGCTTTGATTGCCTTCCCCGTTTGCTCGACAGGCAAGAGCGCTCCCCAAGGGTCCCTTTTGGACAGCGGCGCTGGGGACGCTCAGAGCCGGGAAGGAAGAGTGAACTTTGGCAAACTGGAGTCGCAGCTACAAATGCTCCTCTGAGGGGGAGGGGGACTCTTCTCGCGCACGTGCCAGAGAAAGAGATCGGGTTAATTAGGTTAATCAGCTATGAATAGCGCTCAGACAAAGCGGTGCAAGGTAATGAGTATTTTTCGATTGGAGGTGGCAGGTCCCGCCGCAGCAAACGACAAGAGGCCAATGGGACTTAATCCGTTTTTGTTATGGTTTCTCTCTGCCAAGCTAGCTAGAGATACATAATCACAGAAGTAGGTGGAAATATACATACGCCCGTGTGTATTACAATTGTCATTGCCCACCAAAACCTTAAGAATGGGTCGGCTAAGAAATTAATAAATACTCATATTTGTTTGCTTTTGCGTGTCAGTTTCCCTCCACCCTCCCAGACTCAGGCGAATACTGTATGACTTTTTGCGCAGTTGATTGGAAGGAAATATGTGTGCGTTGAACAGGGTAGTTACGCAGTTAGTCTCAGGATGTTTACTCGGAAGTAAGTCCAGCCTGTTCAATAGACTTACTCAGCAACAGGGAAACATTTTAGCCAAGTTCTATTTCGCCTTATAGATCGATTTCCCTTTTCGCGCTCCAGTGTCCAATAATGACCACATTTTATGATCTGTTGGAGGAGATCCACTTCCCTTCTCCTAATTGGTGCCTGAGCCCCAGGAAGGAGAGAGAAGAGTTATTTCAAGTCTTTGTGCTTAAGAGAGAAGAATAACTAGATCATCATTGTCATCATTTCCAGACCCTCGTTTTCCTTCTTTCTACTGCACGCAGGAGGAGGACTATTTTCAAGATCGCTCACTGCCAAGCCTAAATCTGATTTAGTATACCCGAAGTTTCTATTAGGGATGCATTTTACGTGGAAAGTGGCATTGGTGGGCATCCGCCTATGTTCAAACCACTTGTGTTAGATCCGAAAAGGCATGGGGTGGGGAAGACAGAGAGAGGCAGAGACAGAGAGAAAGAGAAGGCAGTAACAGGGGGAAACGACTTACCTCAGTGACCGCACGGCCAGGGAGAACAGACGTGATCCCATCTGTGCCCAAGACCACGGTGCTCTGGCTCATGTTCACCCAAGCGCCCTTGGCATTGTTTTGCTCCAGTGTGCTCTTACCAATACTTTGATTAGCTTCCCCGTCTGTGCTTTGCAACGGGGGGATTTTGCAAGGGGCAATGTGGGCCTGGAGGGTGTTCCCTGCGCTGGGGGCGTTCTTGAGAGGGAAAGGGTCTATAGAGTCTTGCACGGGGGCGAGTTTGCAGATGCCAACTTTGGTCCTCTCGGAATCATTTGCCTTGGCTTCGTCGGGTGGCAAAGTTTTGTTGTCGCTGGAGAGAGCGGTGGCGACTTCGGACAGCTGGGACGGGACTTGGGAAGGCAGGTTCTGCGGGTGCTCCGTCTCGGGGCTGTTCCTTATCATCCCGGCGCTTTCCAGTGGCCCAGAGGCGGCTGACTCGGGGCTGTTCACCAGCTGTTTGCTCATCTCCTTTTGACTGGCGTAATCCTGAAAGAGCAGAGGCACATTGAAAAGAGTGAAGCAAAAGCGGACCTGCCACAGGACAAGGGGCCCGTCCCTGACATAAAGTGTTTGTATTGTGGTTGCACTGCTAAAGATAATCGCGAAGGCGTCGCAGCAGATCACGTTTAGGCAGCCCTCCCCTCGCTAATCTTCATACTGTAAGCTAGAACTGCATCGGCGCCCTCAGATTCCAGTATTAGATAGATGCAATATCGCTTCCAGCTCTCTGCTTGCAAACCTCCTTGATTTTCTCATCACGACTGTCGGATGCTCTTTTCTCCTAGCACCATTGTAGAAAGATTCTTTAATTTTACGCCCCATTTCCTTTCTGTCATTCAGCAATGCACACTAGCTTTGGATTGGGGGGGGGGGGGTCGGCATTCTGCCTTCGATGCAGCTAGCGAGACATAGCTCAATAATATTGGTTCCTATATTCCCCAAGTAATGATTTTTCTCAATAATTTAGTCTAATGGTAGAAAAAAGAAAAGGTCTGCAAGAAGCGTTAAAGGCACATTATCTATTACAACAAATGCTAAACTGTATTTTCTGAAATTCCAATCCTCAGCATGTTACTCAGAAGTAAATGGGATTTATTTCTCATTCAGCACAGGAAAATCTAGAGGTTTATTTTTTAGGCCGCAATTCTATACTATACTATTACTATACCATACTATACTATACTTGGGAGTAAGTCTCGGTTAACACAAAATGGCTGAGTCGGCATGTATAGTATTGCATTGCTAATATTTAAGACGCCTGTACTGTACCAGTATCAAATATTGGCCACATTCTTCCAACCTGTGTTTTAACTTTTTACATCTCTTTTTACATCTCTTAATCCTTTTGAAGGTGTGTGTTATAATAAACAACGGTGCTAACTAAAATCACACAACTTTAGAAAGTCACATTTTGCTGCCCTTAAGAGAATAACCCTTTACGATGCTGAAAAGCAAACACGTAGGCAGTTTCTTGTCCGCATTTGGATTTCAGGGTCGAGAACCCTCAAAACGCGCTTAATTAATAACTGCAGCTGCAGAACTTCAGTAAAGAAAGCAAATTTTACTCTTGCACTGAAGTACACCCACATTTTTGCATGTCCTCCCCACTTTTCCTTCCCACTGCCGCTTTAGTATATAGAGGAATGCGGAACGCTCTCTACACAGGAATGTGGACGTTCAGGACCCTGGACAGTGCCAACGCCTCCACTCGTCCCCTCCCCACTGCAGTCGACACTTTCCCAAGTCTAACAGTGCGCTGCTTATGTAGGTATGTTCCATTGAGAAGCATCTTCCACTTTGTACAGTGGGGCTCACTTTCAAGGAAGTGTATTCAGGACTGCAGGCTGAACCACATCCCCAAACTTAATTTGCAGCCACTTTTCATTTTAAGAGTAAAATGCAATTCCCCTCCAGCCTAAACATTCCCAAAAGAAACAGAAAAAGAGGGGGAAACCCAGAGCACCATCACTTACCATGTCTAAAGTAGCATCAGATAGAACCCGCAGAGGTAAAAACAGCAGCACAGGCAAAATGGGTAGACTGGGTTTTGCTCCGGCAAGACCAAAGCTTTCTATACCTCCGTGGGAAAGACTGGGTTTGCGTCAGTGCATAGCAAGGTGCCCTTCGTATGACATTTTCTTGATAATACGAGCTTGATAAATCATTACCCTTGGATTCGGATTTTAAAGGGACAACAAGAAGCCTGCGCGCCGGCTCGCTGTCACTCAGGCAGCGGTTAGGATTACGTGTTCGGTGTGACTCATTGGGGAGGGGGGGATATGCTGAATAAGCCAAGCCCAACGAAAGCAGAACTTTCTTGCTGGTAATTAGAAAAAGAACATGTGAGGAACACGTCCTATTGCACCCAAAGCACAAACGCGAGCCGCGAAAGACCTCCCCGCCTCCGCCTCCCTCCTGCGAGCACCGCTCTACGTCTCCTTACGCTTCAAGCCAGAACCTCTGCAATGGACACACCCCATTCCACCACGTCTTTCGACTTTTTTTTTTTAGACGCTTCAGCCCGTGCGCCTTCTTCTCTCTGCCTTTCAGCTGCAGGCTGGCCACGGCAGCGTTTTGATTTAATGTAACAGATCTTCAGGAAAGGGGAGGAATCTCCCCTCTCCCGACTTCTGTCCACAAAACGCAACGGGAGACATAACACAGACGAAATCAACCCAAGCAGCTCAGCAATGTGTTAATATCCATCGAGGTCATCTTTAGGGCAGTGGGGTGAAGAGAAAAAGACATGCCGAGCATATTTGATGCGTTTAAAAAATGCTTGAGGTTGAGCAGGTAAGGAGGAACTGTTGGATCCAATCTTCATGCGCAAAGTTGAAGCGCCCTTTGGACAACTCTGCGCATCCTAGAGAATTCCCGAGATTCTCTAAGCAGCTCTGGCTCATTGTTTCCCATGTAGCTTCGATGTGTAAGTAAAAGCTTTAGTTACAGAACAGCAGCCGTAAAAGGAACACGATTATAATTTTTGCACGCTTCCCAAACTGGACAGTACAGGGTACATGCTGCGGTCCTAACAAGTCACTCTTATGAGGAAACAATTTCCCTTAAAATCAATGCAAACGCATTTAGGGTCAGCGTGAGTTTTGAACATGTATGTATGTATGTATGTATAGTGGCCTTGTGCACATTGTGGAAAAGAATATTTCACCCGCCTTTTATGTATCTCTGTGTATAAAATTATGAAATGCACACTTGCAATTTAAGAACACAAGCAATTTCCTGCTTCGTTCGATGCCCTTCAGATGTCTAGCACGGATTCCAACTGAAGACATTAGCGAACTTCTATTAACCCACATTATCTCAGAGCTGCAGCATCAGGTATGCTACTAAAAAGTTGGGCCGGCAGCTCTCTTGGCCTTTTAGGAGTCAGGCACACTTTAGGAGTTGAGGCACACTTGAGACTCAACCGCACTGAACAGTAGGACTTATTTCCGAAGGCACTGCTGTGTGCTTAAAAGAAAATAAAAATCGTGAATCAAAACATACGATTAAAAAAAAATTAAGAAAAATGTGGCCCGCTCACGCATATACAGCGGTGGTGGTGGGAGTATTTATCAGAACATAAATAAAATAATTTGTATCTTGCTTTGAAATGTTTTCCTTACTGTGTTTCTTACAGCGCAGGCTTGTACTCACTCAGAAGTGCGTTCAGTGGGGCTTACTCCTAGTTAAGAGTGTATAGGACTTCAGCTTTCAGCAAGAGTAAGTCCCATTGAATCCAATGTTATTTGCCTCTGAGAGCTTAACTATCCTATTGAAATCAACGCCATTTAAAAGCACCAAGCTGTAGCTGAATCGTGCCCAAGGTTTCAATTCAATTGCAGATACAGCTGTGGGTTACAGAACAGAGGTTTTTTTTTTTTACTTTTGGTGTCACCCAGACCCCCCCCCCCCCAATTAGAGTAATCCCTTTAAAATACATGAACTAAATTAAAAGAGACAAACCATCCATCTTAAAAAACTAGTGTTGTTTGTCACGGTTTCACTGTCCGGAGCAGGAGACTTCAATAAATAAGGTAGGGTTCGAACTACAGGAATCTGCTCATAAATTTCTGGCCATTTTAGCGCACTGTTAATTTATTAAATTTGAAAGTGGAACAATAAAGTAGTAACAACAATCTTTGTCTCCAGTGAAAAACACACCAGCAGAATTTTGTTAGCCACGTCGATGAATTGGAAGTGGAAATTCACATAATTGCAAATGGGTGATTAACTAAGTGAACTAGGAAGAGAGTTACAGGGTACTTTCCATGCTCATAACATTTAACTTTTCAGAGCTTCCTCCCGCCCCTCTTTCACACACTTTTTACCGAAGTCAAACCAGTTCATTAACGTCATTAGAAGTTGGCTGAAGAATAATATAGAGCTAGTTTTCCTATGCAAGAAGATCTCGGTAGTGGTTAAATTACACCCCCGAGCCTCCCCTCTCTCAGTATTCTCAAAACTAATCTTCGCAGCGCCCAAACTCACCCAACTACAACGCGCTGGTTCCACAAGAGAACCAAAGCAAGGAATGGTTGTAGCGCTTAAAGAAATGTAGGTGGAAATAGATTCATTTTGTCTCCAATGTAATCTAATTAGCTTTCATTTGTGCGGAGACATCCAGTGTATTATTCATCAGATTATTTTCTACACGAGGAAGAGTTAACAGGGAGTATCCCAAGCCCCTTTCTCCGCACTCTCTAAGGTGGTCCAATGCGCGTCTATTTGCGTCATATTTAATAAAGCGGACATCAGGCGCCAACAATTTCGTACTCATTGATCTTCTTGATTTGAAGGGATGTTATAAATAGCTAAACCTGGTAAGCGCTCCCTCCCCTTCTTTAACTCTCCACAACCTTTGCCCGTTGCTCATCAGCTCCCCCCTCCCTCTTTATTTAAACCTTTCTTCCTTTTGAGGGCAAGAAGGGCGGGCAACTGCGTTGCCGAGGGGGGCCTCGAACTCGCGTCATCCCAGCCCGCTGCAGAGAGGAGCTTCAGAGCAAAGACCGCGGCAAGAAGGACTCTCAGCGCTTGGTCTGTGCTCAAAGCGCCTCCTGCGTCCAGGGAGCCTTTTGTTTCCGCGTTGCTGCAGAGCGAAGAGGGCTGCCTATCTGGGATTTGCCTCTTTCCAGTCAAGTTCACGAGCGGGACTGTCCGCAACGGGAGTTAGAGGAGGAGGAGGAGCAGCAGCAGAGATTTAGGGACTGGCGCATCAGTGACTCAGAATCCTGCGGATTTAAACCGAAGCACTTGAAGTTTGAAGCGCACGGCGTAAATTCCTGCAAACAAAAGCGAGTCAAAGTCGTGCTGTTTTGCTACCACCGAAGGAGGCGTCTAGATCTGCACGAGCCCATCCGATACACAGGGGAGCAGCAAAACCAGGACTGGAGCCTTTCCCCTTGCACCCCTCGCCACAGCCGCAGTTGCGCCTCGAAGAGGAGAGAGCAATCTGTACATGCTCTTTGGTGCAGTGGAGGCGGGTAGAAGTGGGAGAAGGGGAGACGGCGGCTAGAGGGCCAATCTCTAGTAAACTCTGCGTCCCAGCTACAAAGTGTCAATTTCCACCCTTTTTTTATTAATTTTTTTTTATTTACAAAAGTGTGTGCAATGTCTCTCTCGTATTCTTTTTCCACGTAACATTTTTACAAACCAGTTTCATTTGTTGAGACATTAGGAAGAAAAGGGGGAAAGAGGTGGAGGGGGGCTATTTTTTTTTTTTAACCCTCGTGGGATGGACGGTTCTCTTTTTTTACTGCAGGGCTAGATAGATCTCCGTGCCAGCTTGAAAGGGTCCTGGCCTGGAAATGATTGGGAAGCGGGTGGACTACCTCTCCATATAGTCTACGTCGCTTAAAAAAATCCCTCCACACACTTATGGCAGATCTGCACCAACACTGCTGGCATTTCTTTCCTCTTTGTTAACAGGGAGCAAGAAGGAGCATGGGAAGTTGGCCAACGAAGCAGCAGTGGCTTTGTGCTGTGAAGGCAACCCTGTACAGACTGCTTATAGAAATTCTGGCTGAAAGTTGGCCACCATGGGAAGCAGCTTGCTGGAAGAGATGGGCGCTTCTGTTTTGATGACATGAAGAGGGTCAGATCCTCCTTAGAAGAAAAGAGGCAGCAAATAATAATAATAACAATCAATGTCTATTTGGCTGATGTTCAATGTTTTCATTTTTTTGTGCCTTTAGAATTCCCAGAATTTGGGCCCAGAATTGGAACCTTGATGCTGCAGCCTTCCTGAAACTGGGTGAATATGATAATATACCTGGATGGGAAACCACACTGGGAGGCCTATTTAAGAGAACATATTTGAAATAAGAGTAAGATTTTTTTTTAAAAAAAAATATTTTTTATTGAGTTTCTTTTCTTAAGGTCATAAACACAAGATTGGGGTAAGAAAGTACAAGAAACAAATACAAAACCGAAATAATGAAAAGATCATTACAATCCAATTTTCAGTAGTTTTTTCAATATTCCAAATGGACTTCCCCGCATCCTCCCGACTCTGCGTTCTTTGTAATAAAAGTTTCAGCAATTTGTTACCTTGTTTCTTAACTTACTGTATCTTTCAGTATTTGAAATAAGAGTAAGAATTTGACCTGGAGACTTGAAATGCATGGAACTCAGACATCACACTTTCCAGCATTCAGGAAGACCCTTTTCCATATACCCTTGTTAGAAAGCACTCCTTCCTTTGACTCTACCTTTTGTTTTTATGTTAAAATTCCAGATATCTGCAATTAATTAAGGGGGGAGGGAGTGAAGGATGCCAGAGAACGGACTGAGGGCTTCAGTAGTCACAAGGTTGTGAGGATTAAATGAGGGAGAGGAGAACCATGTGCAGTATACCATCTTAAACTCATTGAATAATAAAAAAGGGATATAAACGCAATAAGTGTTAAATATTGTCTGGACGCAAGGGCTACCCACAGATATACAGCAGTTCTACCTATTGCAAAACAGTAGAAGGATGAATCTGGATTGCAAGCTTGTCAGAGGCCAGATCTACCCAGGCCTCTCTACCACTGAATCACCAGATTTCCCATAAATGGCACATCTGTTAGTTGATGCTAGTTATATTTGTTTGTTTCCTTTGCCCTCCCTGGAAACAATCACATGAGTGCCCCCATTTACACCACAAAGAACTCATAACCCACCTGCTCTCAGCAGCCAGAAATACCATAACCAGACACTGGAGAGACCTGTCAGGAGTAAGCATGGACCAATGGTACTAAATAGTATGGGAAACAGCCCTACTAGAAAAATTAACTAATAAACTGAAACTGACACGGGGACAAACAGAAGAAGACACCTTCACCCCGGTATGGCTCCCCTTTATCACACACACAGCCCAACAGGACAATGACAATAATCCACCAACAGCATACAAATCAATATGGCTAACCTAATCCAAAACACCCACCCACCTCACTCACACACGAAAACAAAGATCACCACAGCCAATCACAAGCAAACAATCACACCCTAGGCCAACCCCAACCTCTCTCACCACCAAAGGAACACAAGTGAACAACACAAACAACGCTGACACCAAACTCTACACACATTAAACATAATAGAAACACCGCCACCCGACCCCACCCCCATCCATCTTCCCTCTCTCCACCCCCCCTTTTCTTCTCTCTTTCTTTTTTCTTCTCCCCCTAATGCCTCAACAAATGAAATGGATTTGTAAAAATGTTACATGAAAAGAAAAAAACACACGAGGCACTACACTTCTGTAAAACAAGAAAATCCTTAATAAAATATTAAAAAATCACATGAGTGCCCATGTGCCAGCCCCCCCCCCACTCCATCAGAAACATGTTTCCTGACAAAATAAGTTGCAGACTAAAGGGTCCTTCTTTTTCTGGGATGTAATCCACTGGGAGCAGTCAAATACAACATTCCTTGTTTTCCTAGAGTGGACATGCAAGGGAATGTTTGGTCCAGCCAGTCAAAACTTCCTGTTCCTCCTGGCCTGCAGCATCCTTCCTTGCATGTGACTAGTGGGTGGCCATGATCTTTCCAGACCTGGTAAAAGGCCAAGGCATGCTGCCAATCTCTCGCTTTTCCATTTTCCTTCCATCCTGAGAACTTCCTGGAATGAACTGCTGGCTGCCAGCCAAGCAGTCGCCCAGGTCATCTCCCTTATGGGATAAACCTGCTAGTATAAATTTGTATCTTTAAGCCTAAAGCCTGCCTACAGGGATCACACTGTGCTCTGCCTGATCATGAGTAAATTTTCATTTTATTGCTTATGAATAAGACGGTGTTGTCTTTATTCTTTTAGGAGGGATTTTTAAAGGGGATCTTACCAGAAACATACAATTCAATCTGGGGCAGATTAAATTGCATAATAGTAAGAGGTTCTAACGAGCCTGCAACCAGCTTTCTGCTGTATGTGAGAAGGGGAATGTAAACTCTGCTAAGTAAAGGAACTTTCTATTGCAAGTTAGGAAGGATATTAATAAACAATATATCCTCTCCTGACACCCTGAACATCTCCACGCCTTTTTTCTCTTGAAAAAAAAGACCCATGACTACCATGTAAGCAAACATCATTTTTTTCTTCAAGTAAGCAGAAAGAATAAACAATACAACATTGACCAAGGGCATAAATTCCCAGCTATACCAAGGTGTCTGTCCAAAAGGAACATGAGCTGGCTGGCTGGCAGGCTGGCTGGATCTGGATTCCCTGGGGTTAGAATTAATGTAGGCGCATCCAGCCTTCAGAATAAGTGTCCCACTCAATTTCACCCCCAGACAGTTTGCATTGCTGTGTTAATTTGTCAGCCAATGCTAGCTGCCATATCCTGCCACACCGCCTCCCTTTATCAAACTGCCTGTCACTTTCCCCAAAGTGTGCAACTTCCATGAGAGCTGCAACAAGGAGGTGAGTTGTCAAAGTTTCAAACAAAACGGCCTTATTCCTCCCACGAAACAAAGATTTAAAAAGCTAGTGCTGGATCCATGTTACCATGTTGGCCTCCTGGCTCAGCATACTTGAGCATGTAGCATACACAACCCACCAGAAATCCTGAGACTTCTGATATTCCCATCAAAAATGTATGAAAGCCTTTCTTATTATTGCATCACAAATTTGACCTTGGGGCTACCTTGACATCAGTTAGCTTTGAGAAGTTCCATCTTTGAGGCAGCCCATGCAGTGCCCTCGGTCACTGATGTTCCTCAAACTGGTTGCACAGAAATCTGCTGTGTTTTCCTAAGTGTGTGGTACATAGAAAGCTGATCAAAAGGCGTTTAAAACAGGGTGCCATGGTCTATTTTATTCCACAGAGATTATGTTGTTGTTGTTGTTGTTGTTTAGTCGTTTAGTCATGTCCGACTCTTCGTGACCCCATGGACCAGAGCACGCCAGGTACTCCTGTCTTCCACCGCCTCCCGCAGTTTGGTCAGGCTCATGTTTGTAGCTTCGAGAACACTATCCAACCATCTCATCCTCTGTCGTCCCCTTCTCCTTGTGCCCTCCATCTTTCCCAACATCAGGGTCTTTTCCAGGGAGTCTTCTCTTCTCATGAGGTGGCCAAAGTATTGGAGCCTCAACTTCACGATCTGTCCTTCCAGTGAGCACTCAGGTCTGATTTCCTTAAGAATGGATGCGTTTGATCTTCTTGCAGAGATTATGTAGGAAGTAAAATTTGGAAACAGGCACCCATGCTATCATTCACTGTTTTGATGAAGTAATGGCAAAATGCCCTTTTAAGAAACAGCTGTATGTATTTGACAAACTTTGTGAAGATTTGCATGACTTCGTGTCACAGTGTAAATTCACATGCTTGACATATAGGCTGAGTAGATCTCTGACGGATTTGCATGCTCTCTGTGGTATTGAGGTTGCTGGACCTGCAGTGAGTTTAGAATATTTCCAGCTCACGGCACAGGGGAATAGTTACTGAAGTAAATCTGCCCCAAATCTGGTTAAACATTCAGAATATATATTATGAACTTATCCTGGTTGAAAAATCACTCCTTCTATAAGACAGGCCTGAGAATTGTATCATGAAAGGGGCAGGGCTAGGGAATTGGGATGGGAACAGAGTCATCAGCACCCTTTCCATACTATGATTCCTAGGGTTCTTTTGGGGAAGCCATGACAATTAAGTGATCTAAAGCCAATATACATTTATAGTGTGAATAAAGCTTAAATGTGTGCTGTGTTCAAGAAGCAGCAAATAACACCACCATTTTACTCTTGGGTAGATAGAATGCTGCACAGACAAACTCAATCTGCCCTCAAGCCTCAACTTGCCAGATTGGCCATATGGATTTGCTCTCTGTAGTAAATGGATCAAGCTTTCATTCTATAAGGAAATTTCTGTATCTCTGCACACTGAGCCCCACCAGTCAGAAGGCTAGTGCTATTGGCTGTGATTGGGATGGGGAGGGGATGAAAGGATGCAGGAACAAGTCCTGTCAAAGCTGATAGCGTTGACCATCTGTCTGGCATGGTGCACATGGCCCCAATCCAGCATTGGGCGCTGCACACACATCATCTCACATACTGGCTTCAGGGATCCAGTTGTGAGAGCTGTATGCACAGTAATCCTTTGCATATATGGTTTCCAACCCACTGTACATGTAAGTATGAATGTGGGTGTTAGAGAAGATGAGGGCATCTGTCTCTCACCCCTCCCTTCATATGTGCTTTTTTCTGCCTCTGTAGCGCAGCCTGCAGTCTCTTTAAAAAAGGAAACACGTCCCCCTGGAGTGATTCCCTGCTCTCAGGCCTCCTGTTTGCAGTGGATAATCATTTCCCTACGCTGAAGCAGAACTGATTGTAAATCTGCATCTATCACCACAGCAGCCATTCGGATTGAATTAACAAGTCACTACAGCCTTAATTACTTTGTCAAAGATGAAAAATAGTAATTGATCTTGTCCTGGATCAGCTCGCATCTCCCCCTCCTCTCCCATCGGTACCTTGCCCCCCACTCCAAGTCCTTGCAGATAAGCAAATAAATAAATGCAGGGGGAAAGAATCCTAATCATATGAATGTTGGAACTATGGAAAGGAAAGCTCAGGTTTCAAAATGCAAAACTGCAGCGGGAGGCCTGATAGTTCAGGAGTGGAGGGAAACAGGGAGAATAATTGATCAATAGTATTGAGATACTGGGAGGGTGAAAAGTAACCCTGTAACTCACACACTCACAAACTTCACTTTATCTCAAGGGTGGGGAACTGACCCTCCTGATGTCAGTCCCAGTCAGTTCCAACTCCTGTCCATCCCAGGCCCATGGTCAAGAGCTGATGTAGTCAAGTCACCCTGGAGGACCACACATTCTCCTCCCCCTCCCTGCTTTAGCATATGGCTTGGATCACTGTTTTGGCGCTGTACGGCAGCACACCTGCTCTGTGATGCTGGCATGCTGTAATCTGGACTGAATGGCATTTGGGAGTGAATAGTAGAAAATGGGATTCTAAAACTAGCTGGTGTTTTGATTCCTTCAAGTTTTATGACGATATGAGAGAACTGCTGAAAAGGCAGAAGCAAAAACAGTTAGGGCCTTACCCAACCAGAATTAAACACGCTTAAATGTTAATAAGATCAAGGATTGTACATGTTTAGCTGTCTGCAGCTGAAATTAAGAGGACATATAAAAATGTACACTGATAATAACACATATGTATAAAAAGTGATGTGCGTAGGCTACAACAGATTTTTAAAATGTCTACTACCCTGTGATCCTCAGATGAAGGGAAGTACAATGGTACCTCGGGTTATGAACTGAATTCATTCCAGAGGTCCATTCTTAACCCAAAACCGCTCTTAACTTGAGGCATGCTTTTGCTAAGGGGCCTTCTGCTGCTGCCGGGCTGCGAGTCCACGATTTCCATTCTCATCCTGGGGCAAAGTTCACAACCCGAGGTACTACTTCGGGGTTAGCGGAGTTTGTAACCCTGTGTTTGTAACCCGAAGCGTTTGTAACCTGAAGTACCACTGTATAGACATTTTAATAATGATGATGATGATGGTGATGTACTAAATCAAATAACCCAGAAATGATTTAATGGATTGACTGCATCAATTGTGTGTGTGCATTTAGAATGTCAAACATGCATAAGGGCATTTTAAATATTTGTATAGCCCAAACCTAAACGCCCTTTGTAGATGCAGCTGAAGCAGCATCCTAACTATCAGAATGCTGAGATCTACAAATCTGATGTTCAAAAACTAGTGCAGATTGATCAGCCTCAGTTACTTAGTGAAAACCATGTGCCTCACTGCTTGTTTCAGGTCCGACCATCTGACTCACATTGTCAGTATTTAGCATACTACACATGATCACCACAAGGGGCTTTTGATAGTGACCCATTAGGCAGTATTTCTGAAACATTGGGCAGTAACAGCAAAGTTCTCCTGGAATTGTTTTCTTGTCTCTTGAAAAGCAGCTTTTCTTTGCATCCAGAAATATCTGATAAAGAATCATAGAATCATAGAGTTGGAAGAGACCACAAGGGCCATCGAGTCCAACCCCCTGCCAAGCAGGAAACACCATCAGAGCACTCCTGACATATGGTTGTCAAGCCTCTGCTTAAAGACCTCCAAAGAAGGAGACTCCACCACACTCCTTGGCAGCAAATTCCACTGTCGAACAGCTCTTACTGTCAGGAAGTTCTTCCTAATGTTTAGGTGGAATCTTCTTTCTTGTAGTTTGGATCCATTGCTCCGTGTCCGCTTCTCTGGAGCAGCAGAAAACAACCTTTCCCCCTCCTCTATATGACATCCTTTTATATATTTGAACATGGCTATCATATCCCCCCTTAACCTCCTCTTCTCCAGGCTAAACATGCCCAGCTCCCTTAGCCGTTCCTCATAAGGCATCGTTTCCAGGCCTTTGACCATTTTGGTTGCCCTCCTCTGGACACGTTCCAGTTTGTCAGTGTCCTTCTTGAACTGTGGTGCCCAGAACTGGACACAGTACTCCAGGTGAGGTCTGACCAGAGCAGAATACAGTGGCACTATTACTTCCCTTGATCTAGATGCTATACTCCTATTGATGCAGCCCAGAATTGCATCGGCTTTTTTAGCTGCCGCGTCACACTGTTGGCTCATGTCAAGTTTGTGGTCAACCAAGACTCCTAGATCCTTTTCACATGTACTGCTCTCAAGCCAGGTGCCACCCATCTTGTATTTGTGCCTCTCATTTTTTTTGCCCAAGTGCAATACTTTACATTTCTCCCTGTTAAAGTTCATCTTGTTTGTTTTGACCCAGTTCTCTAATCTCTCAAGGTCGTTTTGAAGTGTGATCCACCCCCACCCCCCCACCCCAGTTTGGTGTCATCTGCAAATTTGATCAGGATGCCCTTGAGTCCATCATCCAAGTCGTTGATAAAGATGTTGAAAAAGACCGGGCCCAAGACAGAACCCTGTGGCACCCCACTAGTCACTCTTCTCCAGGATGAAGAGGAACCATTGACATTGATATTGGATATTGGATTAAACAAACACAACATTATTTGTTAGCTTATTTTCTACAGTTCTTTCTCTTCTTTCTCTCACTATCTTCTTAGTGCTCTCATTTTATTCATTCCTGAGCATTCTCAAAGGGCAGACTACAGTGAGAACGAGAGAGCGAGCGCGAGCACAGAGATGGGGAACCTGTAGGCCTTCAGATGCTGCCCTTGGCCATTGACTATTGTGGGATGTATCATCACTGAAGCAGTCAAGTACAACATTTTCCTGTTGCCTAGAGAGGACACACAGGGGTGTGTGGCCCCAGACAGGAAGGACTTCCTATCATACCTATTCTGGTGCCTCCTCCCCCTGTGTGTGACCAGGTAGATGGGCATGCCCATAGTTGACCATGTAAAAGGGCCACAAAGCCATCTTCCCTTTTCCCCTTTTCTCATTTTGGACTTCTCTCTTGGACCTCCTCTTCTGGTCGTTAGCCAGCACATGGCTCATCCTTACAGATGATGGACGCCACAAGGTGGAAAGTCTGAGGCGTAGCTCAGACTTCTCTTCTCTACAAAAGTAACTGTAACCACAAAATAAAGCCTGCCTTCAGATTACTGCCGTAACTGAATGTAAGTAAATTTTACTCTTACTTTTAAAGAAGACTGCTGTGTAATTCTTATTTTAAGAGGGAAATAAAGGGGGAATTTACCAGGAACAAGCCAGACCAGAGAAGCCAGACTAGATTGCTTAATTTACAGAATTCTAACGAATCATCAACTTGCTTCCAGCAATCTGCAAGGGAATGTGCTCTGCTGCTTGCTCACTAGTGTGAGTGAGGAGGGATAATATTTAATCAATACATCCTCTCCTGCCTTCCTCAACATTCCCACAACTATGCTCACTAAGATTGATAGAAGTTGGAGTCCAATGACAGATTGCCACCCACACCTGTTCTAAAGAATCGAACTTTTCAGTGCAAGCAAGAGAATGAACTGCAGCTCTTAACACACCAGGGTCTTGCATGGTTCTGCTGTGAATGGAGCCTGAACAGTTAGATAAGCCCACAAACGGTGCCTGCTACCATGGAACTTCATTTTCAAGGAAGATGGGTTGCTAGCTAGTTGAATCACTTTGCCCTGCATGCCACACTGACCACATAGCTTCAGCTGCAGCATAATTTCCCCCCGAAAATACAGAGTGCATGGTTTTCCTAAGGTTTTGTTAATGGCCCTTCAGAATGCAATGGCGCCATCTCTCTCCAGTGCCACACAAGTGTCATTGCATGGCTCTTAACAAGCTTGACTGGAGTGAAGGGCAGACAATGGAACCAGCCATGCCAATGGCAGGTGCTGCCGCACCGCAGATGGCGGCTGTGAACAAGGTCCAGCAATGGCACCTGCCAGTCATACAGCTGGGCCATTAGATGATTTCAATACTGCACATCCCAGGAATTAGGAAATATTGCATGGCTGAGGTTACAGCTCATCTCTTGCGTTCTCTCTCTCATTCTGGCTGATCATTTTCAGGACTAATCTCAGCCAGTTATATCTTAAGCAAAATCTACTTCTGATGAGCAATAAATTGAATAAATAAAATAATAAACAAACAGAGGTGCATGACCATTCCTCCTCTTGCTTGTTTTTACCATTTGGATTATGAAAAGGGAAATAAGGCTAGCATGCAATCAGTCGTGCAAGGCTGTTTCTTGGATTTCAGTAGCTCCTTTTACTGCAGAACAAAGCCATCAAAGCATGGGGAGATAAAACAGACTTTGCTAAAGGTGACACATTTCTTTGTACTTTCCCAGCTCTCTCTCTTTTTTAAATGAAAAGCTATATTTTTGAACTTTTCTTAGATATGGAAACAAATCATTAACCTGTTTTTAATGTAATGCTCATATTAAGAAATAATGCACGCTGGCTTATGAAAGTCCATTAATTTACCGGTAATCATTTTTCCTGAATTACATCAGATTATTATGACCTACCAATTTCCTGTTAAAATTGACTTTCTGCAATTTATTATATGTGATATAAAGTATATAGCACATGACTGTGTTGCCTGCCACAGTGAGCTGCGGTGTTAGATTGGTTGAATTTAATTTTGAATTGCTGGTGGTGGTGTTCTAATCGTGGTTTTAAATATGGCTGGCTGGCTTGAATACGAGTGCCCCCTTCTTCTGTAACTGCACAAAATTTCCTAGCATGGGTACTTTCAGTTAATAAAGAGCCAAGTCTCTTGGACAGGGAAATCATTACCTTTATAAGAGCTCTCTGATAAAAGTTCTCTCTCATTTCAGTTGAAATTATCCCCAGATAATGAAGGGTCTGGTAAATCTTTAAAGCATTAATTGCTTGTGCGGTTAGGCTTCTCTGTGGCAGCTTGTGTTAACTCATCAAACGGTGGAAGCAGGATGTGCACCTAGCCTTGTGTTCTTGTCTCCAGTTGCTTTCATTTATTTACACAGCAGCTGCTGGAATGTTCAAATACACATTCTGAATTCTGACACAGCTACGAATCTAGACGGTAAGAAGACTGTGAATAGGGGACTTGGCTTCTGTCAGGGAAGTTTCATTTAATAATACTGGAAGTTGGGAGCTCAAGGGGATCAGGTGCACGGTTGTGAGAGGGACAGACGCATCTGGAGGAAGTTTCTGCATCACTAGCCAGGCAGTCACGCTGCTAACATCTGTTGTCCCCTGACCATGTACCCTCTATGCCACCAAGGATTTCTGCTGGCCACTATACAGTGGTACCTCGAGTTACATACGCTTCAGGTTACAGACTCCGCTAACCCAGAAATAGTGCTTCAGGTTAAGAACTTTGCTTCAGGATGAGAACAGAAATTGTGCTCCGGCGGTGCGGCAGCAGCAGGAGGCCCTATTAGCTAAAGTGGTGCTTCAGGTTAAGAACAGTTTCAGGTTAAGTACGGACCTCCGGAACAAATTAAGTACTTAACCCGAGGTACCACTGTATCATATTTCTAGAATACACGCCCTATAGACATCTATGGTTTCAGCAAAAAATGTCAGTCAGGGTGTCAAACTAAACTGAACCCTTATTCCACCTCTCCCCTCAAGGCTGAAACAGAATCTAAGTTCAAGTAAAAGCTCAGAATAACGGTTTATCTAAATAAACAAATCTCAGTAATAAACAGTATTTATGGTGTACTGGTGCACTGAACTGCGGGGCAGTAGAATACAAGGTGTTTTTTTTACCCTACATGAAGGCTACGTGACATGAAGGCTGGCAACATCAACCCCACTGTGTGAGAATTCCTTGCAGATGGCTGCAGAGCCTGGAGACAATCAGTCCAGCTGTGCATCCACAGCAGCGACCAGAGGAGGAATGACCGCCGGGAGAAGTGCAGAAAGAATAAATGCTGTGGCACACCTACATCAGCACAACCAGACACCTTCATCTGCCCCAGCAGCAACAAAACATGTCTCTCCTATATTGGCCTCTACAGCCACAGAAGGCGCTGTAACTCTCCCTTAGGTGTTGCTGGACTGCAACTCACAATATCCCTGACCATTGGCCATGCTGACTGGGACTGATGGGACATGAAGTCCAACAACAGTTGGTGGGCCAAAGATTGCTCACCGCTGCTGTAAAACAAGGTGAACCCTTGGAAACAAGCCTTACCTGCAGTTTTCTTGACCAGCTATATGACCACTAAAATCCAGATTCGCCTTGACAAGCAATAATCTCTGCCCCAGAAATTTACTGTGCCCCAGAAATTTACTGAGAACGAAGCTATCTCCAAGTACCAATAAGTTCAGCCTGGTCCTCCTGAGGAAAATGGTTTGCTTGGTTCACTTTGAAGTGTAGTTTATCTTGCAGCAGAACAAGTGCTGACCTATTTTACACTGACAGGTTTCATTCCTCAATTTGTGGAACGTGAAAGAAATAAGTCCTTAAGACTGAAATTCAGTAGGACACACACACACACACACACACACACACACACACACACACACATTTTCCAACAGAAAGGAGTTTGATTTCTCAACAATGGCTAAAATTTGTAGTGCTGAGCTTTTTGGCTACTGTCAAATTTATGTGGGGCAGGATTTTTTCCTCCATTATGCAAGTGCAATTTTTGAAAAAGCGAGCACCAAGGACAAAGGACCCGTTATTCTGAAGTTAAAGCAACTGAATACAGATCCTGCAACTGCCATCCACTTCACTAGCATATTTCTCAGACAGCAGCAGGACATTAAAGGTATAATTCTGGAATATCTCAACAATGGACCATTTTCCAAGTAAGAGTGAGGAGGACAGCGACATTTAGATGAAGAAAGAGCAAGGGATGAATTCAGAGAAGCCACTTCTTGGTGGGTCTGGTTAGTTTCTGTGCAATCCTAAGCATGTCTACTCAGAAGTAAGTCCCATTGAGTTGAATGGGGCTTATATATACCCAGGTAAGTGGGAACAGGACTGCCACCTTAATAGTTGCTTCTCACATATGTGAAAAAGCACAGTAAGAGGGCAGCACCCAATCAACAATTAGCCCAAAGAGTTAAGCAATAAATGCAAAATCTTGGAGGTGATTGATTGAACTGCAATGTTTTTCAAGTTAAAATAGGACCTTTTCTTGGTCCCACCACTCTCACAGGCATGCTTGGTGGGGATGTGGGAGAGGGCCTTCTTGGTGGCTGCTTCCAGACTCTGGAATTTCCTCCCTAGAGAAGCTACACTGGCTCCCTCCTTCCTGTGCTTCCACCAGCAGACAAAGACACTCTTGTTGCAACCAGGCTTTTGGGAGCTGCTTTTAATGGAGGCAGTGGCGTAGCGTGGGTTGTCAGCACCCGGGGCAAGGCAAGTAATTTGCGCCCCTAACCCGTGGATTTTAGTAGGGGCAGAGAGCTGCGAATGCGAGCGCCCCCCCCCCAGATGTTGCACCCGGCGTGGCCGGCCCCCCCTGCACCCCCCATGCTATGCCACTGAATGGAGGGGCTGGTCCCAGGCTGTTTTTATTGTAATTATGTGTATGTTTTAAATAGATATTTCACACACACACACACACACGACACACACACACACACACACACACACACACAGATTTAATTCTATCAATGTTTAATAGTTTTTTTATGTTGTTGTTTTTCTATGTTTTTATTGATTCTTGTTTTTATCTGTAAGCCACCTTGAGTCCCATCAGGGAAAAAGGCATAATATAAAACATGCCCTTTATCATGGGAGATATAAAATGAAGAATATACATACAGAAACATAGCATAAGGAGGGTAAGTGCAGACAAAATATAGTTAAGCCTGGAAAATATCATACAACTTTTCAAAAAATACGACATTTAGAAAGGAAGTATATCAGAATTATAAATATTAAAACCAACTTCTTTCTGTGTCTATTGTGCAGATACCTCAGTAGCCCAACATTCAAGATACTGATCAAATAACATACTATGGTTAAAAAAATAAAATGTTAATTAACCAGAATGTTAATTATATATTTCTGTGTGTATGTTCTGACATTTAGGAATCTCTTGATGAAGACTACCTAGTGATATATACATGGACTTGCACTCCCATGTCCTTGGCTAAATTAATTTTCATGCATCTTAGTACAAAAGCGGAAGTGTAAACCATAAGTGCGGGGAACCTTCTTAAAATATGGAAGCTGCTTGCAAAGGTAGAGAAAATGCAGGAAAAAATCTGGACACATGCTCTTCAGTTATTCTCCCCACTAGAGATGCAAACAGCACAGCACAGGCCAAGTGAAAGAAAACAGAATATTTCTCCTCCATTGCATCTACAATACCTAAGCTGTTAAGGCCTCTTATCTTGGTTCTCTCATTCTGCTCTTCCACTGCTTGGCCATCCAGATAAGTCAGTCTGACATAATGCTTAATATCCTGGCAGATTCCCAAGGGACAGATGGTTCACAGGATTGCAATGATGGTGAAATTGATTAAGAGATCATTGGCTACAATACCACATATCCTTTTCGGTTATCTAGATGCTTGCTTTAACCCCCTTAAATATAAAAAAAGCCAACAAGATTATTTCATGAGCATGCTCGCTCTCCACACATCTGGATTTACCTGAGACAGTCCTGTGTATCTGCTACCAATCCTAGATACAGTCTGTCTGGCAAGACTATCTTCTTGTCTGTCCATTGATTCATGCCTGCACAACCCGGGAATAGCAGAGAATCATTTCAGCAGCAATAGCAGGATTGATGTTTGGGCAGCCAGATGCAAGGGATACTGTCCTCTGCCCTTCCCAAAGCACTGGATCTGCTCAGAGAGACTTTTAAAACAACCTTCTCTCAGGCAGGTTTAATATTAACTGTTGAATTGTATCACACTTTAGTGGTTTGAAATGCTGAAAGGAAACAGCCTGCTACACCAAGGCTTTTAAAATTTGAACTTCAAGAGGTGATCAGGGAAACTTTATCAAATAGCGATAGCAGGGAGAAAAGTGCTAGCAGCTTGATTCAGAAGCAGGAAATAAGGTAAATTAGCCTTATGTCTCTGCTTACCCTGGAAAACTGACGTTGTGGTATAATAATGGAAAGCATTTCTAAATAATGGAACATAACAACAGGGCCATATGAATGCCAGCATAAAACCTGGGGTTTAAAATATGGGGGAACAGGAAGAAGCATTGGCGTAGTTTGGGGCGCAAAATTTCAAAAGAATAAAGAAGTAGTAATAATAAATTTTAAAAATAGGACAGCCTCTCCCTCACACAGAAAATCTCCCAATATTTGCCTGGGTGGACTGCGGAGTGGATTTGGGAGATGGCTGGTTGCTAGGGCACCCTCTGCAGGGCTTTAGAAAGATACCCACTCCTGACCAATCCCCCATCCCACTCTCTGCTCTACTCGCCGCTCATGGAGCACAGCAGTTGCCACTCAGGTAGGTTGCTGAGCTATTGCCCCTTTGTTCTAGCCTATCGGTGGACAGTGCCAAGGATACTTGCCTTGCCCCGGGCACTGGCAACCCACACTATGCCACTGGGAATAAGGTGGTTCCAACCAACAGATTTGGATTTTCTAAGAAAGCTTCTGATTTATATGTTCAAGGCTGCAATCCCAAACCCACTTATGTGGAATTAAGTCCTACTGTACTCCACATGGTTAGAAATGGTTAGAATTGTGCCGTAATAATTGTGCTGTCTAAGAAGTTTTGCCTAGCAGGAGCATCACTGAAGAACACTGAGAAAAACAACATCATATTTTAATAGTCTACTGATGAAATAATCAATTCCATCACCTTTGATTTCAATTTGATAATTGATTGTGAAATAATCTTAAAGGTTATATATTTACTCCTTTTTGCACATATCCCACATATATATTGATGGCGGTTTGAATCCCCGCGACGGGTGAACTCCCATTGCTCGGTCCCTGCTCCTGCCAACCTAGCAGTTCGAAAGCACGCCAAAAAAGCACAAGTAGATAAATAGGTACCGCTCCAGCAGGAAGGTAAATGCCGTTTCCATGCACTGCTCTGGTTTCGGTGTTCCATTGCGCCAGAAGCGGCTTAGTCATGCTGGCCACATGACTCAGAAAAACTGTCTGCGGACAAACGTTGGCTCCCTTGGCCAATAAAGCGAGTTGAGCACCGCAACCCCAGAGTCGTTTGCGACTGGACTTAAGTGTCAGGGGTCCTTTGCCTTTTTAAAGGCGCTTAACTGGTTTGAATGAAAAACACTGATTTATGTTTGAAAAGCAGCATCATAAGGGATGATGGGGAGCAAGGTAATAAGGATGGTGGATGCTTAACCCACAACTTGTTTCACTGGGGAAGGGGGCATTGGTTGCTCCAGATCAGTTCCTCACTGCTGCTTGAGGAAAGCTCATCTTATAAGGTAATGAATCTGAGGTTTTACAGTTGTTTTGGAAATATTAGGAGCTATGAATACCTTAGAAAATCTCTCTTTTAAAATTTTGGTTAGGTGGCTTACAGACAAAAGGAGTGAACCACCACTAGTAGTTTCCTTATGTTTCTGTTTCCAACGCAGGAATCAATTCACTCACATGGGGAAAGCATAGCTTTACTACAGTTCCTGAATAGCAGAGAAGTTCCACCACATGCACTCCCCCAATCCAATTTTCCAGCTGAATGGACAGTGGGTTAAGGCTATCCAGTAATGTGACAAAGGTCAGTGCTATTAAGAGATCCTCCCCCACCTAAGTTGCTCATTACTAGTTCATTGCACACTTCATCGAGAGGTTCAATAAAAGCTCAATTGTATATACAACTGAACTTTGTTAAGTTCAATAACCATGATGCAACATTAGCCTTCCCCCCTTTATTCCCAGATGCCAGGAGAGACCCATAATTGGCCTGCCCCACATGATCATATCTTACGGTCCATGTATCTAGAATGTGAGTCTGTCCATCCCCTTTCCTAAAGAGAATCACTGCCACAGAACATCAGAAAGCCAAGATGGAGAAGAAGTTAAGAAATTTGGTTTGGCATTTCAGAGTGAGTGTTCTTCCAAACTGCCAGTCTTTCTGCAGACAGCAATAGGGAAAAATCCATTTAAATGCAGAGTGAAAGATCATTGTTAACCCAAGAACCAGTAGACTTAACCTTTCTTTCTACCCCCTCTCCTGGTTGCCAGCTCATCAGGTTTTGAACACCTTTACAATTTAGTAGGCATGTTGTGAGTTTACTATAGGTGTAATCCTTAGTAAAAAATACAATTGGCCAATTTCTTTTTTAACATTTTTATTGATTTTTACACAAACAAACAAAAGATAAAAACACAACATGTCTTCTCAATTTGTATGCCCATTTGGCTATGTTTTAGCCTACTACTTCCATCAACCACAACCAATGATTTTCAAACTTTACGTCTTAATTCTGCATTTTGTTATTGTCCATATTACTTTAACAGTTCAAATCTTCAGTAAAAGCTGTTTCCTAAATCCTTTTTTGTAATATTTTGTATTATTCTCCTTACACAACTTCTTGTAGTCCTACAAGTGTAGTCAAATTACTACAATTGTCTTTCAAATATTTCACATATTTACTCCAGTCTTTCAAGAACTTCTGGTCCCGCTGGTTACGAATCCTTCCTGTCACTTTATCCAATTCTGCGTAGTCCATCAGTTTTATCTGCCAGTCCTCCTTTGTCAGCAATTCTTGTTTCCATTTCTGTGCCAACAATATTCTCACAGCCATTATAAAAATAACTTTTAATCTTGTCTATTAATGTCTGTACCTACAATACCTAGTAGAAAAGCTTCTGGTTTTTTAACAAATGTATATTTCAATAATTGGCCAATTTCTTCTAGATAGTTGAGCTAGAGGAAAGCGGTGCAATGGGACTTCCCCCTTTCACACCTCCTGCTCCTTCTCAAATCTGCTCTGGAGGGATGAGAGAATAGTGGAGATCATTCCACCAGACATGCAGAAATGCTTGTGCTGACAGAACAGTATCCTTAATGCTGAGTTGCACCAACCACATAAAAATGATCAGTGTAAAGCATCTTAAAACAAATGTCAGTGTCTGAATACTGGTGACGCTACTATAAAACACAATAGAAACCATTTTTGGATATATTAGACAACTATCTGGGTGCACCAACCCTATTTTGTTCTCTAGAGCTTTATTCCACTACATTATACACATTTCCATGGGAGTTTGAGTCGTACCCAAGTGGAAAATCAAATTAACTTGTTGAGTAATTTTTATTCCTCTTTAATTTGTATGGGCCCCATTAAGTGGCTTGGGTTTTTTGTATGTGTTTTGCTTTGGTTACCCACTGCCAACAGCAGTAGGAACAGCAGCAGTGGAAAGTCAAAAGCAGCACTGAGCTCATTCCATGGTACTTGCATTTAGTTGCTATAATGGATCATTTCATGTGCTGCCACTGTTACCAGCATCTATCTGAGATGGTTGGAAGTGTTTAGTAAAAACCTTAACAGCATTGCCTTCACTTTCCCCAGCTGCTTAGGCAAGTTTATCTTAGCATGGCAGAATGCCATTAGGTTTTCCAACCCATGGTGCAGATTATCTTGAATAAAGTCCCCAAATCTGGAACTCAATTTATTGCTATTTTCCCTAGGACCAGCCGAGGACATTTTGGGCTGCATCCAATGTTCTCTGCTAGTGCAAAGGTTCTTTAATGTTGCACAACCTAGGAATCCAACACAACAATTCTGCTAGCAGAAATGAATTGTGTAACAGATTGCACAAGATATTGAACAACATAGTTAGCAGCTACTTGCCTATGCATTCTCTTGTGCAACAATGTCCTGATGGTGCAAAATGTTTTGCTAGCAGAAAAAGTATATTGCTAAGTGACTTCAGATTAGCACTACATTGGATACAACCCTTTGTTGCCCAAGATGAAGGTCAAGTTGATTTGTCCTCCATTTTACATACAGAAGCAGACTGGAGTAGAAGTTGCCTCTTGCTTCAAAACTGACAGAAGACTCAATTGGTAGAGCATGAGACTCTTAGTCTCAGGGCTGCGGGTTCGAGCATCAGGTTGGACAAAAAGATTCCTGCATTGCAAGGGGTTGGACTTGTGGCCCCTTCCAACCTTCTATAATTCTGTGACATCAGCATTTCAGCTCAAGTGGTGCAATGCAAACTAGGGTGCTCAGGAAGAATGGCAGGAAGCAGCAGCACACACAAAGTAGGGTTTGCTGCCTGAAGCAGCTGATCACTCTGCCTATTTGCAGAGGCAGCCTTGCAGTACTCACATGTGAGCGAAGGACCATGTTTGGTGACTATTGCTTTTGCTGGGATTTGACTTAGTCCAAGACACTGACCAGCCCATGGGAGTTTAGCATCTTCCATTTCTGCTTCCCTGTTTTGCTTGATACCTCCTGTGGCAAGGAAAGTAGGCCGAGATGACTTCTCACACTTGATCCCAATTTTCTCATTTAGTAGCATCTGTAGGTCCTATGTATTTCAAGTGTCCCTTGTTTATGAATGATACTAGAGGCTGCACTTCTAAAGCAGATCAAAGTCTGCCTAAGGAATATGTATTGGGAGATGGTGTAAGTATTACACTGTAGGTGGAGGCAGCACTTGTGCTCTTAAGGAGGCCCCAGAAAGATCATTAGGTGTAATTGTACCATCATCAGTTTTTCACAGGGTTAATAAAGGGTGGATGTGGCAAACACCTTCAATCTGTGGGAACCCAAACCCTTGTTCCCATGAAACAATTCTGAATGGGGGGGCAGAGTCCTACACCAGTCCTGGAGAGAGTGTAGTGATTTTCTATCCATTATGTTAATATCAAAGGGAACATTAGCAACAGAAATAAATAAATCAGGGGTGGTGGACAGAGCAAACAAGATTAATTCCACCTTCTTCCATGCTAGCCAGATAGAGGCAGCAACGATTAGGAAGTTCTTCAGCTGTGGGATTTCCCCTCTCCCCACATTTTAGGATTGCCCAGGTAGCCTTGCATTCTTCAGTATGCCCCCCACCACCATGCAGTCCAACTTCTCCATCAGTAAGCACTCTTATATAATCATGCCACTTTGACATCGTCTGGGAATAAGGATAACCCTCTCTTTTTAAAGGATCTGAATCAGGCGGCTACAGCGATTGTATGAAACGATCTGTCATGCTTCTCTGCATTCCTTTACCCATTAGAACATTGTCGAGTTTAAGATTAAACACTCTTCCTGCTGGATCACAGGCCCTGCATCTCATTAAAGTAAACACACTATGTCCTAGAGAATTAAAAACAAAGGACAACCAAGAAAGTGTGAGATGGGGGGAAACCCCCAAATCTATTAAAGGCCCCAATAGGAGGCTCATTTCTTAAGAAAAGACCCAGAGCAGCCGCCATATTAATGGCTTTCCCTTGTCCAATGACAAAGCTATGCTCAGTTTTGCAGCTCAGTTGCTGACACACTCCAAAATAAGCTAGTGGCGTATTATAAATGGAAAAGTTCCCTTGTGGGGATAATACTGTTTTCCAGTATTGCCTCACAGTCCAAGAGTTTTTTCTTGCTTATCTGTGATAGGGCTCCTGTGTTCTCCCCAGTGTAACATAGCTAGCTTTTGGAAAATGTCTCCAAAAACAGCTTTGAAAATTATTTTCGTATAGCCCATTGCAAAATGGTAGTAGATGCAAATAATAATGGGATTTATGATGATTATACTGGAGTATTTGCCCATTCTGAGTAACTTTTAATTATTAGCTACAGTTTACCCTATAGCACTCTTCATGATTACCAGACCTGGTGCCTATATATAGCAAACGTTCCATCTTCAATGGCTAGTCATATCATTGCCTTAAATAGTTAAAGGAATCATTAAATATAAAAACAGTCTGCACAAACTGTAGTTACATCAGCTAATGACAAACCTCTTAGCTTTAATAGCCCATGTGGCTTTGCATCATTAATAAACTATTTAGTGATGTGATTAATTTGAGATCTTATTTTTATGTATTAGAACCACTTGTAAGAATTTATTAAAAGAACCATTTTCTTTAGTAATGCACTGATGGGAAAGAGGTTGGTAAATTAAGGGGCAAAGATTTTGGATGCAAAAGCAAGTTCTAAAAATGGGAGAGTTAGTGACAATTTGTTAGCCAAAAACGTATTGGCCCATTCCCTTGACAGAACCATTTTGAGGGAAATGAAAGGGCAGTTAAGAACTCTTGGTGGAACATCACAAATTTATCCCTGGTGACTGAAACTTAATGCAGAATCAGTTTGCAATGTTAATTCCCAATATGGCCTTATGGAGACAGGAGGCAAAGAAGTGTTCTATACAACTGTTCGTTGAAAGCAAATTTAGCCACCTTTCATATTTCCAGCCAATGACTGCAAATGCATAGATGATCTGCAAACTGAAATATATTTAGAGGATGACCAGTGGCGTAGCGTGGGTTGTCAGCACCCGGGGCAAGGCAAGTAATTTGCGCCCCCTAACACGTGGAGCCAGGTAGGGGCAGAGAGCTGCGAGTGCAAGCGCGCCCCCCCCAGATGTTGCGCCCGGTGCGGCTGGCCCCCCCTGCACCCCCCACGCTACGCCACTGAGGATGACAACACAGATGGTTTGGGGATAGAGAACAAGGATTGAAGAGCTGGAGCTGTTTAGTCTGGAGAAGAGATTACCGTATTTTTTGCTCTATAAGACGCACCAGACCATAAGACGCACCTAGATTTGGAGGAGGAAAACAAGAGGAAGAAAAATTCTGAATCCCAGAAGCCGGAACAGCAAGAGGGATCGCTGCGCAGTGAAAGCAGCGATCCCTCTTGCTGTTCTGGCTTCTGGGATAGCTGCTCAGCCTGCATTCGCTCCATAAGACGCACACACATTTCCCCTTACTTTTTAGGAGGGAAAAAGTGAGTCTTATAGAGCAAAAAATACGGTATTTAAAAGGCAACATGGCAGTTCTCTTCCAATATTTGAAAGGCTATCACATAAATGGGCCAAACTGGTTTTCTGTTGCTCCAGAGGGTAGGATCTAAACCAACGGATTCACATTAAAACAGAAAATGATTTAGATTAAACATTAGTAAGAATTTCCCCAACTGCACTGGCTGTGTTGACAGTGGAGAAGACTATCTCTGAAGATGGCAGTGGTGGTCTCTCATTTCTAAGTGGGCATGCAGCAGACTCTGCTTAAAGGAATCTCCTGTTGGGTGCACTGCAGCAGTGGATTTTCTGCTAAATAAGAAGACCTTTGCAGTTCCCTCCATCACAGATAAGAACACTTTAAATGAGGGTGTGTACCCCCTTGGCTATGACCAGCATTTCCCTGCTCCCCACTCCCCAGTTTTGTGTACATGTCAAGGTGGAGGGCAGGTCACATGCAGATCTTTGAAATAGGCAGAACCTCCAGCCTGCTCTAAAGTTCATCTCAAAACACACTCAAGTACCTCACTTGAATTCTCTGCAATACATAGAGAATCAAGGAGAAAGTGACAAAATGAATAGCCGAGTGCCCTTAAGGTGACAAGGATAATTACTAAAAGGCTAGGGGCAGTCACTCCTTCTGACTGCATGCTGGAGGGCAGAAAATGCATTAGATAAATTCACACTAAACCTATTTAGGTGTCTATTGTTTCATGCTGCCATCTTGCCCTCTGCACCACTTGTTGTAAAGGCACGCGCATAGCCTCAAACATCTAGTAGTGAAGGGGAAAAGAATATTTTTCTAAAGAGTTACAGAATGCTCACCTATCTTTCATGGTACTGCAGCAGATTGCACATGACTTAAAAAAAACACAAAACCTATGTGCCCGTTTGTGCTATTCTTTATTTCAGGTAGCCAAAGAATCCAGGTGTATGTTAAAACCAGATTGGTCTTTAACTCAAATCAATGTACCGTAAGCAGCAGTACTGATTACGAATGGCAATTGCGGTATTCTGAATCTGTTGGATTGTCATCAGATAGGCAATAGTATGTCATGATGGATTGTGCATGTCTTGTTACAGTTTACAGATTTAAAGTATGACAATCTTAATGGGTGATGGGATTTTATCCTGTATGTAGAAGGGCATATAATACCAAGTGTGACAAGTTAGCAAAACAAAGAATTGACAAGACTGATACCTCAAAGTCTCAACAGGTGACTCAATACAAAAATCTCATAGTCAAGACACATAATAAATTTATAATACACATAATAAAACTTTATTTTTTCAGTTGTAATATAAAAATACTTGAGGAAAAATAATGTTTTGCCCATCTAAAGGAGGCCAAAACTGGGGGGGGGAAACTGCAATAATAAATCCCACAAGATTCCTTGTCAAGAACCTTGGCTATGTTTCTAAATACTTAACTATCCAAGAACAGTATCCAACAATGCCATGTTCAGAGTAGACCCATTGAAATCATTTCATTGAATCTACTCTGAGTACAACTTAGTATGATTTCATTAACAGGTCAAAAGTATTTTTTAAAGTTGCATTGCTCACGTCCACGATAGCAGACTTGAAATAAACTTAATTCCCTCGTGGTATCTTCTACCTACTGCTTTGGATTGTATGAAATGGCCTGCAGGGAAGAACCAACAGTCTATGGGAACACACTTTCTAGCACTATCATTTCCATAAAAACGTATTTTGAAGTTGTTGATCCAAACCATTGTTTTTATTCATTTTATACATTTCAAAGCCAGCTGTGGCGTAGTCCTCACTGAAGACTGTATGTCTGCTTCACATTTTTCAGTGAAAGTGTTATGATGAGGGAACGTGGATCTTTTCTGTTTTTGTGGACTGTTATCTTTCCTTTCAGTTCTTCACCTACAAAACAATGCACAAATGAAGCAACTTTATTAGTTTACCAAGGAAATGGTTACACACACTGTTACTAAATTTGCATGCACAGTGGCACCTGCTTCATTGAAGGCACCTGTTGTAATATGGTAAAAAGTCATGACAATTGAGATCACATTTGCGTGGCATGCATTTGAATATCTGGGTGGCATATTTTTGAAAACTTCACCATCCTATTAATGCAACAGTAGGAAGAAAAGAGTCGCCTTTAAAATGTAAGAGCACTGAATTCTGCCCCCAGTGACTCTGGAAAAGTCCTTCTGCCTTTTGTTTACCAGACTGAAACCCACCACTTCCAAAAGATTTCCCTAATGAGAATTCTGCACACACTCACATAAAACCATAAAGTTGGTTCTCTCCTGCTCAGCGATAGGTCTAGGGAATCTACTTAATGCAACACCATTGCTTTGATATCCCTTCAGTTGTTGGAAACTATGACATATGTTGTTCGACAGCTTTCTAATGATTTTAAAACAGAGACAGGGCTAAGGGATGGGCAGAGACAGCAGGTAGAAAGGCAGCTAAGTGGCTACATACTTTTATGCTGCCTTTGACCTTTAAAACAGAAACGCATGATATCCAAATTGGCACCTAGCAACCATCCTAAAACCTTTGTCAAGGAGACAAAAAGCAATCCTGCTTGATAACCTTCTGTGAAGTCTCTGTCAGGTTATCTAATGGGAGATGGAGGCACAGGTACTTTAACAAACTGAAGGTTTTAACAACCATGCTTTAAAAAAAAAAAAAAAAACCACAGCCAAAACATCACAGCATTAGATAGGTAAATCCATCTGTTTGCAGTAGTCTGTCCTATGCTTTGTAAATGCATGAGTACTTGGAAATGGACTTTAAAGGATTTGGCTAAAGGGTATTTTGAAGAACTGCCTGTATTTAAGAAAGAACCAAATGTATTTATTTTATAAAAAGGTAAAGGTACCCCTGCCCGTACGGGCCAGTCTTGACAGACTCTAGGGTTGTGCGCTCATCTCACTCTAGAGGCCGGGAGCCAGCGCTGTCCGGAGACACTTCTGGGTCACGTGGCCAGCGTGACAAGCTGCATCTGACAAGCCAGCACAGCACATGGAACGCCGTTTACCTTCCCGCTAGTAAGCGGTCCCTATTTATCTACTTGCACCCGAGGGTGCTTTCGAACTGCTAGGCTGGCAGGCGCTGGGACCGAGCGACGGGAGCGCACCCCGCCGCGGGGATTCGAACCACCGACCTTTCGATCAGCAAGTCCTAGGCGCTGAGGCTTTAACCCACAGCGCCACCCGCGTCCCATTTATTTTATATTACAAAGTAAATTGCTGACTGTTTTTGTTTAAGATTTGCCAGCTCTTTCTGTAGGTGTTTAGTGCAGATATTTTGGCAATGTACCAAAAAGATCCTGCTTATTTAAATATTATCCCTGGATGTTTCAGCCGAATTTGTTTGTCCCAATCCTTCGAAGTGTGTTTAATTTGCTATTAAGCAGTTGCTTATATTCCACCCCAGAGACAAATGTGCTTCAGCAGCGAGCAAAATCATCATTACCACCTTTTATGTATCTTTAGAGGTTTTCAATTGTTTTATTAATTTAGGGGATGAACATAAAGCTGCTAGTATAAAAAAGAGAGAGAAGTAGTTTAGTATAAATTTTGAAGACAGCACCAGCACATTTTATGTAAGAGCAAGTGTTTACTTGGCGTTAGAGGAACTATAGCAGACTGTACAAAATGGAGAGCCACTGTACCTTCAAGGGATGAGGGAAACCAAACACATTAATTCTACAACATGTATGACAGAAGTCTAGATGAGCAATGCAATGAAAGGTTTTATCTGATGAACACGATAGAATTAAGAGAATTTTCAAGCCTTGGGCTGTAACTTAACTGGGAACAAACTCCATTCAACTCAGCAGAAATTAATTCTGAAATGACATATGTATGGAATTGTATAGATATATTCTATGGAATGGTGGCACTAAGCTTAAAGCAGCCTGAATTAAGGCACATATTGGCTTTCCCCCAAAGTGGCTTTCCTATTCACTCTTCAAACCAGGAAGTGCAACTTCCTGCATATTTTATGCCTCTCCTTGTCTAGAAAAATTAGCAAAGTCTTATCTGTGCTCAGGCACTGAAGACTGTCAGCACTGACTAATTTATTTGTCCCATTTATTTTTCTTCTAATAGTGTAGCAGTTTGATCTATTCCCTTTATATAAAGCAACACCCCTCCTTGTATCTTATTTTAAATTGCGTTTTTAAATTTGAAATATAAATGCAATAAAAGAACGTATTCTAGAACTTTTACTCCAAAGCATTTGGTCCGTAGGAAATCCTGTCTTTTCCTTTTGCAGCCAATCCAACCCTTTCTCATAACTCTTTCCTTCTTCTGAGAGAGCAGGTAGAGAAATGAATCTTTGTGTCTCCTTATGTCACAAACATAATTTTGCAAATTGAGCCTGGAGATTTTGTGAATACATTGATGCATACTCTGCTACCTTTATAACATTGCTATTTGTATGAAGTTCAAAAAACTGCATAGTGAAAGGGGAAGCTTTACTAAAATCACTGCAGGAGGAATGATTACTGATGGCTATTTTAAATTAACAGACCTTAAAATATCCCATCCAGATGCCTCATGTGTCTTCATAAGGGACAGATGCATGAAAAAATCAGCATGTTGGCAAAGTATAATCAATAGTTTCATAATTTATGCCAGATTAACTAACGCAGCAGACATGGTTTGATTTTTTAATTCTGTTCACAAATAGTCCAGTAATTTGTTATGAAAATAGGTAATGTACATTTGGCATAAAAACATACGGTATGTGCTCTCCACTGTTTGAGTGACTGGAGAAAGCCCACATAAATCATGGTTTGATCTGAATTGTTAGTGTAAAACAAAAATATGCATACATGTAATGGGTGGGAGTATCTCCTTAGAAGAGCTATCCCTGTTCTGGAACCGGGTGACTCTTTCATGTATTAAAATATCAGCTCCTAAGTAAGAATCTTCTATTAATGTCATGTGAACAGGACTAGAGATTGGTTTGATGAGAAAAAGTAAAAAGAAGGGGAAAAGCCTATTTGGTACCACATGTGATGTTTTCCAGCCTCTCCCCCCCCCCCCCCGCCTTTTAAAATAATTGCCTTTAAAGTTGCAGGATTGCTTTATTATAGTATTATCTTGAGTAGCAGGCACTCTTTGTACTTGGAGTCTTCATAAATTCAAGAATATAACTAATCTGACCTTTTTAGCTCTATGGAGCACCATTGTTTCCTTTGTCAGAAGCTCTGAGAAGCACATTCAATAACTGCATAAATACAGAATTAAATCTCTGTGCTAGTTAATATTGCTGACAGGGGCCTTTTGTGAAGTCATCATAAGCATTCAAGAACAGCAAGACCATACATGCGTCGGAATGCAAGGCACATCTGAACCCATTGAGCTGATGGGATTAATCTTATTCATTGTTGTGTATGACCAGTTATGCAACAGTGAAGCACTGAGGCCTTTTTAAAAAACAATTCCAAAAGAAAAGAGCAGCAGAAGAATTGAGGCCCTAAAAAAACCAACCCTTTCTATCCCCCACACCCCAAAGGCAGCAGAAAACTAATGATAGCTGAGAACTGAAGGTGTACTAGTTCATAAAAAATTAATTTGAATGATGCAAAATCTAACTCAAAATAATTTTGACAGTATAGACAAGATTTCACAAACATTTGGCGTATACATAAAAGAGGCTGGTCTAAAACACACACACACATGTATAGAATTGATTAATATGCCCAATATGCGCCAATCTGCTCACAAAAATATCCTATGTCTGACAGCAGCACACAAAAGCCAGCCAAAATGTCCCTAAAAAGGTGGACAACCAGATCCTACTGTAGAGTTATAATTCTACCTCCTGGGGGGTTTTATCAGAACACACAGTCTAAGTTTAATTGCATAAAAATGAATTAAATTTGCTATTTTAAGCAGCTCTAGTGATGCATACCTTGAGGCAAGCTGTAAGAGGCAACATTTCTATAACAACCTACCAGCTTTCATTAAAGGCAGCCCCCAGTTATTTATAACCATGTTAATTGCATTAAGCAACCCAGACAATCAGTTTAATTCATTGTCATGAGGAAGATCTTCTCCTTTTCCTCGCCCCAACAGGCCACGTTAAATCTTTTGTGCCCAGCCATTTCCGTTGCTAAACTAAAGCAATGGCTGTGTAATCATAACAGAGAGGAAGATCAGACCAATTAATCAATGCCATATAGATATAAAATGACTGATGTGCTTTCAACAGCTCTACTGCTCTTATGCCCTGCAGAAAACGCTTCCAGAGACTGAGCTGCATCACCTATGCTCAATAAGATGCAAGGAAGGCACAAGTCATGTCATGGTTTGATCAAGACTGAATGCATTATCTTTCTACTGCAGTACTGTCATTCTTCCCTTGGAGAATACTTAAGTTGGCTTTGCATAGTAAAAAGTACAGCAAACAGGAACGGAACAAGAAGTGTGCTGTTTCTGCAGCATACAAAATTAGTAGGTTTTTTTCCTCTTAAAAAGGCACTGCTCTATGGCTGAGTATGTTTTAGCATTTCTGCTCATGTATCGTTGAGCCTCTTGCTTAAACCGAAGGGCTACTCAGTGACACTACAACATACTTATGGGACAAACTATTCATATGATGTGATATTATTTGTTTATAATATTTATTAGACACCCAATTAACAGACTCTCTGGGGATGCACAAGATGATTCAACCATTCCCAGTGCAAACAAAGGGGGAAAAGAGAAGACCAGCTCCAATTACAAGAATTAGGACTCAATTATAGCTCTCAGACAAGACAGAAAGTTTGTGGGATTATCATGCAAGTACAGAAACAGTACTCAAATGGAGAAAAAAGATTGGAATGACTACATTTCACGGTACCCAACAATAAAAGGCTAGAAAATGCCATTGGGGATCCAGAGGAGCTCCTCTGCCTTGAGCAGAAAAGATTGGTTATAGTCGCCTTTTCAAATGTTATGGCCTGTGAAATCCAAGGGATCATGGAAACGGCCCCAACGTGAAGCACACAGTAGCAAAAAACCAATGGGACAACAGTAAAGGTAAAGGTAAAGGGACCCCTGACCATTAGGTTCAGTCGTGACCGACTCTGGGGTGGCGGCGCTCATCTCGCTTTATTGGCCGAGGGAGCCGGCGTACAGCTTCCAGGTCATGTGGCCAGCATGACTAAGCCGCTTCTGGTGAACCAGAGCAGTGCACGGAAACGCCGTTTACCTTCCCGCCGGAGCGGTACTTATTTATCTACTTGCACTTTGACGTGCTTTCGAACTGCTAGGTTGGTAGGAGCAGGGACCGAGCAACAGGAGCTCACCCAGTCGCGGGGATTCGAACCGCCGACCTTCTGATTGGCAAGTCCTAGGCTCTGTGGTTTAACCCACAGCGCCACCCGCGTCCCTTCTAAGTACAGCTGCTATAGAAATCTTCAAAGGAGCTTATCAGTGAAGCAGAATCAAATGAAAAAAGGCACACCCAAATACTGCAAAAAACAAACTATAACCGATTTGAACTTCAAAATGTATGAGGACCAGTGAAGAAAAATAAACAAAATGGTTGTCTCACCCCAAAATAGGAGGTGAAAAGTATGCTTACTAGGTGCAATGTGCAGGAGGAGAAGGAACAGGATACAGGAGGTTACTAGGGGGTGGTTAGTAAGTAAGGTGGGGTGGGGTGGCACAAAAGGTGGGGGAGGCAGTGGCAAGGACATGAGGATGACGGTGAAAATGGGTGCAAAGGGGGGCTGCAGGCTAGAAGAGAGAAGTGGCTCCAGAAATGGGGTTGGGAAAGCTGGTGGCATGGGGTGGGAAGGGGGTTAATGGAGTAATGGTAGGGGAGCTGACAAGCAAAGGAGAAGCTTCTAGTATTGTATATTATGTATTATCTTTGCTGGGGTGGGTGTGTTAAGTTAAAAAGGCATCTCTTGCACATTACGGAGGCCATGACCTTAAAGGGGGGGGGGGGAGAGTTTTGTCCAGAAAGGATGCAAGTCCCACTGAACTTCATTAAAGCAGCCAAGATTTGGTCTGCATAGTGCAAAGTAAGATTTGTAAAGTAAGATTTTTCTAACTAGAGTGGTAGGAACTGATATGAATGAGTGATGTTCCAGAATATGATGGCGATTCACAGTGAGGTACAACAGAATGCTGTCACCATGCTCCATTTGTTCGTAATACCTTGCTGCATAGCTAAATGACAGAAGAAAGGGCAGCCTTAATATGTTATAGACAAGGGGAGCTATCCACTTTGAAGGGCATTTTTTGAAGTACATTCTTGACTGACATAGATATGCCCCATAGATTTCACAAGGCTACCTCATGAATGCTCAATGGTGTTTTTATGCAAGAACTGTCTTTAGCTTTGAAGCCTACCACAAATTAGAAGTCTTCCAGCTCTTAAAAGTTTTTTATTTCTCGCCAAAATAGAAAGGATATGCTTGAGAGCATCTCTGACTTACCAGGCTGCGATCTCAACCTAATGTTTAATATAACTTTTCTTGAAATCTTAAAAAAAAAAAAGATTTTGTACTGACTTACTCTGAACGGGAGAAAAACCATTAACTTGAACCAAAAAAAGAGGGGGGGAAACCACACAAAACCCATTAGCAATAAAACAGCACATGGTTGCATTTTATGTTCTTGATAATGCCTTGCAGTGAAAATAAAATGTTTGTTGTTTTCCACAGCAATTTAAAAGGTTGTACACAGCAGAGCAGTGCAGCCAAAACTTGTCAGAGGAAAACACTTTTCTGAAGACCAGTTCAGCCTTGGTAGTTTAATATTCTAGGTAGGAGAAAATATGTACACACCGATGGACATTTTTAATGTATATGTCACGTGATTTATTCTGTCAAATGGGCAACTACTGCAAAAGTCATATGTGAATTAGCCTTGACACTCTTCTTCCCTATGGGTTGTGTTCAACTAAGTCCTACTCTGAGCAGACCCACTGAAATTAATGAATGCCATCCACTGTTTTTAAATTTTAAAGACATATACACTTTACTGATGAATGGGCTGGTAATGAAGTGTGCTGCTTACATGCAAGCCTGCAATATGGCACCCCAAGAGGGACCAGAGAGATAAATCAGAGAGATAAATCATAATTAATTTTTTATAATATTTGAAACTAGCTTACTGTCTCAAAAGGAAATTAGCATGTTTACTGAAAATCTATAAACAGCACACTAATACCAGTTTGAGCTTAGGAACACTAAAACCAGTACACAAATTGTTCTTTGAAGCATTCCTAGGAACCAACAGGAAAACTAGGACGTTGGTCAGTGAAAAAGAGAGGCTTTGGGTTAATTGGGTAAGGACATTGGGTTGAAGAGTGAAAGTGGTATCACAGTGCAAAAATGAATGAAGTTGCTTGTTTGCAGAAGGAAAAGGGGAGGTTATCAGGGAAGTTTGGCTAGTTTGGCTAGTGGGATTTGGGAATGTTTTTAGGTGAAAACCAGAAGAAATTAGACTTTGAGGAAATGGCTGCTTTCATCTTCAATCCCTTTCTCCTACACCCGCTTTTTTTGCAACCCTCTTTGTGCCCCCATTTCCCCCTTCACTCCCTTTTCAACTCCACCCTGAAGGGTTAAACAAAAGCAGAAGTTCTGGTTCTGGTGGAGAGTAAATTATGTATGGATTCTGGAACACATGACAAGGAAATACTGATAACCAGATTTACTGTGATCACTGGTATAGAAAGATCATGCACTTATTAGGTCCATATGCTCAGGGTCTAAGATTGTTCTTAAAGTCACTGGACCTTAGTTAACAGAGTTCTTATAGTAGATTAGACACCTATTTTTTAATGTTAAGCGTGTTCTGACAAATGCCACTGCACATTTATTAATGTAGAACAAGCAAGAAAGGTCAGCTAAAATGACCTGTGGAAAAAAGCTAGTTAGGAGCCTAAGACCGCCACATCCAACTCAAGCACACATTTGGAGTTGTGGCACTGGGCAAAGAAAGTTCCACGTATGCCTGTCTCAATACATGAAAGTGCATCTTCCTGGACTGTTTGCTCCATTTCAGGAGCCCAAGAGACTACACTCAAAGGGAGTCTTGTGTTCTTCAGGTTAGATCAGGTACCCTCCAGGTGTCATTGGATTCCAATTCCCATTTGCCCCAACCAGCATGGTGAATGGTCAGGCATCATGGGAACTGTGGTCCAGGAGCATCTGGAGGGTACCATGTTGTCTACCCCTGGACTACACATAGATCAAAAGCAACTAAGGCCTGCTTCACTAAGAGGCTACAGTGGCCTTATTAATTCTTTCTTCATGCACGGCTTCTACATGTGGACAAGTGGGCAGTGGATGTCTACCGCTGGCCTTGCTCCTGACCCTGAATACTGCACTGGTCATGCCACATTTGGTTGCAGTGCTCTCTGCAGGAAGGGAGGGGAAATTTAATAAAATCAGACAAGTCTACATATGAACAGCTGCTCCTACGCTGCTTTCCCAGCCACGCAACCAGTACCATCAGGGGCGTGGCCAGAAGCACAGTTCCACTGCAGAAGCTACACATGGAGAACAACTGTGTGTGCATATTGTGTATTTCTTTTTTTTTTAATATAAATCATATTTATTAAAATTTCCAAAATACAGAAAGTAAAAATAAAACAAAAGTGAAATAAATTCAAAACCTTATTTTCATTACCCACTTTCTGGGACTCCCCCCTCCCCCATCCCTACCATATTCCCCTTTCATAACGTTGATTCTACAAGCTCTCACTCCCAATTTAGAACTTAATTTGTTTAACCCCATATTCAAAATTGAATTTGTACAGTCGTCATCATTGCCTTGAATAAAAATCAAAAATTCTCTCCCCAGGGTCCACCCCATTTTCCTTCCACGAATTCCCTTTTTTTAATAGAAATGCCCCAACCAAATATAAAAAGCTATATAAAGATAAAAAAGATAAGAAGTGTATATATATAAAAAAAAAGTTCAGAAAATAGTTACACAGCCTTTGGATTCTAAATCTCCCCCCCCCTTCCCCGGTTTAGATTCCCCATGTCCATCAGTCTGTCTGTTGTCTGCCTGGAAATCTTGGATCCATGATCAGATTTTCCCTCAATTCCTTGCCAGCTTTTTTTTTTTTTTAAAGTTATTTTTATGATATTTAATTTCAAGTTTCCAGTCCAAATTTAAAGCTCCCCCATTGTTCTTTCCATGTTGTAGTCCAGTTTCTTGTCTTGTTCCGCTGCTAAAACGTTCTAATTCAGAAATTTAGTAACTCTACAGGGGTTGTTGTTATTCAGGAACAAAAACTTACGTTCAGTCCCTTCCTTTCTTCAATAGAAAAATTCTATTGTCTCCTTTAATATAAACACCCCTGTAGACAAAATACTGCTTCAGTTTTGCAGCTTTCCCAAGAGATAACAAGTCCTGTAGAATTCCAAGAGTATTTTTCCACTTACGACCATCTTTGTAATGTCCCGAAACCCCTCTAGGGGGATTGTAATAACTTTGTTTCCTCTGGTCCAAAAGTCCGATTGTTGTTCCATATTTTCGCCATTTTATATCCAAATCGTAGCAAATTGTAACGAAATTAACTAGCAAAGCCCTCGTAACAAAGTCCTCTTTAAATTTTCCGACTTTGACAGCTACTTTGACAGCTGTCAAAGCCTCCGTCTCTTTTCACCAGGCTCTCTCGCGAATCGCCCCGGTTCCCGGGGGGGGGGGGGGGGGTTACATTTTCCTTCTCCCTCCACTCTTCTCCTCCAGCACAGTTCTTGTAGTTTTCCATCGTGGAATTCTCAATTTTTGTCCGAAATAAACTTCTTTCTGGACCTTGGTTACTCAGTCCTTGTTTTAACATGTTTACAGTAGGGAGGGGGACTGACTTCCTTTTTGGATCCCCCCCGCTCGTGCCAAATCCGAATTTTTTTCTTCTTTTTTTCTCCTTTTAAACCCAGTTTCCAAATTACTCACGGGTTGTTGTTAAAAGTCCGAATTTTCAATGGAAGAAGTCAGCACTCTCCGCCGGATGGCATGCGGCTTCGCTCGGCAGGGAAAGCAGAGGACTCAAAGCACCGCGCCGCTCCCCGGCACCCGATCCGTAGCCTTTAAAAAGGCTCCTTCACGAGTCGGGAGGGCGCTAACGGTGCCAGCCGAGTCACCCATGTCCACGGCCTCCGTGGCCGTGGTTTTTAAGGGTCCCCGCGTCGCCGGCGCGGTGGGACCCAGCCCCTGCCGAGCAGGCTCCCTCCGGAGCTCGGAGGGAGTCCGCCATTCGGCGATGGCGCCAACCCGGAAGTCCCATATTGTGTATTTCACCACCCCTGAAGCCACTGCATATGAATGCATTTTCCTTCTCTCCCTTGGGAAGTTATGGCCCAACATACTCTTCCCTGCATATGAATGCGGGTAGATTCTGTAAATATGCACTACTTGTACATGAAGTGTATGCTCAACCTAGAAACACGTTAAGTAATATGCTGGTAAAATTTGATTTAAGCAAACAGTGACCTGCTCTGCACATGTAATGCGAACAAGTCATTATGAAATGGTATGTAAACATCACTACTCATTGGGGAAATAAGGTACCAAAGTCTTTCTTGGACTCTTACAACTCCTGGCTAGATGACAGGGGTTGCAGTTTTGATTGCTGTCATGTAAAAAGTCCCTGCATGTAGAAAGCTAGTATATGAGGGAGAAATATTTTTACCTAGTCCTCTTTCTTTTGTTCTACTTGCCTATGTGCAGAGTATGTGTATTCATCTATTTAGTGAAAGAGCACTAGATAGTGCAATACTGCATTCATAATGCAATACTGCATGAGGCAAAGTCCTTGTAAGCCTCTAGTAACATTATTTTGGTGAACTAAAAGCAAGAACTTTCACATATAGTATAAGGCAGGAGGGAAATTATTATTGGATGTTGTGCAGGAAATTCCCAAGTGTTTACTTTCAGCATTTGAAACAAATCTGAAAGCGTGTCAAGAAGAATCTAGTATTATAGAAATTATATTAAGCTAGGGGGGAAAAATACTGTACCTTCTTCCACAGAAATTGGGTTCTCCAAAAAAAATGCTGTTTGCTTCCAGTGTGTTTTGGTACAGCAGGGACTAGTTGAGAACAATACCTGCAGTGACAGAGTTCAAAAATCTGTGATGACATACAAGACTTAATATCATGCTACATTAATCTAGCACACACACATTAAATGCTTACAACAGCAAAACAGACTTATTCCAAAACACCTTAAGGCAAAAAGCTGACAAAATATATATCTTTAAATTAATTTTGAACATGTACTCACTGTTTTACTGCAATTCTTCTCAAAATATATATCAAAATATCCAGCAACTGCCTGCAATTTAGAAATAAACAAACATCAGCAATCTTCACATTCATTATCCTTGAAGTGTTTCTTGATATCATCAATATAATTGCTGGAAATAATATATTGAGTAATACCAAGTTCTTGCTTGGGCACGGGCATTCAAAACAAACTGAAAACTCAACCACCTTGATGTCATGCAGCAAATACAATGGCTCCTTAACATGTTGTTTAAGGCCAGCAAGTATGAAGGGTTAAAGCTGTGGCCTTTATTCAGTTAAGGTTTGTCCTTCCATTTTCATTACTGTAATAGAAGCAATATTGTTGTGTTTCCAGGGTATGGAGAATGGGGAGCTACTGCAAATACACTGCTCAGAATCAAAGTACAAATGAAAAGACTACCAAAGCCAACCAAAACTGTCCAAAGCGTGCATTCATTTGTCTGGTTACTTTAAGAGAGCCCTTGCCTCTGGTGCATCAAACTGTGTTGCAGAAAATGCATCAGATCATCAGAAGGAAGTAAGAAGAGCTTCTGGATAAGGTCAGGCCAAAGGCCCTTCTAGTCCAACAACCAGATGCCCATGGGAAGGCCCCAAGCAGAACTTGAGTGCAACAGAGCTCTCGTCACCTAACAGAATGCTAAATTCTAACGAAGCAACTGCAGTGCTTCTATATTCCACAGGCCGGATTCCCATGAAGTGAAAGAGGCCCAGATTCAGCAGAGCCTCCCACTGAAGAAAGGGTGGGGAGACAATTTTCACCTGTTTTCCCCTTCCCTTTCCATCCCAGCAACTGGCTTTCAGAGGCATACCGCCTTCAACAGTGGAAGTGGAACACAGCCATCAGGGTTAGTAGTCACTGATGGCCTTATCTTCCAGGAATTGGTCTAATCCTCTTCTAAAGGCCTCACTACCTCTTGTGACAGCACACTCCCTAGTTTTTGCTACATGCCTAAACCACAAGAGGGAAATGCTACATACAAGTCCAGTTAAGACCATCTTCCAGTTGCAAGAACAATGGGAAGTGGCCTACATATTGCTAAACACCACAAAGCCTAATTATGCTCTCAATCCCACCCCAGTCAATAAGCATGGATTCAGTAGATACAAACTCTAAAATAGATACAAACTCTAAAATGTTCCCTCAAGTAACCATGGCTAGTGAGCACCTCATGGTTCCTTTCCCCACTGTCTGCTGCTGACTGATGCAACTTTCAAACAGAAATCTGCATGTGGGCAGCACTCTCTGTACAAGAACATGGATGAAAGGCTGCTCGTGAAGGACATCTGTCAAACACCCCACCGCCACCAAGAATGAAGCATCGTTCACAAGTTTTCCTCAGTAACTGGGAAGTTTTAAATTGCAATTGGTATTGATAAGCACCAAACGGTGACAAGGTCCTTCAAGAATACATCAATAAGTGAATACAACCATCTGGAATGGTTCTAGTGTGTCAGTCATGTTCTAGCACTACCCAATCCAAATGGATGATGCATCCATTTCAGAGCACAAGGGGACGAAAACCTGCCCTTTAGACTCTATTTGACTTTAGCCAGTACTTTACCTAACAGAATGCTAAATTCTAACGAAACAACTGCAGTGCTTCTATATTCCACAGGCCGGATTCCCATGAAGTGAAAGAGGCCCAGATTCAGCAGAGCCTCCCACTGAAGAAAGGGTGGGGAGACAATTTTCACCTGTTTTCCCCTTCCCTTTCCATCTCCCTACCCCACCCATCTCATGGCCCTGGAGGGTTCCTTAGCCTTGCACTGCAGTTTTTCAGAGGGCTGCAGACTCCTCCCTTTTCTCCATCCAGCAGGGGCATCGTGTGAGTGGAGAAATACTGAATAAGCAAATTATGTTTTTTAACTATTTGGGTTTCTTTCCTCATCACCCCAGGCAATGGAACAAACGCATTCCCCTCCTTTGCATTATTAGCAAAGTGCTCTCTACTGTCATACAGGAAGCTGGGAAGCTGCCTTATATCACGTCATGCAACAGATCTTTCCCTCTCCCCACCACCCCTAAAAAGCCTCTCCAGAGAGTCACCCCACATTGTGGGCTGTGTTCCACAGGGCTGCAGGGGGCAAGGGAATTCCCCCAAATCTGGCACAGAGGTCTTGCACTTTTCACATCACCATCCACAATGTCTGTTAGGTCTTCCCAAGTCTCTGGAAAGGCTGGGAGGGGACTCTAGGGGAAAATATACATTGTGCAAGCTGTCTTCTGTTCAGGAAACGCTGCATACACTCCTGTGTTTTAATTTTCCTACCACATGAGTGGGCAATTTTAAAACACATTGAGAGTTATTCAACTATATTTTACTTAGAGTACACACACTGAAATTAATGAACATGACTAAGTTAGGCCCACTAATTTCAACAGGTCTACTTTGAGTAAAACTTGGTTGAATGTCTGCTATTCATATTTCCCCTTTCTGTGCAAATTGCTGGATTCTATGATATTTTATATTCTGTTTCTTCCTGGTTGTGGAACTGTCTGATGTATGTCAAAGCCACAGTCGGAGACACAAATATTTTTCGGGGGTTTTTTATTAAAGGGGAAGGCTTGCTTGAACAACTAATGTTACGCCATTCCTCCCACTTTAGTTTTCTGTCTTCCTTCTTAAAAGTTGCATATATCTTTTATCTCTTAATATTACAGACTGGCTGTTGAACGAAAGACCAGTGTACTTCCTCACAGTTCATCTTCTGCAGAACCATTCTAACTGAGACTTGCTATATACATTTGAGAGATTAGATAGCTTCGTAATTTAGTGGAGCAATAATTTTTATTTATTTGACCTTTTATCCAACATTATACGAACAGCTTTGAGACAAGATACAAAATATATTTTTTAAGTTAAAGCAGAAAGGTCAGTGTAGAAAATAGAATATAAAGATAAAAACTGCAATAAAACTGAAAATGGTGTTGGCTCTTAGAAACAGTTACTTCAGGTATTATTTTGTTTTACATGCAAGTGACTTATGCTTGCTTTTACCTCCTTCCCCACCACAGCACTTCGTCTGACAACAGATATATAGGCCCCCAGAGAAATAATCACAATAGACTCCAGCACCTCCACTAGAGTCATTCAAACACTATTCTCTGAACAGTAACCAGTAGGAAATTGAAAGCAAACACAATGGGATTGGTCGTATATAACTGAAGATCTGGCCTATTGAGCACTGCGAAAGGATGCTTTTTGTTAAAGATACACCGCAGTAGAGTAATTATTCTGCCTTCTGTTCTCAACATCCCATCAACAGACAGAACTGCTCTGCATGTTGAGGGTAAGGTGGTTGTTTTGAAAAGTAGGCAAGCAAAAAAGAGCAAAGAGGTTAATGAGATGTAGAAATTCACAAAAAAAAAAAAAAAAAAAATACCCCCACACCAAATTTCTCCTGCTCATAAACCAAGTCAGCTATGCAGAGGGGAAAAGGAGGAGCACCAGAGCTGCAAATGTGATCATTAAGCCTGTATGCAGACCTGTGAAATCAATTCACAGACCAAGCTGACATTTAAATATAAGCCAGGCTAGTTTGCCTTAATGTAGAAATTCTCTCAAATATATTACTGGGAACATGTAAATAATCAGACATCAGTAGCCATAATGTAACCAATCTGGGAACTGCAAGTACAAGGTGTCTCTCTCTCTCTGTGTGTGCATGATTTCTCACACAAATCAAATATATTGCAGCTCTGTGCCTTAATTATTTGTTCTGTTGCCACAGCGGGGCACAATTTTATTCACAAAAACCACAAAATAAGCAGTCTCTTTCTCTTCATAAAAAAAAATCCAGTGTCTGTTGAAGATGGTCAAACACCCACAGTTTACTCATTCATTATCCTGTATTTCAGGCTCATTTTTATTTTTTTAAGAACAGAGCAAAGCGCAGAGTTGAGCAAATCTCAAATCTGCTTCTTCATTTACCTGCGCCACTTCTCTAGGAAAACACTTCTGTTCCCAATTGTAAATCCCTGTCTGATTTATACAAACCCCTGTGAAACCAGTTAAAAGCAATTTGACCAATTCACTTAGGAGAGAGGAAATTAAAAGTTACCATCATCGCTATCAGCTGCAGGGAGTAATTTATCATTTTTGTTCCTCGTCAGTATCGTGTTCCAACAGCATGCAGCTAGAGCAGATACAATTAGGCAGCTGGCCACAGAAGTAGGAGGATAATGTGCTTTTGATGGAGTTTATCCAAGCATGGAGATGAAATGCTTGTAAGCCATGCAGCAGAGAGGGAGAGGGAGACAGACAATCACTATGTTCTTGGTGCAGAAATACCACTTTTGTTTTTAAAATGATATTTCTTAAATGAAAACAACTCAGTACCTCAAGATTACTGAATGATTCTTACTCCTCAAAGGGGGAGGGGGGTACTGAAGAAAATTTACTTCGTTTATTGTACCCTGTACAAAGCCTCATTCAATCTCAAAAGTAGAATAACTGAGCATATTAGGTATTATTCAAGTAGTCTTTGTACCATACTATTCAAAGTTTGATACTGTCTGAAAATTAAATCATCTTCGGCCTTGTATAACTGCTTCTCATATGAAAAAGTGTTAGATTTTATACCTTGATGAAAACAGTTCCTCTTTCATTCATCACTTCCAAGTTGGGGTCTGCAAAGATCATGGAGGGGAAATAAATGGCGGAGAAATTCTCTCCACCCTCGTATAGTAGTGAATTGCTGAACTTTGCAGCCAGATAACTAGATTCCTGCTCACCTAGCTCTAAATCTCAGCAGTCTATTGCTATAACCTAATTGACCTATAGTGGTGATACCTGAGATTTGGGTCTATTAGTAGCTGCCTGGCTCGCACAATTTCAACAATACAGATTGAGGTAGGAGGGTATTTTCCCTCCCACTGGAGAGTATATGAGAGTTTCGGTGCAAAATGGGCCAGCATATGTGCCACGCACCCCTGACGTCAACACTCCATCCCCAGGATAACGTTAAGTTGTCGGGGTGAACAAGGTCAATATATGCTTAATCCTGTTTTCTTCAAACCACCACCACCGTTTCCCTCTAGCTAACACAACAACATTTAATGCATCCAAGACAGCAATGAGCATGGCAGTCCTTAGCTTTTAAAATTACAAGCAAATAAGTTCCTACATATCTGTGGAGTTATCCAATCTACCACCTCCTCTGTGGGTGAGCCAGAAGTTATGTGTGGAACAACCCGAGTTTGAATCAGAAGAGAAAGCAGGGTTAAAATTTGCATTGCCTATCCTTACCACTCCCAACCCTGAAACGAGCCAATCATGTGGCAGAACTCTCAGCAGTCTTTAAAGGGCCCTCAAAGGCAGATTCCATGCTTTTAGGGTGAACCCTACATGTTCACTCATATTCAACAGGGCTTACTGCCAGGTAAGTGGGTGGAGGACTGAAGCCTTAGCCATATAGCAAAACTTAATAAGTAGCATTTTAGATCACCGCTAACACCACCAAGAACCTATCAACAGCAATTGATACTGAACTTATTAACTGATATTAACTAAAAGCTTCTCACAAATAAGGATTGGGGAATGGCACAGAGGATCAGGCCCACAATAATGGCGGCCTAGAGCTCCATTGCAAATGGCAGGTGTTTGGGTCATGAGAAAGCAGGGGGTAGAGGAGAACAGGCAGATTTATGAAGAGGGAGGGAGTGTTAAAATGTTAATAGTTGCCTGTTTCAAGATGACTAAGAATTTCACAGTGACCTGCAAACCTGGGTCAATGACTGTATATTAAAGTTCTAAGAGTGGCTGAGCATGAATCTCTAGATATATGCCAAAGTCTACTTTCCAATGTTGTAGACTGTGCCTGACCCATAAATATCCCGATGTAAAGCTAAGGAATTTATAGTAGCAACGTGGGTTGATTGGAACTCTCCCCAAATGGTTCTAAAAATAGAAATATTGCCTTGAAGAACAACGCTCAACTTCCTCTTCCCTTAAGTTTCTGGACTAAATCAAATAGAAAACACACATTGTGGTGTCAATAACTGGACACAGTATTCCAAGTGTGGCCCGAGCAAGGCATAATAGAGTGGAACTATTACTTCGCTTGATCTGGACACTATACTTCTGTTGATGTAGTTTGACTCTGAACTGAGACTCTAACCCATCTTTCCTCAAAGGGGAAAAACAGCCACATTAGTTTTAAGACCAAAAATGTTATGACATTAAACCTTGTATCTTAACCCAAACTAAAATTCTACATACAGAAAATCAAGGGTGAATATTTGTCCAGCTGAAGAAATACACTTTTAAAGCATCTTCAAAATCTCCAATACATATAATGGATTTATTGTTCATTTACTGCAAGGTTAGGCAGCCTGATGTGATGGATGGACTGTCAGCCTCTAACTAAACTACTATACTCCATCACAAAAGGAGTGGAAATTCTGGTCATAAGATGTCAATAATCTTACATGATGAAGTACGCAATACTTGACAAAGTGTTTTGTTTTTTTGCGCAACACCACAAATCTCTGATCCAAAACTAGAAACTTCCAAGCCAAACATTTCACCTGTATCACTATATTTTTAAGGCTGGAGAATGCAAGTGTATATAAAAAGCAACAAATACATGCTTTGGTTCGAAAATGAAGTTACAACCCATACCCCAAACCCACACAAATGAACAGGAAGATACAAGCAATGATATATGTGAAGGCAATATGCAGAAACCGCTTTACTGAAAAAGTGGGTGTAAAAGCTACAGTTCATAGTGAGAAAGGGAGAAACTCCATATGAAAGGGGTCACAAAGAGTTCAGAAGGTGGGTGGAGGATAAATTGTTAAAAGGAGATAGCAGATAAGCTTGTGACAAGTGGAAAGGAAGGAATGGTGAAACAAGCTTACGCAGGAAAAAGAGTAAAAAAGTATTAGAATGTAAAAAAAATAAGGAAGATGAAAGAGAAACAGGGACAACCCAAGACACTTTGGTACCTGAGGCGACCACAAATTGGTGCCCCTCTTCTGCCAGCGCAGAAGGGTTGAGTGAAGATCTACATCAGGAACAAAGGGGGAATAACGTTCTACATGGCTGGCCCCAAAGAGAGAGGACTTAAGAGGAATGGCATAACTGCTGGTGTAAGGAACACATTATACAAGATGGGAGACACTGCTTGACAAGATTGCAACACACCAATGGCTACCAGGTAATGCCAACATTTAATCCCGTAGCCATGGTCCATAGCTAGCTAGTTTGCAAATGAAGGCTTTGACCAAAGGTTTCAAAAGTGCGGCAATCAAAACCCCAGAAATGCTGAAATAAAATATTTACCGTACACATTGAAGTCTTTGTTACTCTCAGAGTGAAGTCTGATGAAAAATTCAGTTCTGAAACCGATGCAACATGGCAATCTATCCGCTGCAAGAAAGTGCAAAGTCTTGTGTGAGAACAAAGCAGAAGCCTAGTATCTGAGTGGAATCTATGGAGACTGTTTTAATCATCTCTGCATAAGAGACCTGAAATAAAGCTTATTCTCAAAAGCAACCTACATGGAAACTAGTTGCCTACCAGGTGTATATGGCAAAAAACTGGAAAGTTTAGCCTCTAAGTGCAAGCTCAGGACTCCCACTGGCTTTATAACTGCAGTCTTCTAAAAGCACATGATAAATGAAACTCTTAAGGTTCAAAAGTTGCTTGCAATGGTGTTTGCAGAAAATGAACTGGGGGTAGGACTCTGAAGTCTCACTGGGAATGCAGTTAGACTCTATGTTCTTCAGCCTACGACCAGAAAGTTAAAATTGTCGGGATGCTTTTTTTTATAGAGATATGTTTCTCATAGGGATAATGCTTCCATTCAGAAAAAAATGGGCTTATATGTGAAGTCCTAAGCAGCAGGAAAATGAGCTCTCTATGTCAAGTACATACAAGTTCCTATATAAAACTGATATTTATTGAAGATATATCACATGTAAAGCATTTCTAAGCTGAAGGTGGATTAGCGTATTTCATGGCTTGATGAGTCTTATATATGGCATCATCAGAGTCCTAACAATAGGGCGCATGAAAATCAAATCAAGGTGAGGCACAATCCTCAGATTTACTACAGAAGTCTAGCTTTAATCCCTACAAATTCCCACATAGTGTTTTCACACGTATTTGTTGGATAGGTAAAGGTAAAGGGACCCCTGGCCATTAGGTCCAGTCATGGCCAACTCTGGGGTTGTGGCACTCATCTCACTTCAGTGGCCAAGGGAGCCGGCGTACAGCTTCCGGGTCATGTGGCCAGCATGACTAAGCCGCTTCTGGCGAACCAGAGCAGTGCACAGAAACGCCGTTTACCTTCCCGCCGGAGTGGTACCTATTTATCTACTTGCACTTTGACGTGCTTTCGAACTGCTAGGTTGGCAGGAGCAGGGACCGAGCATTGGGAGCTCACCCCATCGCGGGGATTCAAACTGTCAACCTTCTGATCAGCAAGTCCTAGGCTCTGTGGTTTAACCCACAGCGCCACCCACGTCCCATATTTGTTGGATACCCATCCTTTTATTTGGATATTTGTTTTATTTGAAAAAGACTCGTGAACAGCAACTGGGCTCCCAGCAGGACCCGCAAGTCCTTTTATGACTGGACATCACACACACACACACACACACACACACACACACACACACACCACCTTCTTTTGTTAAAAATCAAAATTGGTACATTTGTCTGTAATTTCTTTAACCCTTCTTGGCCAATTGAATAATATGCAAATATAATGTATGTTCCATATCGTGGATAATGGTAGGGATATGAAAGGCAACTCCATCATTTTACTAACTTTGGAAATGGCAAACAAAGGAATACTGCAGAGCTATGGTGTCATAATCATGTCAGCCAATGAGGGAAATTTAAACACCTTCTGTTGCTCAGCCATTCTTGTTTGTCCACCATCAGGAGTGGTGAAATCCAGTGGCTACAAAGCTGAGAGCATTCTCCGTGGCAGCCCCACGGCTATGGAATTCATTGCCAACTGGACTGTCAGGTCACAACACTACAGAGTTCTTGGAAATGTCTGAAGGCTTGCATATTTTTTAAAAGAAAGGCTCATATATGGGCTTGTTTCCTACTATTGACTACCTTAGTAATTTTGGGCTAGCTGTATGTTTTATCAGTTGCTGGTTCACACTGCTACATCTATGACTATTTTGTATGATTTTCTGTTACTCTGGAACATTTAATACATTACTGCTATATGTTCGCTCAACTTTATATTATTTTTGATGCCTTATGAGAAATTCTTGAAACTGGGATGTGATTTTTCTAAACAAAGAGGTTACTGAATAGGACTATTAGTAACTGCTCGTCTTACAGAAAAGAAATCCCTTTAAAATACACAAAAGTCAAAATCTGACACAGAAGCTGTCAGATTTTCATGAGGCTGAGTGGAGTATGACAAAACCATTACTCAGGGTAATAAATGCCAGATTCAGAGGTGAAACATATACATTCTTAGTCATCATATGATTAATTAGGTACATTTTTATAATTTCCTCAATATCTGAAAATCATCAGCTTTATGGAACAATTATTGATTTTGGTTGTTTACTCAGGATGACATTCTTGTGAATTCATTAATTTTACTACATGTTATACAGAAAAATGGATAGTCAACATTTAAAGACTTATTTGGAAGTTTTATCTATCAATTCCACTCAAGCAATTATTTTCCAGCCTGCAATGTAAAAGTAGGTTGTTAAGCAACAACAGCATCTCAAAGTAGTCATAACCAAAACAGGCTTGTCACTCTTTTAAATCTGTTAAAGATGCACAGGGAGCCTGAACTACAGGATCCCTATTTTTCTCCAGGAACAAATCTAAGGCAATGAGGGCTACTATACAGTGGTACCTTGGTTCTCAAACACCTTGCTACACGAACGACTTGGAACCCAAACACTGCAAACCCGGAAGTAAGTGTTCCGGTTTGCAAACCTTTTGGGGAAGCCGAATGTGCTCTGTTTTGAGTGCCACACTTCCGTTTTGAGTATTACGCTGAGGTCTGTCTGTTTTCGCTATTAATTTTGCGTTTTTGTAGCTTTTTTTTGTTTTGTTTTGTGACTGTGTGGAACCCAGTTCAGCTACTGATTGATTGACTGTGTGACTGCAGTACATTGTTTACTGCTTTCATTTTATGGATCAATTGTGTCGTTAGATAGCAAAATTCATGTTAAATTGCTGTTTTAGGGGTTGTTTTTAAAAGTCTGGAACGGATTAATCCATTTTGCATTACTTTATGTGGGAAAGTGCACCTTGGTTTTGGAACGGACTTCCGGAATGGATTAAGTTTGAGAACCAAGGTACCACTGCACAACATTTAGAGGGAGGTGTTACAAATTAAAATTGTGGTTGAATAATTTTGTGTAATAAATATTCTCTCTTTTTAAGAGGAATGTAGCGTATTGTGCTCTAGATGGGAGGGGGAAACTTGAGGCCGTTAGTCTAGGGTTGTACATTATCAGAGAATTGAATGCATTCAATTTCACACAGCGACAATGCTGTTCTTATGAAAATATAAGATTGCCTTTTCAGATAATAGTTAGAAAGGGGAGGGGATTAGAAAGGAACTTTCCCCCAATTGCTTCAGTTAAGCACACCTAAGTGGTACATGCAGCAATGTTGGTGTGATTTTCTCTAATATTTATCTACAGAGGTGCTACAATATATGTTTACATGGAAAGCAATATACTTCTTAACCAATCATCTCGTTTCTTCTACCATTAATGGTGTAGTGTACTTGTTAGTGTTGCACTAGGACCTGAAGACCAGGGTTCAGATCAGTCAGTCATTGCCTCTAAGCCCAGTCCAACTCTCGGGGTATTGTGAGGAAAAATTACGTATGTCACTCTGAAGTCCTTTGAGGAAAGGTGTAATAAATGAAATGAAAATACTCTTTAGCACTCAGACTTCGTTCATAACACTGAATATGCAAATATTCAAGGATTTTAGCAAACAATGTAACTAATAATTGTAGCATAATTAATTACCATATAATTAATGCAGCTCCAAAGCCTATAATTAGGCATACCAGAGACACAGCATAACCAGGTGGAGAAAATAAAAGATGGGGAGACAAACAGAAATTGGAGTTAAGTTTTAAAGACAGCCTCTTGAGACATTTAACAGGTTCCAGATGGAACCAACAGAGAACTGCACATCACTTTTGACGTATAGATGTTGAATGAACAATGGGCAGGTAGCCATTACACCTCCTTATTTTATTTCTGTCTTTATTAGTTTTGTGGTGGGAAAGAAGAGAGAAAAACTACTACGAGAAGGCTGCAAAATCCATAAAGATGTGCACAAATCCCAAAATATTAGTATCACGGACTCCATATTTTATTAACACTGAACGGCCAGGGGGAAACAAAACATATTCTATGTAAGAACAGCTTACATACTGCACTGGGTTAATAATTATACATTCCTTTCTAGAAATTTAGATTATTTGTTACAGTACCTTGATGACACAAGCTTCAGATATAAGCGTGCCTGAATCTAACACTTCCACAACAGCTTCTGGAATGACAGCCTTCTTCATGCAGGACATGTTGAAGCCATACACATCATCCCAGAAAGCTAATCTGTCTGCATGCTTCTTGAGGTCACTGACAGCCACCAGGCTGATGGTGCAGATGTCAGGATACACTGCAAAGAGACGTTGCAAAAATTTATTGACAACAAACAATGGTACAAGCTCCCTTTTATATTAGATTTGACTTTAATTTGAAATATACGAGGAAATTTACCACAAGCAAAAACAGACAAATCTACTGTTTTGAGGAAAAACCTATTTTTTAAAAATCCATTTCATGGGATTCATTGTTGTTGTCTTGGTAGAAACAAAGGCATGGCAACAACTGGGGTAAGTGGTGATAAGCAGAACCTGAGACAGATCAATGGCTCTGCATACATGACAGCTGTCACACAAATGGGCACATGGAGTATACAGTGACTGCTGTTTCAGTCAATATTGCTGTTTTTATATATATATATATATATATTTAGATCTTCCCTTGCTATATATTATGCTTGTTCCTGGACTATCAGCAGTAGCTCTGTGCTACAGTAGACAAAGCACTGTTAAGTCAAGAATCTCTTTCCAAAATGACAGTGCTGTATTTGGTAAGCAGGGGAACACAGGAAAACTCGCTAAGTAGCACCAGAAATGTGCTACCACATTAGCAGAGGAAGGTAATGGAGTGATGCATTTTATCTGATTTATATTGTAAGCTTCCTAGCAATGAAAAATGCCTATATCATCCAAAATGCAGGACAATGTCTAACAAATATACCACCCTTTTATAACATTCATATTTTAGATAACATAATGACCAAACAAATGAGGCCTATCAGATGATGTGCTGCTTTGTATGTGTAAAAACCCGAACTAGGATGAGTTTACTTCTGTTGTTCTTTGTATATCCAGCTTTTAAAAGAGACATGAAACTGAAGGCTAGTTACAAAAATTAAAATGCAACAGGCAAGTGGAGTGGACCAAAAGGTATGCAAGCACCAATTAAACATATGCGCCAGAATTTCTTTGTGTTTCTTGTTCAGCAGCTACACTAAACAATTTTATTCAGATGCAAGGCTAGTTAAATAGCAGTTGTTCAAAAGTAAAGCAACCAAACTCTGCCCCAATACATGCCCACTGCGGCCAACGCGTCCCTGGGTCACAAAACCAAACAGAGCGTTAAGGGTACAAATCAGACCACCATAAGCATGCTCAGAAGCTGTGATCTGGCCTGTGCCCTTAATGCTCCTGACCAAGAAGCACATTAGCCACAGAAAACTTACATCAGCACTTCTTGTTTTGAATTGTGCAGCTTATTAAATTAAATCCAAGAAGCACTCTTTTAAAGTAAGTACTTTGCAAGCATAAAGTGAAGAAAAACATAACACTATGAAATTAACATCCAATAGAAACGGTAGATGTTTTCATTTATTTATGTGAGCTGAGGCAGTTCTATTAGCACAACATGGGAGATATCTCACCTTTTCCCAATTCCCACCCTTTTAAGTGCAGCCCAGTATGCCCCATTTCGTAAGAGGTTGGTGATCCTGCTTTAACACTACCACTAGGTCCACCCATTCATCAACTCATGTCTTGCTTGACAGCCAACTTTCAGAATTCAGTTCAGCAGAAGGCATGGAGCTTTCTTTGCTTGTGGCTTATGGCATTCAGGCCATTATTTAGATGCTCATTATGGTTTTACAATGCTTCCATGAAAAGCTTCCTTTTTAAAAAATTGTCTTTAGCAGAAAAGTTCCCGCGCAAGAAGTATTAAAATTATTATTTACCTTACCCATCTAAAATCACAATAGGAAAGGGAGCCAACATATTTTGAATAATCCACTTCGGTGATGGGTCATTTTGATTTCTTTAAACCCCATGCTACTTACAAAAGTAAAACCACTCCTATGCAAGAATCTTTTATTTCATACATATTCCATTACTTAGTTTTTAATCTGATTGAATTATTTCTCACCACACGTAATATTAAACTGCTGATCAGACATCTCTTAGAGAAGCGCACTTTAGAAATTCATAGGTTTGTCATCTGTGTCCTTCTCGACTCACTGCCCCCAAATCATTTGTCATTAGTAACAGCTCACACGGGGAGCAAAGCAAGATGGGAAATCTTTTATCCCTCAGCAATGCCTCACAAATGTAAGGACATTAAAAGGGTAAGATCGTAGTAACTGCAGGGCTAGAGGCATAGTTGTAAATGATTATCATTTGAAGGTGGAAAAGCAAATATAACCAATCACCTTTCTCATATAATACTTTTAGCTCCAGCCCGGAAGCCCCCTATTTTAGGGATCAGGCTTTTGGAAAGCTTGAGGTAGAAGATGACACAGCAACCAACCATTAGCCCACACTGTGACAACAAAGTTAAGTCAAATGAAACTATGGCTGGAATAAATGATTAGCACTTGGCTAAGTTAAAGCGGTAACGAAAAGATGATCACAGAAACACGGGTGGGAAGTATTGATACTTTTCCTTCTTTGTTCTGTGGCCTTAATAAAGTTGCACACTTCTGCTGTACCTTCCAAGCATAAATGAAACCTAAATATTCTTCAGCCGGCACAGCTTATACACGAAGGTTGCAGTATCTATTTTACCTCAAAGGTGCAATGTAAACTTTTAACTTATCTGGAATATATGAAACACTATGATGAAAGGTACTGTGAACAACTGTTTTAAACTAGTTGGCAAAATAGCTCACGAGCTACAACTGCCCAAAGGAGGAAGTGTCCTATTTAAAATTCTGCTAAATGAGCTGTACAGTTAAGCTAGTGGCATTGTATTGAACAAGGAAAGTTGATAAATGCATGTATATCTGACAGTTAATTTTGAGTATCATGTTCCCCAACCCCAACATATTCTGTTTTGGCAGAAATTCACCATTTTGGCCACATTTACCATTTGAAAAGTTTCTAGGCATTTCTTCCTTTCTTTTCAGTTTGAAGGCAGCCTATGCTTATGTCTTGGAAAACAGAAATGAGATACAGAAATTAAAGGGCAATGAAGAAAAACTTTTTTTAAAAAGTGATACACCTTTTTGTGTTTTACTTGCTTTTAGTTTTTATTATATTTTGTACATGCCCTAGATATATGGAAGGCCATTAATAACTAACAATAACAAAAATAAAAAGAAGCCATGCCAGTACCACTCCCATTAATCAGGTTACACACACACACACACACACACACACACACACACACACACACTGTTGTCGTGTCAAATCCCATGGATTATAATAACCTGCACTAGACTATATCAAAGCATATTCCTTATAAATCTCCATCTTTCCTCCCATCAGGCAAGGAGGTTACTGGACCTCTAGTCTAACTCTTGAAAAAGTTCCACCCTAAAATTAATGTAGCATATTTTTATCTCAATGGTGTCTGACAGAATTATCGGTCTGTTGCTACACATGATGCAAAAGTAAATTGCATCTACTGTGGACGTTCTGCTGTTTCAACCCCACCTGCTGGCTGATTTATAGAGGAACAAATGAAACCATCTATAAAGCCTCCATTAACCTTCTAAACTAGTTGGCATTAGAGCATCAGATACAAGTGCCTGAAGGTGTAAGAGCTCTGTTTAAAATACTGCTAAATGAACTGGACTATCAGGCTAGAGAACTATTAATGTATTTTACTGGGAGTGAGAAAGGAGTATAAATATTAAGCGCTTAACATCTATTTTCACTCATCAATCTTTTCTGTCCCCAAAGTGAAGAACTGTTTTCTTTCTAAAATAATTTTTATTACATTTTCAGATTATGCATTTTAAAATGAACATCTTTCATTATAACCATACATTCAATGACTTCCCTCCCTCTCCTTCCAAGGTTCTTTTAATTTACCCACCGTTCCTGCATATATTGTATATCCATCTAATTAAGTTCTCCAATCTTATATTCCACTGCAATATATTATACTGTTGAATTTACTGTAATACTGTGAACATTTTCAACTGTGTACTTATTTTCTACATACTCAGCAAAAAATTCCACTCCTCTTTAAATATCTGTTCTTCTTGCTCCCTTATTTCACCTGTTAGACTTGATAACTCTGCATATTCTAACATCTAAAGTTGCCAATCTTTCTTACTAGGAACCTCCCTCACCTTCCAATTTGGGACTAAAAGGATCTGAGCCGCCATTGCTGCATATATAACTAAGTTTTTCTGAGACCTGGGCACCTCTGTCTGCACCATTCCTAACAAGAATGCCTCTGGTTTTCCCCGATCTCATTATATATCATTTCCCAATATTCTTATTTTGCATACCCACCACATATGAAAAAAAGTTCCTTCTCTTTCTTTACATTTCCAACACAAATCTGATTCCAATTTATACATATTAGCTAGTCTACTTGTGGTTGGATACCATCTATGAATCATTTTCTTGTAGTTCTCTTTCAACATATAGCATGCTGCGAATTTCAACTCTTTCTGCCAAAGATTCTCCCAGAGGTTTAGTTCTATATTATACCCTATATCAATTGCCCAGTGGGTCATTGAGGCTTTAACCAGCTCGTCTTTTGTTTCCCATTCCAATAAAAGTTTGTACATTTTAGAGAATAGTTTTTCCTAATTCTGCAATAACTCTTTCAAATTGTGAGCTTTGGTCTAAAATTTTTTTTCTTATCTAATTTAAACATATAAAGTTGATACTACTGTAACCAATCAGTAACATGGCTCCTTAGTTCTTCCATAGGTTTCAATCTGGGTTCATTCCCTGTGAAATCTAGCAAGTATCTATAGGATGCCCACTGTCTATCCATGTTGATGCTCTTTATTGTAATTGCTTCAGCTGGCAATAACCATAGGAGTGTTTTCCCTTCTAACAGGTTTTAATATTTTCCCCACTCTGTACAAATTCCTCCTAATAATATGGTTCACATAACTCTTATAGATTTTAGCTTTCCCATACCAAAGACATGCATGCCTGCTGAATTTAATATCATGGCCTTCAAGATCTAAAATGTGACCATTTTTCAATACAATCCATTTCCTTAGCCAACACAAACAAACCGCCTCATAATAAAATTGAAGGTCTGGCAGCGAATAACTGTTTTCTAGCCATACTTGAATGTCATTTGATTTTTTTTATGTCAACGTTAGTATTCAGTTCAAGCCACTGGTTCAAAAGTACTGGGATATTGCGCATCTATTACATTATCAATCCATAGTGTGTTTACTTATCCTTTCCCAAAGATCTGCTACCATTTCCCTCTTCGCTACAGGATACTACTTCAACTCAAGTGACTTCCTAAAACCAGTCAACCGCTTTCTTAGTAACTTAGGATAATGGATTTCTTGGAAGTCCTGCTTTAGTATAAACCAACAGGCCTTCTTTCCTGTTTTTTGACATGTCTAACAAATTCTATTAAATCTATTAATTCCCTGTATAGAAATTCTGTTGACTCATATCACACTATGCATCACAAGCATTTGTATAATCCAAAAATGCAGTCATAAAATTTGTTGCATCAAATACTGAGACATCGGCAATATCATTTCTAATTAACCTATATCAATAACAGCTCACAAATAACCTGGCAGACAATCAGTAATACCCAGACTATACTCAAAAGAGACAGCTCCTATGTCAAGTGAATCCATGGTAGTGAATTCTCATCCATTACACTATTCTTAGATTTCTACTGAACAGAAAAACCAACAGTTTTTCAGCTCACTAGAAGAGGGAAAATAGTTCTTACCAACCAATTTACATCATTCTACACTGCATTGGCAGCTAACTACGAAGAAGGGAACAGAGATAACCTTCATTATGCTGGCCCAGCAATACAGTGGTGCCTCGCAAGATGAACGCCTCGCAAAACGAAAAACTCGCAAGACGAAAGAGTTTTCCGTTTTTGAGTCGTTCCGCAAGACGAATTTCCCTATGGGAAAGCCCATAGGGAAATCTCCGGGGACCTCTTTTAAATGCTGGCCGTCGGGAGCAAAGACTTTCGCCCACCGCCTGCCTTCAGAAGAAGTCTCCGCTGTCCCGGGGGCTTTTAAAATGCTGGCGGTCGGCAGCAAAGCCCTCCTATCCCCGGAGCTTGCGGGGCGGGAGGTGGGGAGAAGGGCTTTTCTTCCCACCGCCAGCCTTCAGAACAGCCACGGGAAGAAAAGCCCGTGTCCCCCCCCCCCCCAGCCTTCAGAAGAGGTCGGGGGACAGACTGATTTTCAATGCATTCCTATGGGAAACCGTGCTTCGCAAGACGAAAAACTCGCAAGAAGAAAAAACTTGCGGAACGAATTAATTTTGTCTTGCGAGGCACCACTGTATTCCCCTCCCTAAAGCTATACTTATCACTTGCTTGCTTGAAAAGTAGAACAGAGAGAGGACACATAGAACAGCAGCACACACTCAATCTAAGTCCTCTGTGAATGCAACTTGATGTCTACCACCTCCTCCTCCTACGGCTCCACTGACAGACAAACAGGTGAAATGACACCACTACTACAAAATGCCAGATTTGCTTCTTAAGCTGCCAGTTGCCTAATCCTGTTTTAGACAATATGTTAATTTCCTGGCTGCACTGGCTTAGTGCTTAGTGCTAAGAACTGGAGGTGGAAAAACTTTAAAATGCACAGCTGTACCATTTGCAACTCGAGTAAGCATTGTTTTTTTCAGGTTCTGCAAAACTATATATTCAAACTATATATTCACCCAAGAGGAAAAGCAAGCAGGCTGTAGAAAATAATTCAATTTTATTGAACCTCAACCTGTTGTACCATCCGTGTTTCTCTCAAGCAACTCAAATTACTATTTCCCCTCTGCGCTTAGTTACAGACACAGTGCTTTCCCCACTAATATTTCCCATGGTTTGACAGTAGAGTAAAAGAGCAACTCTTTTATTATTTTGGACAGAGACATGCCTAATATAAAACATGAAGCAGCAATATTTGGCAGCTTTATAATACTACAAGATGGGCAAAGGTCCAAATTCCGAGGATGCTTTAAATGCTGCAGTCTGCCTTGAAAATATTTCCCCTGGCTTAGCACCATTTTTAATTAAGCCATCCAGCTGTGCATATTGCTAGTAGGTGGATCAGTGAGCACAGATGACTCAACAATTCCTATTGCAGAAAGATGTTCCACAATCTAACTCTGTAAGCAGGAAGAAGGAATGAAAATACATATGAAGCGGGTTTTGGTTTGGGCCAAACTATATCCAAGAGCTTAAAAAGGTAAAGGGACCCCTGACCATTAGGTCCAGTCGTGGCCGACTCTGGGGTTGTGGCGCTCATCTCGCTTTATTGGCTGAGGGAGCCGGCATACAGCTTCCGGGTCATGTGGCCAGCATGACTAAGCCGCTTCTGGCAAACCAGAGCAGCGCACGGAAACGGCGTTTACCTTCCCGCCGGAGCGGTACCTATTTATCTACTTGCACTTTGACGTGCTTTCGAACTGCTAGGTTGGCAGGAGCAGGGACCGAGCAACGGGAGCTCACCCCGTTGTGGGGATTCGAACCGCCGACCTTCTGACTGGCAAGTCCTAGGCTCTGTGGTTTAACCCACAGTGCCACCCACGTCCCGTCTAAGTGCTTATTAGGTCTCTAATACGACAAGGCTGTATTTTGTCTCCCTGCTTATTTAATTTATATGCAGAATACATCATGCGAAAGGCTGGGCTGGATGAATCCCAAGCTGGAATTAAGATTGCCGGGAGAAATATCAACAACCTCAGATATGCAGATGACACAACCTTGATGGCAGAAAGTGAGGAGAAATTAAAGAACCTTTTAATGAGGGTGAAAGAGGAGAGTGCAAAATATGGTCTGAAGCTCAACATCAAAAAAACGAAGATCATGGGCACTGGTCCCATCACCTCCTGGCAAATAGAAGGGGAAGAAATGGAGGCAGTGAGAGATTTTACTTTCTTGGGCTCCATGATCACTGCAGATGGTGACAGCAGCCACGAAATTAAAAGACGCCTGCTTCTTGGGAGAAGGGCAATGACAGGCCTAGACAGCATCTTGAGAAGTAGAGACGTCACCTTGCCAACAAAGGTCCGTATAGTTAAAGCCATGGTTTTCCCAGTAGTGATGTATGGAAGTGAGAGCTGGACCATAAAGAAGGCTGATCGCCGAAGAATTGATGCTTTTGAATTATGGTGCTGGATAAGACTCTTGAGAGTCCCATGGACTGCAAGAAGATCAAACGCATCCATTCTTAAGGAAATCAGCCCTGAGTGCTCACTGGAAGGACAGATCGTGAAGCTGAGGCTCCAGTACTTTGGCCACCTCATGAGAAGAGAAGACTCCCTGGAGAAGACACTGATGCTGGGAAAGATGGAGGGCACAAGGAGAAGGGGGCGACAGAGGACGAGATGGTTGGATAGTGTTTTCGAGGTTACCAGCATGAGTTTGACCAAACTGCGGGAAGTAGTGGAGGACAGAGGTGCCTGGCGTGCTCTGGTCCATGGGGTCACGAAGAGTCGGACACGACTAAATGACTAAACAACAACAAAAATACGAAACCAATTTCCCACCAAGAAACAACACAAACAGGTGTTTGCTCCAACTTGAAAGGGCATAAAATTCTGCCTGAGTCCTTGACCTAGTCATGGAGAAGAACAGCTGAAACAGCAGTAGAGAATGTAGGTATTTCAAAGGAGAAACTCACAGGTCAGAATTTCAGCTTGTTTAGAACTGTTTCTATAGATAAACTAGGAAGAGAAAGCTTGCCAGTGGTTTTGCAGTATGAAACAAGCACTGCCAATGTTTATCACTTTTTATCATTAATACAGAGATTGGTTTTCCAACAAACAGTTTTTTGGAGTTCTAGAGAAGTGTACAGGAAAAAAGAACAAAATCTAAAATATACTCAGATTTCAATTTCATAAAAGTCTGCATATTTGGCACTGAAAAAAGGACTAGTGTAAAATAAAATGTGATGAATGCATGGGACTCTAAAAATTAAAAGGGAAGAAATATATTAGAACACCCATAGACTACTATTGCTACGGAATGGCATGCCTAGGTTTCTATAATTTATCAAATTTATTATATGACTATGGCAGGTGATTCTGTAGCAATGTGCAATTTAGAACAAAAACCCTGCATACGTATGTATTAATTCATCTTTCCATTTCCAGGGTGGCATGAAAAGGTAAACACAAACCCAGAATTAAAGAGATACATAAAACAGCAACACCACACCATACAATTATCTCTGGTTCCCACTTCCTTGAATACACCACAGAAGGAAAATCGGGTCTTTATTCAAACAAGTGAACTTCCAGAGGGGTCACAGTGTTAGCCTCTCACAGCAAGAGCAACAAGAGTATTATGTGGCACTTTTAAGGCACACAAGACTGTTTTATGAATGGAAAAGATAACCAAAGCAGATTACCAGGCATGAGATCCCTAGTACTCCTCTAATTCTTTCTTAACCCAGGCAACTAGTCAACATGGTAAATGGTGTCATCCTTTCAAAGACAAAGTGGGCTTCTGTAGTCATACAGTAGCTGCATCTACATGCAATGCCAAAAGCAGAGTTTAGTGTCCTGTGGATGAACTGCTATGAGCACAACCTAAGTATAGAGATTGCATACATTATACTCCTGACACTCTCTCTCACGTGTTCGGAAGACTAGGCTTTGTATGAGTTTAGTTTCACTTGTTATTCTTGAACCAGGGATCCTAGTTTAGAATAAACTCTGGCAAATTTAACATGGCAGCTTCATAAACCATGGTTTGAAGTTACTAGAGTTGGTTTTTGAAATAAAACCAGGCTGGATCAGGCCAAAGTTTCTTCTAGTCCAGCACCTTGTGCAACAGAGCTCTCCCTACCCACAACTGGTATTCAGAGGTATACTGCTTCAGAAAATCACAAGCCAAGCTTCAGTAGAAGTGAAACAAAAACTGCCAAACTTCTCCTCCCAAATGTATGGGAGGAGTGCTAAACCAGGGTTTAACATTACATGCTCAGAATAGCCAGTATATTAATGAACCTTTAGAAATGAGACAGATTAGTTAGCTACCCAGCTGAGTTAGATAAATGCAGCTATTTCAATGCTCAGTTTCTGACTACCTTATTGCCGTGCTATTTACTGATTTCTAAAAATAAACTTTCAAGGTTTATACTTCAATATCTTGAGGAAGTCAAAGTGCTCTTGAAAACGCCATTTCGTTTAAGGCCCAAGTATCCCATTAATGCTTTTGTATTACCCATACTATGAAATGAATGCCTTGGAGCTTCTGCTAATGGAAACATTTTTCATCACAGGTAAGAACTTTCTTAGTCATGCATAGCAGAATCTAAATCTTTTAGGATTCCCCAGAGCTTGATTATTTATTAGAATTCTAGAACTAACCTGAGCCTCCTTTTGCCAGGTACTTGTCCCTTGCATAAATGACAGAATCCAGCATTGACTCAAAGAGAAGGAAATAACCCTGGGAAAATGAGAGGAAGGAGAGAAAAAAGTACCACAATGAAAAGGAGTCAGTGCTACATATCAATTTAATCAAGTTCCATGTTTGAATACATTTTTCAGTTTAAAATTTGTTTTTCAAAGCACAAGTACTGGAGGATCTTTTGAAAGTTATTCTGTTTTCTACTCTACTGCAGATGCCTGCTGTAATTTAACAATTACTTCCAGAAGCACCTTAACAATTAGTCCTGTGCAATACACAGTGTTGTGAAATAAATTCCCACTACTATTGCCATTAGTGTAGGTTTCCCCATCCACATTCCAAATTGCAATAAAATTGTAGGTCTCTGAAGAGATTCCCTGCCTTTGCAGAACAGAGGCTCAGTATATGTTCCTCTTGTTCCCCCCAAAGTGGCAAGTCAGAGGACTGTGAGTGTGCACGATGTTTATGCTGTCAGAAAGTATTACCTGCTACATAGAGGAAACACTAGCCCTCAGCTAGTGTAAGAACAGCCTTGCTGGATGAGACCAAAGGCTCATCTAGTCCAGCATTCTGTTCTTACAGTGGCCAACCAGATCGCCTGTGGGAAGCCTGCAAGCAGGACCTGTGTGCAACGGTGCTCTTCCCACAAGTTATTCCCAACAACTGAGCTAGCATTCAGAGGCATAGCAGCTCTAAAAGTGGAGACAGAACACAGCCATTAGTAGGCATGAATTTGTCTAATCCTCTTTTAAAGCCATTGGGCAACCACTGCCTCTCGTGGAAGCAAACTCCATAGTTTAACTATACACTGAATATTCAGATAATCAGCATCATTGAATGTCCCAGAGTTCTAGGATCATGGGAGAGAAAGAAAAAGTTATCCCTATCTACTTTCTCTATGCCAGGCATCGTCTTAAATTCCTCTGATCATGTCTCCTGTGTCTCCCCCCCCCCCAACATTTTTTCTTTAAACGAAAGAGCCCCGAATGTTGTAGGGGAGTTATTCAAACCTCTTCTTGATCATTTTGGTTGCCCTTTTCTAAACTCTTTCCAGCTCTACAGTATTCACTCGGTGCAGCAATAAAACTGCTTGCACATTGGCAAAGCTAAGCAGGGGTTGGTATGGTATTATATTGGATGGGAGACAGCATGTTGAGATTCCTGCCTTGCAGGGAGTTGGACTAGACAACCCCCAAGATCCCTGCCAACTCTGTTATTCTATGATTTTCAGGTGCGGTGATCAGAACTTATTTCCACCATAGGTTTGTGTAATGGCATTGGTCTTGGCTATTTTATTTTCAATCCCTAATGATAGAATTTCCTAATGATCCAGATCTACATCTTCATGAAGCTATCCTCTACATTTCCAAGGTCTCATTCCTGGTCAGTCCCCATCAGTTCATACTATGTGAGCATAGTATATGCAAAATTAGGATTTTTGACCAAATGTGCTTCACTTTATCCAACCCAGCAAGAATGTACACAAGTGCAAATGATCTTTAATTGGTTAAATGACTGAGGTTTTATGGCTACTGCATTGAGAGATCTTTTGTTGCTCATTTGTTTTCGTTTTTTTTTTATTGATTCTGACTTTTATTGTTATAATCTATGGCAGGGGTAATGAACCGCCAGCTCTCCCACCACATATATTTTTGGCCTCTCAGATCACCTACTGATCTTCTTTACCCACTAGCCTAAAACCACTACTGGCTGTAACACAATGTTTTTATGCTGTCAGGTGCTGTATGAAAAGGTGAGTCAAACTACAGCTATTCTGGTTTTCAATAAACATTGTGTTCTCTCACTGGCATTTGGTCCTGCAAGTTTTACTTCTCATGAAATATCACATCCTTGCATCTCACTAACAAACTATCCCTCATATTGAATCAAGTCATTTATTACTAATCTCTGAATGCATTGCTCTATGTGTGGTGCTCATCTCTGGTATAATTTAGAATGTAATTTCACAGGCTGCTGCCTCACCTGTAGGGGTGCCATCTGGAAAGAGAATTATACCTGACATTTTCTCCTATGATACTCAGGCACTCTCCTGCTTCTACACTGACAAGGTTCAGGATTTAAAAATAAAATAAAAACCTCGCATTAGCACCTTCAAAATTAATTACAGCAAAGAGTTCTGTACTGAACAGATATGTGAGCAGAATATTAATGACTTAGGTGAGCAGCAAAACCATGGCATGCAATTGACATGTTCACTCTGGGTGATATTCAACTCATTCCTATTCCAGTAGAGCCAATGAAATCTATGAATGTAAGTTATGAAGTATGACTTAGCAGAATATCATCCAATCAGATGAACTAAAAGGAGGAAATCATTTTCTCTTTATAGAAGCACACTATTGTAAGCAATAAAAAGGATTGTTTGAGGCGTATTCCTGTAGTTATAAATTGTTCTACATCAAGAAGCAGGAAAATTTAAATCAAATTAGACTGTCCTGGCTGGTGGAAAAAAAGGTTACTGTGCCCAATTTGACTTTTAAATAGAATTGGGAGGGGGTCTTTTTGTCAAGGAAGGAAAGCCTCTTGCTTCAAATGAAAGCTCATGTCATAAAAGACACAATAGGCAAAATTGAAGTAGGCTATAACAATTTACAAGAAATCACATCTCTCAAAAGAAACTGGTTACACCCGACATTATCAGAAGCTGAAATATATTGAAGGTCATCATTTTAACACTGTCTATATAAGAAATCCACATCCCAAGGACTGTTTAGTTCAAATCAGTTTCAATTAGTTTTAACCTACTCCTCCTGCTTATCTGTTCCAAGTTCAGGGATGGGGAACCCATGGCCCTCTAGGTAGTTGCTGGAAACCAACTCCCTTAATTCCTGACCACTGATATACTGGGTTGGGGCTGATGGGAGTTGGAGTCCAACAACTTTAGGTTCCCCACCTCCATCCTAGTTGAAACAATGCTGCAGTGATAACAAAAGCCACGGGGGAAACATATGCCACTCTTAAAGCAAGGGTGGTCGTCCTGCGCCCATCCAGATGATGTTGAACTAATTCCCATCTGCCCTGGCTATTAGCTGAAGGGATAGGTTAGTCATCTCCATCTTAAAAGACAGCAACTGCCTCAAAGGCCACATACACCCTGAGGAAACAAAGATGCAGTTGGTGGCTATTTGGACCTCCAGGACCAGAGGTATAAAGTTTTTGAATGCTTGGTTGCTGGGAGTAACAGTGGTAGAGCCCTATTTGCCCTTCTCCTTGTGGGCTTCCCATGGGCATCTGTTTGGAATTTGTGGGAAATAGGATGCTGGATAGCTATCATTTCATCTGATCCAGCAGCCCTTTGGTTATGTTCTTATGTCTTGTATAGTAGTTCTCGTTGTCAGGCTGGACTGAAGGTGTACCAAGAGGATGGAGAAGTGCCACTGCCCATCCCTGTTGCTGCCTGGCACTGCCTACCCCTTTGCCATGGGAGAACTTGCTTGAGGAGGTCTACCTCAAATATGACAAAAGTCCTGGACTCTGCCAACTCTATGCCCTCCTGAGAGATGCATCAAACATAGGTGCAAACTGTCCTAGATTCTACAACATGCTTCCAAAGGTAAAGTCTCCCCTTTCAAGACTAGCATGATAATTTGGGGGGGGGGGGAGAATCAGCCCATTACCCTAAGGGATTCTGCTTGTTCTGCTATCTGCACTCATTATTTCCAGTAGGAATGTTTAAGGAATCTAGACATGGGGTGAAATGTGAAGCCTGTGCTGAAAAGCTTCCTCCCAGGTGTACATACACATGGAATCATCTCCCTCAACTGATAAAATGAATGTTCTGAAAAACTAGCACCAGCATATTGCACAGCCGTTCTCATTTCAGTTAACTACTGAATGTAGAATTACCCTAATTACTGTAAAACAGCATTACCTCTTAAAATTCTGTACCTCGAGGGAACAGAAGCACAATTCTGACTGCATACAAAGCAGCCTTGTTCACAAAGCCTGCTCACCTAAGATATATAGTCCACTGCTCCTGCAATATGAACGATACCCAAGACACATTTCTTAGCTTCCAACTAGCACAAAAATATACGCATTGTGTGTGAACACTGACACATGCTTCTAAGCGCTTCTAAATGCCATTCTAGTGCACGAGTAAAGCCTTTGAAACTATTGCTACAATATTAGCCCCAATTATTTCATATCTGTCTTCCTAACAGTATTGTTGCAGTGTATTCTAAAAGCAGCAGATTTTTAACATTATTCTTCATTTGCTAACATGGCTGCTTAACAGTACAATCCTTTGCATGTAAAAAGTCCTATTTCCAACAGGACTAATTCCCAAATAGGATTACGTGGGTGGCACTGTGGGTTAAACCACAGAGCCTAGGGCTTGCCGATCAGAAGGTTGGCGGTTTGAATCCCCGCGACGGGGTGAACTCCCGTTGCTTGGTCCCTGCTCCTGCCAACCTAGCAGTTCAAAAGCACGTCAAAGTGCAAGTAGATAAATAGGTACTGCTCCGGCGGGAAGGTAAATAGTGTTTCCGTGTGCTGCTCTGGTTCGCCAGAAGCGGCTTAGTCATGCTGGCCACATGACCAGGAAGTGGTACACCGGCTCCCTCGGCCAATAAAGCAAGATGAGTGCCGCAACCCCAGAGTTGGCCACGACTGGACCCAATGGTCAGGGGTCTCTTTACCTTTAATTCCCAAATAATTGTGGAAAGGATTTCATCCAACAAGGTTCATGTTGTATAGATTCTCACATACAGTACAAGTAACTTAAGATATTTAAAGTACCTCTGTTAGCACCAAGATAGACAAAAATCTATACCATAGTTTAGTGCTATGTAAGTCTTTCTTCCTTTCAAGGTTCCTGAACTCTTGCCAGTACGGTTCGGAAAAGTTCAGATTTTGCTTAGCTATGGCTTGTTGCTTCCTTTAAACCAGAAAACAAAGTTCAAAACCAACTGTGGTCAATTTCTGAAGAAGCCTGCTTCAAACCATGGGTTATGAGACCAATCACAGTGTTAAACAACGTTTTCTGGTTTGGAGGTAACAGGCTGTAGTTAGCTAAAAGTAATAGCAAAAGCTTCCAAACTTCTCCTCTCGGCCATGAGGGTAGAGAGAGTGCATGAACTAGAGAGGAGGATAGCGCTAAACCAACATTTAGCAGTACATCTGAACACAATCACTGAGATCTCGCCAGCAAACAAAGGATTTGTATTCAAGTACAAGTGTGCAACAGGAGTATTTAAGTAAAACAGAAAAGCTAGAATAGCACAGAAGTGAAACAGTTAATAATCAAATACATAAGCAGGTGTCTATTCCAGTCTAATGTTGTTACGACACAGAATCTTATGTTCAAAAAGCAGCCTTATTCCCTAAATTTCTGCAGGAAAGCTCTACTTTAAAACCTAACATCTTTTGAAGACACTGTGGAGTATATCAACACAGTGTCTTCAAAAGATGTTAGGTTTTAAAGTAGGTCACGTACGTTTTTATTAGACTTCCATAAATTATGTATGGTATGAAAAATGGAATCAGCCTACAATATTTATCATCACGGGGCTGCTAGCCATCCAAGAAACATAAATACATTTGCTGGCAAGTGACTATTCATTCATTCACTTTTAAGTTTGAAGAAGGAAGCAAGTAGATCTTCTCTACACACACACACCCCAAATACTTTTCATTATGATGCACCACTTCATTCCACTGTTTTGAAGGAACATCTTCCTCAAATAAATGGATCAGAACATTGCCTGCTACCACAAGTCTTCTCTATTTTCCCAAGGAGATTTGGCTTTATGCAAGTCTCAAATTTCCATGCTGAAATACCATTAGAGAAGCTGATCTGATGCCCAAATATATCTATAAAAATAGCAAGACTTCTTTTCTAACACTCACCAACTATTTCTATTTCTGAGAAGTTTTTCCAGATGTATACACCATCACAATTATAATTATCAGGCTGTTCAAACAAGAAAGTTATATGGAACAACTATGATGCAATTTGGTATCAATCTCACCCCAATCACAGCGCTTCTGTCCTGGTTTCTAGTGTTCCTTTTACATTGCATTACCCATTGTGTTATGGAAATGCAGCATGTCATGTTAATAGAAAGCTCTAGAACATGAATTTTGTGTGGGTCCACAAAGCCACACTTCCTGGATTGTTTACACACACAAAATCACACATAATTTGCATCAGTTTCTCAGGCTAATTTGTATAAGTAGAAGCTGAACACATATGAACAGACAATTAAAATATTGGCTGTTCATTAAGAACATAAGACTATTTTGCTGGATGAAGCCAGTGGCTTATCTGGTCCAGCATCCTAATTTCACAGTGACCAGGCAGGAGAAGAGCAGAAGAGTACTCTTGCCTCCTGGCATTCAGAAGCATTACTGCCTCCACAGTAATGCCCTCCCCTTGGCATATCCAGACATAATGCCAAAACATCTGACAATATATATAATTTAAATGCACAGTGACAAAGTTCACTAAAATCAGATCAAGTATTGCTGATAAAATCTAAGAGAACATATTTGTGCACTCACCATCCACTCGGATATGACAACATCCACTTTGTCAACGGGCAAATCAACTTCTTCAATTCTTCCTTTGATCAAAGAAATAGTATCTCCCAGTCCATTGAGTCTGCAAGCACAACGCTGAGAATGTTACACACCTTCTGGTCAAGATTCACAAGTGCTCCAACAATAGCATTACCCTAACAGACCCACAAAAGAACGATAAGGGGGGGAAATGGCAGTGATGATGCTCAGGAATTTAGCAATGGACTTTTTACCACGTGAGATATCAAAATGATTTATTTTATACATAGTCAATGAAATAGGGCATCGCAGAAGTGAACAAAGATACAGCACCTAGGGGGACTGTACATGCTGAACAATGAGCCCAGTCTCTGCCCTCCATGTAAATTAAAGTACATTCATGGCGGCACTCAAGGTACTTTGGCCTCTGGTGACTGATTACTGATCAATGGGGATTGACCAACCTTCACTGCCAATCACTTCTCAGCTTAGGCAGACATTCCAGGAAATCCTCAGTTTGAACAAGAAAATCATGGCCAACAGCCCTGGAACAAGCCAGGATATGAAAACAATTTAACAATGGCTTCATATCATGGCTTGCTCTGAAGCCATTAACCATAGTTTCCCAGTATGGATTGAATAGTTCTGGGCTTGTTCACTCACAAACACAATAGGGAAAGTGTGGTGATTCAATGGGGGCATGGAAGGTGCACTCATATATCTCAACTTAAGCCAAGATAAGATCTTCTGAATGCATACTATGTATTCAAAATGGGTGGCTGTGACAGCTACTTTGAAAGTCTGTAACAAGACTCTTACAAATTGTTTTAATGTGAATTAGAGACAAATGAAACAATTTTACGATCAGCAGATGTAACCTTAGAGCAACTGTTCACTGGGTACTCCTAGAAATCATTCATCACTGTCATAAGATTAGTTCTTTTAATCCCACTTTTGCCCCTACCATGGCATGCAAATCAAACAACTCCAAAACTGTTGCGCTGACAGGTATTTTCATAATTATCTCAGATACAAAGTGTAGCAAGGTCTTCCTGTACTCCGTAATGAAGGAATAAAAAATTAGTCCAAATGGCAGTTTCTTAATGCAACAGCTGCCTGCAGCACTTCAGAAAAAGGATAAGCCTAGATAACTGGTCTTTGTAAAAACTGCAGTTCCATTATAGAGGTATTGCACACATCATGTAACGTGCTCAAACCCACCAATTTGAGCAGGATCTGAAAAAATTAATTGCCTTAACTGCAATGGTAGTCCTTTCTACATCTTGCACCTTAAGAGCTAGAAATACATGCAATGAGATGTCCATATATGAGCTTATTTGCCAAGGTCTTTACAATATCCCAAAGTGGGTATAGAATACAAGCAATATAAAAAACAGGGTTGAAATCTAATTACAATGTTGTGAAAGGCAGCTGTTTTGCCACTTTAGGTGCAAATGTTGTTTTCCTTTCCTCATTAAGTGAGGAAAGGCACTAGAGTGAGTGCTAGAGGCACCTAAACATTGGGCCATGTCCCTGGATCCCATAATTTGCCGCCCATGACTTAGTGGTGAATTTAAATAAAGGCTTTGCTGACAGTACAGAAAGTGAACTACGCAACAGCATCCCTTGCCAGTAAGCCAGGCAATGTACAGGGGACAATTAGTGTTACTTAAAAATATAAAGTGCTACACTCTTAAATGCAGATGGGCACCCAAAAATGGGTGCGTACATAGTGAAGAATATTATCGCAGGGAATTCAAGTTTCTAAAATTATCTTACCTAATGATGTCCATAGCTTGATAGATAATTTCAGACTGGTCTACTCCTATCACCTTCTTTGCACCTGCTTTGGCAGCAAACATGGAAAGGATTCCAGTTCCACAACCAACATCCAGGACAATCTAACAGAAAAAAGAAAGAAAGAATTAGTGTGGCAATACTTGGCGATGCTACAAAGCCATTATAATGGAGCCCCAAATCCTATTTGTGAAAGTGTGCAAGTTTCCAGTAAAAAGTAAATAAGAAACACAATGGATTAAATTCTCAGGAGAGCAAAGAATACAGTCATACCTTGAGTTACAGACGCTCCAGATTGTGTAGTTTTGGGTTGCGCACCGCGCCAAACCCGGAAGTACTGGAATGGGCTACTTCCGGGTTTCGGCGCTCGCGCAGAAGCGCTAAATCGTGCTTTGCGCATGTGCAGAAGTGCCGAATTGCGACCTGCACGTGCGCAGACGTGCGCTGCGGGTTGTGAACGTGCCTCCCGCCCGGATCACGTTCGCAACCCGAGCATCCACTGTACACCTCATAGCAGATATAGAGAACCTGTACTCGTCCAAGTGGACTCCCAACTCCCATCAGCCCCAACCAGCATGGACAGCAGTCAGGGATAATGGGAATTTTAGTCTCGCAACGTTCAGACATCTACAGGTTCTTCACTTTCTGCCACACAGATCGCATGCAGCTATTGAAACAATTTCTGCAGAGTGTTGCAAGCTATACTGAGAAATCTGAACAACTTGGCATTAAACAATATTAAAAAAACACATTTCAATCTCTCACAGGTTGAACCCACACAACCCCCAGGCAAATAATATACTTATGGTGCCTCTGAAATCTCGTTGCAATTCCAAAACATTCAAAATCAGCAATACCAGCACCACAGTGCAGCTAGGTAAGAATGTTACTTGTCCAACATACTGGGACAGTACAATAAAGCATATCATTCCTATGATAAATTCAAGCCATCTATGTAGAATATGTGGTCCAATACTGAGCTAACATGACTGTGTATCATACATATGTATGTGCATGTCCACACACAGGCCTAAATTCAACTAACCTGGCACATTAGGAGAAACCAGTGTAAGGGCTCCTGCTAGTGCAATGGGGCTTACTCCCTCCCATGTGCCTCCCCCAAATATGCTCTGGAGAGCCAGAAGAACCCCCAGAATAACATGTAGGAGAGGGAGGATTGTTCTGCCTGGCAAAGGAGAAATGCTTGCACTGATGAAACGATTAGAAGAGTGCAACACTGAATTCACTGAAGGCAGCCCTGTTCAGGGAAGTTTTTAATGTGTGATATTTTAGTGTATTTTTGGTTTCTATGGAAGCCGCCCAGAGTGGCTGGGGAAACGCAGCCAGATGGGTGGGGTACAAATAATAAATTATTATTATTATTATTCCTCCCACAGAACACCCACCTATATTCATTTGAAAACAAGCTGAGCTGGCGAGCATGGGGGGGGGGGGGCGGAGAATATAAGACAGATGCCCAGATAACTGGACACACAAGTGTTCAGCCACCAGATAATTATTCAGACTGCCAGCATCTGATGGAGGGCTCTGACTGTATTCCAGTGGTGCCATTTACAGGTCTGTAATTAAAGGCCTGTCAGCTTTTTTTCATTATAGACCCTTCAGTGATTTTTTTCACCAGAGAGATTTCCAAGCTGAATAGCAAACGCTATGATGAGGTGTTTTGTTTTTGTTTTTTTAAATAATCACAAAAAATCAGAGAGGAAGATCATTTGGGTTAGGCATAAAGCAGCAGTTTGCTTACAGCAGTGAACTTCCAAGTGTAGATTAAAGATCTGAAGAAGTACCTAGATATTTAGGTTAGGTATTATGACTGCAGCATTCTTAACTGTCTGGCTAGTTTATCCTCCTGCTTATATACTGCTATGTTCTTTACACACTCCATTATAAATATAAATACAACATGTATCAATATACAGTGGTACCTCGGGTTACATACGCTTCAGGTTACAGCTTCCACTAACCCAGAAATAGTGCTTCAGGTTAAGAACTTTGCTTCAGGATGAGAACAGAAATCGTGCTCCGGTGGCGCAGCGGCAGGCCTCATTAGCTAAAGTGGTACCTCAGGTTAAGAACAGTTTCAGGTTAAGAACGGACCTCCGGAACAAATTAAGTTCTTAACCTGAGGTACCACTGTATAGCACGGTATCTCATTCAATCCTTTATGTTTGTTTTTTTACAACAGCTAATGGTAGCTGATGATACACTGCATCAAGAATCATGAGAATGATACTGCAACTGGATGCATCACCATGTAAAAGGTAAAGCAACCCATTTCACCTTGTCATCTGTCAGTCAAGTATATAAAGACTGGCTTTGGGGAGAAGTTTGTTGTTGAAAAGTTCAAAATTACATTCAATTTCATCCTATTAAATGCATGAAATCCCTGAACATTTAGCCTCACATTTCTGAATGCAAGGCTACCCTCAAATATGGTAATGTTAATCATTATTTATGTAGGGTCAGTGACAAACCATCAACAGGGTCTTGACAGAGAAACTGGTGTTCCAGGTTTTTGTTCTGACAGGTATCAAAAAAACCTCTCTCAATCCCCCCCCCCAAAAAAGGACAGTCCTTAAACCAATGGGTAGGCAAGCTGTTCGTCACACCTTTGGTCAGCCCCAAGATAGCTGACACTGCTACTTCTATGTTTCTTAATTCACCTGAAATATATTCAGACTTACTCAGTATATTTTTTTTAATTATGGAAGTGGCAGATAAAGTAGAATGGGTGGCTGCTGGAACTGGTCTGCTTACTTCCTTCTGCCAATTTTACAACATTGGCAAAATTAAAATGCTTGCAGTTGGAGAAGGAAACGTGAGATTGTCACTAGAAATCCACACAACTATGAGGATGAACCTTGCTCCCTCTCCAGCTCCGAGGCAGAGGACAGGAGTGGACTTCTCAAAGAGGCAAAGCACAAGACTGAGGACAACAAACTGCTCCCCATCCAAGGACTCTGGTTGCTTAACAAGGCCAGGCAAAAACTGTGAACGCAGAATAAATATGTTGTTGAAATGTTCCCAAATAAATTAACTTGCATTATGGGAAAAAAAAATCAGGAATCTGTTCTTTAACGTATTTTAACCGGGGCATAGAAGTGTAGTGCCAATATGTATCTGTATGGAATATATGGACAGGCCTTTCATTGAGGGCACGTCACTGACATTATATATGCTCTGCCAAGGGCCAATGAAGGAGACAATGGAAAAGGCCCAGCAGTGGGTCCCTGCTGTATGTGTTTAGGGGGAACAGATTGTGCCATGTATTTAGAGCATTCTTCTCTTTCATGCACTTATCCTTGTTCCTTGGTAGCTCCATATAACAGCAGAATACAGTCCCCAGCAAAGACAGATAACAGCAACAATGGATTTTTATACACTGCCCAGGAAAGCCTAATTTATGTGGGTATCAGTCACAAGAAAACAATGGAATCTGAACTATTTCCAGAACCCAATTCCTTAGGGATGGCCATGACGCCTTTATCATGCAAGATACAGGTTAGAAATTACCTTGAATTACTGTAAATAAGTGTATATGTGGCCTATTTCAGATGCCACTTAAAGAACAGTAGACGAGGAAAGGTTTAACAAAACGATGCCATCATAATTAATGAACACTCAAAGACAGCACACTGAACAATGACAATGCTGATCAGCAATTTCTCTTATCAGTGCTCTGCACCCTCCAGCAGTATAATAATACTCTCTGTGTAATAGAACCCAAGTACATTGAATCAAAGCCCTGTCAAAGCATCCGTCTCCCAATTCTAGAAAGAATGCAATCCAAGAGGCTTTTATTACCGCAGAGAGTCCCATACCGCAAGAACATTAAGAGCTTTAAAGCTGGCCCACTTACCTTATCTCTAAAGATGTGGGCGTTTTGATATATGAAGTCACGATAGCTTTCTGTGCGTACTTTATCCTATTTAAAATAAAAAAGATGTGTTCAGAGCACAGTTTACTAAAGAGGAATAAAATGCTTTTGTCACCTTTCCAATGCTCCCCACCGTATTCCATTTTTAAAAAACAAACAAACAAACCAAGTTTTGGATTTTTCTAAGCAGAGGCATGTTTAACGGTCCTTTTAAAAAAAATAATAATCAGGAAGTAGCAAATTCATGTCTAGCCTGTTATGGCAACATTGGCAAAGTTAGTGGGTATAAATGAAATACTGAAGTTTTGTTGTACCAAGATATAACCCATCCCTTTTACTCATAAGGAAATATTTAATGTATGGTTCATATATATCTTCCCCCACATTGCTTCTTGAGTGCAGTCCAACACAAATCTTATTGAATATTAGTACCTGGGGTATGAATGACTGAAGTCATATTAAACGAGAAAAGTAATATATGGCTTCTATTTGTAAATAAGGCCACTGGTCAGCTCTAGGTAGCAAAGCATGCTGTTCTAGGAGAAATCTTGTTTTCAGCAAATGCATATAAACCAAGAAAAGGTACATAGCCAAGTGAATCTCAGAAGCTGTGCAAGTCACTCTACAAAATGCCAAGCTCAGAAAAAGCCTCCAGTGCCCACTCAGCGTGACTAGAGATATACTGGTGTTTTTCCAGTTCGCGCACCTGAATTGATGTAGTACATCGGTACGTGATCTGGCTATGTAGCTTGTCTCTGCAACCAACTAACATCACTCCTTTTAATATGCGTAGGCAGGGAGAAAGACTGCCAGCAAGCCATATGCTTTACTATCCCTGCAAATGGCTAGAGAACCAATCAGCCAAGCAAAGGTTTTTATTTTTAGCTCCTTATGACAGCGGTCAAAAAAAGAAGAGAAGGGAGTATAAAGTGCGCAGAGAACAGCTAAAAAAAGGCAAGAACCTTTGCTTGCATACAAATTGGACACTGCAGCACTGGATGCAATGCTAAAACGCTGAAAGTACAATTCTCTGCAGCAACCAATATTCCAGTGCTTGAGTTTGTAAAAGCAAAATAACAACTACAGCTAGACTACCATATCTGTAAGCTTCTGTAAATTTATAAATAAGAATTTGAGAATGCAACATGAAATGGTTGTTTATAAAGATTTTAACATATTGAAAAAACAAGCAACCTTTAGGTTACAAATCTTCTATGGTAGGTATGGAGAACTCATCCTTCCAAAAGTTGCTGAACTACAACTCCCATCATCACTGACCATTGGCCACAGTTGCTAGAGCTCATGGAAGTTGTAGTTCTGCAACATCTGGAGAGCCACAGGTTCCCAACACCCTATTCAGGGCTTTAGCTATCTAAAAGGACCACCTCTTGCATGAACCCAGGTGCTGTCAAGAGCTGCAGCCATCAGGAAAGGCCATGCTATGCATCTCTGTGCCATGTGAGATGCAGAGAATGGAAACGTGGGACTGGTCCTTCCCATCAGCAGTGCAAGGTTTATGGAACTTACTGCCCTATGATATTTATCTCACTGGGCATATGCAGAGAGCAAGTAAAAAGAACCTTGGTTGAATGTGCATTTTATAGCACTTTGTGGTGTTCTTGATGCTATTTACTTTATACTACTGCTGGAAAACTGACCAGTTGCCTGAGCTGGTATAAGGCAATCTAGTTCAAGAGTCTACGCTGCCTGGCAGCAGCTCCCCAAGGACTAGGTAAGACATTTTCCCAGTCTGACCTGCAGAAGCCAGGTACTGTGTGCAAACAGTCCCATAACTAAGCTATGCCACTTAGTTATGGTCCTTGCCAATTTCAAATTGTTGTTTAGTTATTGTTTCGCATCACTGATTGTAAGACATCTTGAGGATTCAACTTGGGTGGAAGGTGTAAGTTATATATAAAACAAAACAAAACAAAACAAAACAGAGCATTTCAGTATTGCTTACTGCAAACATCTGAAATGAAGTGATTCATTTGGGTCTCTTTTAATGCTCATTTTTGAGGATTAGGAGCTATTTATTTATTTGCGTCCACTACTTTGACACTCTATTACATAAGACTGCCTAAGATTAAAATTCTCTTTGTCTGTCACAAGAGCTGTCAAGTGTGAATCTCTCAGACTTCCACCCTCACTACTTTTTGCTACCTGAACTTAATCAATAGATTTCCAACTGCTGTCTTCACTACATGCACGGCTGCTCAGGAAACCTCTAGTCATTTATTTTGGGGCACTGTTAACTCCTCTCCCCCCCCCTCCATCTACCACTGCCCCCTCTGCTTCTGTGTAGGAATAATATTCCTACACAGTAAAAAGCAGGAGGGAGAAAGACAGGGAATCCATTATATATGTTAAAGCCCAAATTCAAGTAGAAAAACAGACTATTTGCAATGCTGCAACAGCAAAAAAACTGGCAAACCTGGATCCTTGTGCAGAACAAATAGGGAAGTGCTTAAAACATAAGCAATATTTTCCATTTCAAACATATAAACGATAGTCTGACAAATCCAGTGTTAACAAGTCCGCCCTCCCCAACAATGGAAAAGGCATGTATATAAAAATTAACACTGAGTTAACACATCTAAATTAACACATCTGAGACCATGTGGAGCTTAATCACCCCTTAATTGCACATGAAAGGCTGTAGCTCAATGGCAGACCACATGCTTTGCATGAAAAAGGTCTTACGCTCAGAAGCTATATAAAGGGCTATATAGAATGGATATTTTGAATTGCCTTTCAGGCTAAGTCATCTTCGTAAGGTGGTTTACATATTATTTATTAGATTTATATACTGCATTTTATCAAAAGATCTCAGGGTTTTTCACAAGATAAAAACACAAGTAATTAAAACAAAAACAATAACTTCCCCTTCCCACACACATGTAAAAAGGCTGTAGAACATTAATCAGCCAAAGGCCTGGTTGAGGAGGAACATTTTCGCCTGGCACATAACGATATATATCATGAAAGCACCAGGCGAACCTCCCTGGGAACAGCATTCCAAAAATGGGGAGCACTGCAGAAAAGGCCAGTTCCCGTGTTATTGGACCTCACATGAAGAGCGGCCTCAGAGGATGAACACAGAGTCTAGGCAGGTTTATATGGGGAGAGGCGGTTCTTGAGGTATTATATATAGTCAATTTTTTAAAAAATCCAGTAAGATTACAAAACACTAAAACATAATAAACAAAACAGAAGTAGCAAAAATAACCATCAGATAAACCAACAGATTAATACTTCAACACCAAACTGAACAGTTTTTAAAAGATGGCAACATAAAGTTATCTATATGCAGACTGTAATATATACAGTGGTACCTCAGGTTACAGACACTTCAGGTTACAAACTCCGCTAACCCAGAAATAGTACCTCGGGTTAAGAACTTTGCTTCAGGATGAGAACAGAAATCAGACGGCGGCAGCGCAGCAGCAGCAGGAGACCCCATTAGCTGAAGTGGTACCTCAGGTTAAGAACAGTTTAAGGTTAAGAACAGACCTCCGGAATGAATTAAGTTCTTAAACCGCGGTACCACTGTAGGACTTCAGGGCTCTTACAAAGACTTGCAAGTAAGGGTACTGAACATATTTCTCAGGAAGGGTATTCCAGAGTTGCAGGGCCAGCATAGCAGCTCTTGCCGATGGATCTGATATTGGGGACTCTGATGCCAGCCTTAAGGCTTGGGCAGGTATGTGAGTGCAGGTGGTGTATCCAATAGCCTTCCAGGTTATGTAAGTTAGCCCTTTAGGAGGACTGCAAGCCTGTCCAGGATCACTTCTGTTCTACCACCCAGATCAGCAGATTTCTTGACCCACGATGTCTTTGTCTTGTACATTTGTCTACCACCATCTATCTCCAAGGTGTCCAAAACATCTGCTCAGGGCTTCTTCCACTGTCTTGGAACTGACAGATACAAAAGAGCTGCATGTCATCCACATACAGATGACAACCTCAGCTCAGACTTCTGGATCCCATGCTAACTTGCCTTCAAGCATTCCCTGATCTACAGTAATAAGCTGGGAACCTGGGTCCTCCAGATGTTGCTGCACTACACTCCTCATCACCCCTGACCATGGGCAATGTTGACTGGGAGTGATGGAAGATAGAGTTCAACAGCACCTAGAGAGTGACAGGTTCTACTACCCAATCTTTTTCGTATATATTGAAGATCTAAACCTACAATAGGCCCTGCACATAAATGAACTGTGTAAGCAGGGATCTACAAGATCCAGAAGGAAGAGGTGGAATATTTTCCATTGTAACAACTGAGTAGTATAAGAGCAAAGAATAACATAAATCAGAATCTAGAGTTCCAGTGACTTAACAGAACCTAGCATGTTAAATGCTTTCAGTTTTGTGGGAATGTTCAGGGTGGCAGGAGAGGATATATTGTTTATTAATATCCTTCCTAACTTGCGCTAGCAAGTTCCTTTACTTAGCAGAGTGCATTCCCCTTTAAAGAGCAGGAAACTAATTGCAGACTCGCGCGAGTTTCTTAAGACAATACGCAATTCAATCTGGCTTGTCCAGATTGAAATGCGTTCTAATTTCCTGGTAAGATCCCTTGAATCCCTCCTAAAAGAATAAAGACACCACAGTCTTGTTCATAAGCAATAAAAAGAAAATTTACTCACGATCAGGCAGAGCACAGTGTGATCCCTGAAGGCAGGCTTAAAGTTACAAGCATATACAAAGAGGTTTACCCCATATATGGGTTGACCTAATGACTGCAGTTAGCAGTCCAGGAAGTTTGCAGGACAAAAGGAAGATGGTAAAGAGGAGAGAGATTGGCAGCATGCCTTGGCCTTTTACCAGGTCTGGAAAGGTCACAGCCACCCACTAGTCACATGCAAGGAAGGGTGCTCCAGGCCGGGAGGAATAGGAAGTTTCCACTGGCTGGACGAAAAATTCCCTTGCATGTCCACTCTAGGAAAACAAGGAATGTTGTACTTGACTGGTCTCAGGGGATTACGTCCCACAAGTTTCACCTGCTGCCTAATCCTACGTGGATTTTTCTATATTACAATTATAGAGAATAGATATGTTGTTGTATCTTATTGTAAAACCCCCACGAAATAAAATTCTGATAACGGGGTAGCATAACACACACACACACAGGGTATTTTTTTAAATCTCTTGAACAAAAACATTTCTGACAAAGTTATGGATTGTTCTCATGAACAAAGTACATTTCAGGCCATCAGTACTTTCATCTTTCCATTTCAACCATCTACTTTTATAGCCACCAGGACCTACCATATCCAAATGAGCCGAAAGTAATTATATCCAAAGTGTCTTCCATTATGGAGATAAACAGAGTTGACTGTTTTCATTCCCGGCCAAAATGTTTTGGTGCTGCACTGCATCCCTCTGCAGGGAATCCACAAACCTTTACGACTGGCTTTCTGGACAGTGTAAAGGAAGGCTAGACTGTGCACGCCCCTTTGCATCTTGAGCCTGGGTGCTTATTCTTCCATAGTGTTCCCCCCTTCATGATTTTATTGTGAGTTTTTAATTTTATTTTTTACCTTTGCTTTGAACAGAGCAACAACCAGGAAGTACAGTCAGGGTTAAAAATGCAGCTAGCTATGCTGCAGTGTACTTATGAACAAACCCCCATGGCTTCCATCTTTATGGCGAGAAAGACATGCTTCTACTGGTTTGCTGACCTTTATCATCTCTTCATGGATCCCGTAGTGGCCATATGAGCTGAAGTAAACATCTTCCTCATCCTCTTTTAGGTCCGCAATGGCGCCACTCCTGACTTCTGTGTTCATCACGAAATCCTGGGCAAACTGTCTGTAATCAATTTGGAACAGACCCTTGAGACACGTTAAGGAGACCATAAAAAGGAATGCGGGGAGGGTGTGTGAAGAGAGAAAGCATGCAAGTTTCACGGGGCTATCATGGATCTGAAGCATGCTGAAGCTCCCCCTGCTGGCTGCTGTGGAGGACGCTGCAGCGTACAAAATTTGTATTCTCTTTGCATGCTAGCCTCAGTATTTTTCCACATTTCAGATTCCCTAGAACTCATGATTTGGAATCCTGACTTGCTATTTTCACAAGATACCTTCAAGATAAAAAGCCTTCCACATCAAGCCATTCAAAGTAGATGCTATCGTTAACCTTAAAAGCCACAACTATACCAAGGAGGACACACTTTTGAAGGTGTTCTTAAAAGGCAGGCAAACAAGCGGAGAAGCCAGGGATACAGATCCCCCACTTACCCAAATGGTATAGTACAAGATGTCCTTATTACGTATAATTGAAAATAATTAGCAATAAAACAGAAAATGATCTTTCAAGGACAAGCCATCGGCTATGGGAAAAGAAAAGGCAGCCATAAAAAGTACCATGTTTTCAAAGCGACTGTAGTATGCAGCTGGAAGAACAGCTCACTCACTTTAACAGCGCAATCCTACAGCAGCAGGGGACAAAGGATCTGCAGCAGAAAAAGTGCCAAATTCAAAGCCCTGCTGGTTTTATGCAGCTACGGCAGATGTTGGCAAGGGGGCTGGACTGGCATACCCCCAGCCCAAGAGAATGTTGCCCGAGGCCTTTGGATCCAAAGAACACGGGAGGGCTTGGGGTCCCCAATGCCCCCCTGATCTACTCCAAAACACCTTTTTGCTGTCACCACCACTGGAGAACTAATGACAGTATGGTGGCCATTTCCATGCCCACCACATGAAGGCGTGTAAAAGTGAATCTCATTCACCATCCATGGACCTCCCTCTCCGTAGAGAGAGAGAAGGTCCACATTTTAGGGATGGACAGTCCATCACTCTAAATGCTTATTTGCTTTTTCATTGTTCATTTTTCTATAATACGTTTAGACATTACTGCAGCAGTCCAGATTCTGTAAAGCCATTCTGAACCTGATGTGGCAATACTCCCCTTGCCCCCCAATTTATTTGCTGAACAAATCTGAAAGCAGTGAGAAGATCTGCTACCACTTCCAAATCAATGCCTAAAATGAAAGGTTTTAAATAGCCTAATATAACTTTTTTAGGTTGTGGAAATAATAAATATCTACTATTTTTCCTGATTAGATTCTGGGATGTGTTCTAAATGATCAGATATTCCCCATATATGTGTATAAAGTCTGTCAGTGGAACTCTAAATCTCCAACAATTCCTCTGCGTTGGTGAATACAATTACTTTGTAGAATTAATTTCTCCATTAAGTTCCAGGTTTTTTTGCAAGAGAAGGGGGCAATAAGTTGAAGAAGAGACTAGAGTAGCTGTGATCAGTGCATTACGAATTGAAACCATGGATTGTAGGAACAGCAACTACACCTTTCACTAGGAAATACCTCATCAAAACACTTAATTTTAGAGTTTCAAGTAGAACGTTTTTAAACAGCTTCTTCCAGTGGTGTAAAGCAGACATGCTGGTTTAGAATCTGGTTAACCACAGAGGTGGGAGGCCAATTAAAATGGTCAACCCCTAGAGACTGATGGATTGAAAGGGATTTCTGATGCCTCTGAGGGATTATAGCTGGCCATTCTGCTGATGGCCTGATCACTTCTGTGCTCCACGGATTAACGCAGGCGCTCCTAAGACCTTTTCCCCCCTACAAATGATTCCCAAAAGTTCCTTGGCTGACTGACGAGCTATGTTTATGGTGCCTGGCTGATGTTGCTCAGTGCCATCTAGCAGAGCCTTTCACATCATGGTCCTCAGAAAGTTACAAGAAGCCATGGAAGCCCACTGTGATCTGTTTGTGAAGAACTTTGCAGATTAAATTGTTCAGATCCATTTTGACTTGGACTCCAGCTTGCCAGCAGAGTAAGGAATCTGTCTGGCGGGCCTGGTGTTACAAATCCAGAGATTTGGGTTGCAAAGTCCTCAGCATACGCCCAACTCGCCCTCTCATTTTCATCTTATCCTAGGGAAGGAGCTGCAAGGCTGAATTGTGCTGTAACTCTGAAGGACTGGATAGGCTGCAAAGAAGCTGAAACTTAATGGAAACAAAACAGAACTATTTGTAAGCTGACTGTGTGACTCAGCACTGAGTTCACAGCCAATTCTGCATGAAGTTTTTTCTCTGAATGACCAGGTATGCATATTTGGAAGATAGGGAGGTATTCCTCAATCCAGATCTCACATTTGTTGCACATGGAGTTGTTTACTAAGGGTGTCCTTTTTCAAGCTTTGGCTGCTGTGCCAGGCACAGTCCTTCCAGACAAAACAGGCTTTGCCTTCATCGTTCATGCTCTAGTGACTGGCAGTTTAGACACATGTAATTCTGACAGTCTATGCGAGGCTATTCTTGAAAAAGCATTTGGACACTTCAATTACTGCAAAATCACAAAAGTCAAAATGATGGCATGAGCTAGGTGTTTTGATTCTATCATGCCATTTCTATAGGCTTAGTTAAAAGCACTGGTCTAAATATTTAAACCCCGTAACAACTTGGGAACTGCCTTCTACTGTATGTTCTTTCCCGCATGTTCCAATTGCCATCTGGGGTCCCGCTGCAAATCCCTCAAACTTGGAAGACAAGGCTGGTAGGCCAGCTAAAGGCAGGGACTGTTGTGGCTCCTACCCTATGGGACACCTTGCCAAGGAAATCCATCAGGCCCTATCACTATACTGCTTCAGGCAGCGGGTGAAGGCCTGGTCTTTTTCTACAAAAAAGGTATTTCCCTACTTGTGTTAATTTTGCTGAATCGGCTTTTAGGGATTATACCTTTTGCTCCATTTCTTCTACTTTATCTTAGCTGCCTTGGCTCTCCCTTGGATAAACAGGAGAGGTAGATCTTTTAAAAACTAAAAATAAAGTAAAATGCATCTTTCCCCTCCACATAACACCTCAGGAAACAGGATGTGCAAATCCCCCATTTATTTATTTATATTTTATTTTTAATTTCACGCAAGCGCTTTCACTCACTGCCTTCTTCTTCTTCTTCTCTAACAGCAAGCGCCGAACATTACTTCCAAATCCCCCATTTATAAGAAATTTAAACTTTCAAAATAGAAAGAGTACTGCAGGAACTGCCATGTCTGTGACATCCCTGCACTGTGGAATAGGAATGGCAGCTGTACTATTTGTTTGCAGAAGCCTGCTTCTCAACAACTTAGCCAGAGACTCGGTTTCTCTGTCAACACATATATCTGAATTTCATAAGGAACGTACTAACCTCTTTCTAATCCATTCAGATGAAGCACCATCCTGCTGAGTTTCTAGTGGCCTAAGTGCTAAAAGATGCTTCAGTCTAATAGATACTAGAGTAAAAGGCTCTCTGGCCAATACCTCATTTTTTGAAGATCTTCTTGGGCTCTGGCCAATGCTGCTTCTGCCAGCTCTGCTTTGTGCTCTGCATGTTTCAAACGCTCAATGGGAGACGAAGTCTCAGTTAGTCCATTAGAACAAAAGATGTCAGTGGAGTCAAGGAGATCTTCTATATCTGGAAATGAACCAAGAGAATTTATCACACAGTGTGCAAATATTAAGAGTTACTGCTTGGGATCCAAATAACTGCATGGCTTGTTCTGTACGCCAATAAGGCTATATTTATTACCACATTTTGTAAGTCTATTTATATCCCATCTTTCCTCTAAGGTGCTCAGTCTAAACATAGAATGCCAACTATGTTCATCTGAAGATATGAGAGGTTTTTCTTGGCCTAGAATATATCCACCCTTTAAACCATCAGTATATAAATTTGCACATTTTCATCATCTATAAGTATACAAATTTAAAATTAAAAAGAACCCTACCAAACTGGAGTAAGAGGTCATCTTCCAAGACAGGCTTCAGATATTTCTCTTCCTCCCAAGGAAATGGGGTACTGATAGAACTAAAATACTCTACAGTTGGTTTCTGAAATAAAAAATGAATATTCTGTATAACGTTCTTAACATGTTTAAACTATGCTTAATGTTGTAAAAATATCCTTATAGTCACCTCAGAAGGAAAATAATGAAAAAGTCTGGTATCAAACCTGAACTCTAACAAGTATTAACTGAGAGCTTGGGCAAGTAACTGTAGTGATCCAAAATGCTGAATCTTTCTTGCTATTTGTACGCTAGACCAGCCCAATCCATTTTGGCACCCACCTGAGGTGGATCCCAAAATGGTGCCCACCATTTTGGTGAGGGAAGAACTACAGCAGGAATAAGGGGATATGTGGAAATTGACATCAGAATCTGCTGTCCCTGAGGGTTCTTAAAATTGTATTCAAGCCCTACCAGTGGCATAAAATGAGAAAAACAGTATATATGATACACATTTGCCATACATTCTACATCTGAACAGCACCTCTCTCTCTCCCCATTGCACATCTTACCATACCCAAATCTGCAGCCTTAATATATTTTACATGTACAAATTTAAGTAGACAAATTCTAAGTATGAAAACAAAGGATAGTAATTGCATGTTTAGAAAAAAGTGCACCGTTTTCCTCATAAACCTATTACTAAACTTTAAACCAATGCTGACTAGCATGCCTTTGAAGAGACATAAAGGTAAAGGTAAAGGTAAAGGGACCCCTGACCATTAGGTCCAGTCGTGAGCGACTCTGGGGTTGCGGCGCTCATCTCGCTTTATTGGCCAAGGGAGCCGGCGTACAGCTTCCGGGTCATGTGGCCAGCATGACTAAGCTGCTTCTGGCAAACCAGAGCAGCACACGGAAACACCGTTTACCTTTCCGCCGGAAGGTGCTTTCAAATTGCTAGGTTGAATCGCTTCTCAGCCTTTTGGCTAAGATCAAGTGTAGTATCAAATTGCTAGGTTGGCAGGAGCAGGGACCGAGCAACGGGAGCTCACCCCGTCGTGGGGATTCGTACCACCGACCTTCTGATCGGCAAGTCCTAAGCTCTGTGGTTTAACCCACAGTGCCACCCGCGGCCCCTTGAAGAGACATAGCATAGTATAACTTAACTTTAGTCAGATAATACTCGGTAACTTACCTCCAGCCTAATAAAGTTCACTAGCTTGATGTAACCATAGAAATCGAGTCCTAGAAAAGAGAGGAAAACAGAAGTAGTGTGTTTGGTCAAGCTGAAAAGGCAGTCAACATTTTAATCTATTTACCACTGGAATTCAGACATTGTTTTTTCTTTCTGCTGAACTATTTTATTCCATATTATGACCTCTAGACTGTTTTTTTTAATATCACCCTATAGAAGACTGCCAAGAATATGCCATCTCTCTTACTGGCTCACACTTACAATACATTTGAGTGTTTTCTGTTGTAATAGCAGGCAGTTTGCCACCACACAAAAGGTATTTCATAGCTCACAGATACCATTTACAATAGTATTAAGCAATTTTCTTGTAGTCCAAATCCAGACATCTCTCTCAGGCTCAAACGTTCCAGTATGTATACAGAGCTAATCCACATAGACTTGATGACACACCCATACGTGTACATGGAACTGTAGACTGCTTATCTTTAGCCTCCAAGATCTGTTGAGTGTCTAACACAAACAATCTTGCTTGTCACACCCAGCATAGTAGATTTTGCATGTTTCTGTGTTTGGCAACTTAAACGGTAGTGCTAATGAACCAATCTTTTATGTAGATTAAGATGCTTCAAATAATGCTATTCAGCTTCCCTTATTCTCTCTTTCTGCTTCACTGGATAGATTTATTTCAATCATACTGAAACAGAACACAATAAGACATTCATAAAGGTAAAGGTAAAGATAAAGGTACCCCTGCCCGTACGGGCCAGTCGTGTCCGACTCTAGGGTTGTGCGCCCATCTCACTTAAGAGGCCGGGGGCCAGCGCTGTCCGGAGACACTTCTGGGTCACATGGCCAGCGTGCCGAAGCTGCTCTGGTGAGCCGGCACCAGCGCAGCACACGGAAATGCTGTTTACCTTCCCACTAGAAAGCGGTACCTATTTATCTACTTGCACTTTAGGGGTGCTTTCGAAGTGCTAGGTGGGCAGGAGCTGGGACCGAAGACAGGAGCTCACTCCGCCGCGGGGATTCGAATTCATTCGAATTCGAAGACATTCATACAAGCACTTAAAACAGTTTAACTAAAGACACTTAAAGTATACGTAAAATAGTTTCCCAGTGCTCTGAAATCTGGGTTTTATTTCACAGGTTAAGACCCATTCATCTATTTGTAAAATGTAAACTTGCAGCAAAATGTAGAAATAAACTTACTGTGTTTATGAGCCAGATTTCCAATATTGAACCCATGATCTGATGTACAATGGCAGAAAGCATCTTCAGCTGAACTGAAAAATCTTGGAAAACACAGTTCAAATGTTGTAGAAATTGTTCATATGTTATGTTAAGCTTTTAAAATATGACTTTGACAGCAATAGAAAACAAACTACAAGCTCCCGAAAAGTGGAAAAAAAACCTAACTGAGTAGATAGTGGTTTGGGCAATTATCAGTAGATTGAGCCCAGGAGTATAAAAGTGAATAATAAATGTTGAATAGAAACTGGAAACATATTATTGTATTGCAGTAAAAACTTCTAAAATTAACAGGAAAAAAGCAAGGAGAGGTTGGTGGAAACTAGGGGCATTTAAGAACGATACAGTTCAGCAGGTGGCTGCTGCCTGTGCTCCTCTCTTGCTTGACAAACCATTCCCAGAGTAACCATTATTCCCATTTTTACTGTTAAACAGCTATTCCCCTGCACAAACCCATCCAACTTTGTGGAAGTCATTAGAGAGTTATAATGGTGGCAGTTACCGTGAAAGTGATCAGAGAAGCTGACTAGTTTGCCTTTACATCAGGGATGGAGGTACCTGTGCCCCTTCAGATGTTACTGCAGTGTAACTCCCATCATCCCCGACAACTTCAGCCGCCCATCCACATTATAGCAACAAGTATAAAACTTAGAACTTTGCACTCCTTGGATTCTTTTGTATTGACTTAGACAGCACTAGCACCTCTCTACTAAAAAGGGGGGGGGGCTTAAAAAATACAACAGGATGCTTTGACATCTATTATATCTCCGGGAGCTGAAGGCGTTTTGTAAGACGATGTCTTGCTTTGATAAGACTTCCTCCATGCAAGTTTAACAACTACAGGTATTCATTCGGATTTGCAAGGGATGTCGCTCCGTGGCAGAGCACCTGCTTTGCATGCACAAGATCCCGGATTCCACCCAATGGATCTCCAGGCAGGGCTGGGGGAACGACTCCTGCACGAAACCCTGGAGAGCTGCTGCCAATCAGTGCAGACAAAGCTGGATGGGCCAATGGTCCGAGTCGGTGTAAGGGCAGCCTGCTCCGTATCCTATATAATTACTGTTGTTGGAAGCTGCTGCGGGGAGGTGGGGGGGGGGCTCTACTAATGCAGAGGAAGGGAATGAGAAAAAGATGCAGATATACTAGGCGACGGGAGCTGCTGAAGCCACTGCTGAGATCAAAGCAAGAGCTGAGAGGCTTGTCGGGGTGGAGACTCCCCTCTGACCCGGGGGCACGAGGCAAACGGAACCGAACCTGTCGCAGAAGAGGCACGAGGCCAGCGCGGGCGCTTTCGACTCGTCGTCTTCCTCCCAGGCGCCGTCGCTGCCGTCGTCGTCAGACGAGCAAGGCTCGCTGTCCGGACCATCCCCCGCCTGCATCTCGCCTGCGAGGAAACGAGAAGAGGGATGAGCCGCGGGGCTTGGAGGTTCAGCCCCGCCGGAACCTTCGGACGGAGGAAAGAAGGAACCTACCAATCACCACAGCTGCCCGGGAGCTCATGGCCGGCCAGGAGAGTCCTTGGAACTCCGCCCCTCTTCCCGGCGAGGCGGACTGGAGCACGTGCGGCTACCGAGAGCACCCAAACTTCCGGGTTGGCGCTTCCGGCAGCTAGAAGGCGGGGCGTGTGCGAAGCGGGGGGGAGGAAAGGGAGAGTCTACGGCGGGCCTAGTGAGCCAAACTTGATAAGTGCGCGAGTGTTTGCTTTGTTTTTGTACCCGCGGCGGGATTTGAGGGGAAGGCCCCGATAAACTGCCCTGCATCCCTAACTCTTGAGGATTATGAAGTCAGGCGGGCAGCGGAGGGGGCTGTTTCCATGGTTTAAGTCCACGACGAGAGATGACCGTTGAAAGGAAGGCCTGAGGCGGCCAATCTCACGCATAAATTGCTAAAATTTAGCGGTTTAATAAACAATTTCCCCGCTCCAAGCCTTTAACTAGCTTGCGGTTAAATAACATTGAACCGCAAACAGCGGCTTGAAAGAGCTCGTCCAATGAACGACGTCGGCTTTTCGACTGGTAAACATGACCCCCCAAAAATCCCTTATATACTCTATATAAATATACTACGACTTCATTTTAAAACTGTGTGGCAGAAACAAATACCTTAGGGTTTTCTGTTGCTGTTAATAACATAGCTGTCAACGTTTCCCTTTTCTTGCGAGGAATCCTATTCGGAATAAGGGAATTTCCCTTAAAAAAGGGAAAACGTTGTCAGCTATGGTTAATAAATCAGTGTTAATCTGCAGTGCTGGTTCGTGTGACTTGTTTGGTGCTTTATGATTGGTTTGTGGCGCACAGCAAAACTAGAAACAATGAATTGAAAGAAAGTGTTTAAAATAACTTTTGTAAAAACAAACAAACCCAGAAGCCTTTTATTAGGAATTGTAGGTACTGACATTCCAAAGGAACAGAAAAGACTTTTCATGTTTGTGACATTTTTCATGTATGTGACAGAAATGCGGATGCTACTAGCCCAGAGATGGAAAGAAGACAAAGTCCGTACCAGAGAGGCATGGCAAACCAAGCTGTTGGACTATGCCGAAATAATAATAATAATAATAATAATAATAATAATAATAAATTTTATTTATATCCCGCCCTCCCCAGCCGAAGCTGGGCTCAGGGCGGCTAACAACAATCAAAATAATCCGACATTCTAAAACATTCATTATAAAATTAATTAAATCAAATTAAAATCAAATTAATGGCAACCATCAAGCCAAATGACAAAACTGACTGGAAGGCTCAGAAACCAAGAAAACCAAAACTTCAACGAAGAATGAGAAAAAATATAATTTATCTAGGAGACCACTGTAAGCAGATGAAAACCTTAGCAGGATTTTAATAACACTTGTAATGTAGCGAATATTATGGATAATATGGAAAGATATAAAATATAGACTATGAAATAATATGCAGTTGAGAAGGTGGACAATAGGATCCATGGATTTGGAGAAGTCCAGAGATTTGGAGAAATCTCTAAATAGGGATATGTAATTTGGATTGTTATAATTCTATATTTGTAAAATAATAAAACATAATTATATATGTAAAAAGATAGGCTTGAGTTGGGGCGGCACCTTCCCATTCATATTGGGTGACAAAACAGGATGGCACTGTCCTTGCCCATCCCACAAAAATGCCATCTAAGAAGAGGAAAGGAATTCCTGCAGCAGGGCACTTTCCCTCCCCTCCCCTTCTTAAATGTACACTCTAAAATGGAAGACCCTGCAGTATGAGACCAGTCTTATAGCACACAGTCAACTCATGTTCAGTTTCTGTTAATTGGTTCTCGTGGGAAACTTGCAGATTCTAGCTTCGCACAATTAACTCAGGCTGGTGTCAATTTACTCTTGGCAGAAAGCCCAGGTCTGCTTGACCTAGAAACTACTTACTCTGATTGGTTAACGACCAGCACTCAACTCTGTTATCAAGGGATTGCTAGCTCAGTTTGATGTGAGGTGTTGTTAGGAGTAGAAGTGCTGTGTATGGTTTTGAGAGAGAGAAAGAGAGGGTTTATTTTACTTTTACTTGTATGCAGAAACTCTGCTGTTTTATTTTCTCCTTTTAATAAATCCTGTAAATAGTTATTCTGAGTCTAGCTGACTAGTCATTACCGCCGCAACTAGCTTCTTCGCTGTGCAGGAAAACTCTGCTACGTTTGGGCTAAAGCCAGTAGGGCTATGCCTGACACTCCAAAGTTCCATGAGGTTATGGGCATTGTGCTGCCAGCCTGAGTTGCGGTGGTGTCAGCATCAACGGCGTTGGTTCCAGTAGTTCCAGAAGTTGTTGTTCTCTGGCTGGTTCCTGACTGTTGTGAGCTGGTGACGCAGCGGACACAAGGACAACAGCTACAGCGTGTGAGTGCTGGGTGCTGTGGTTCCTGTTTTCTCTCTCGGTGGTCGTGAGTAGCTGGTTCCGGGTTCCAGGGACATCACTCTCAAGATGGCCTCACAACCAGTTCAGATGGCTTTTGAGCGTCTGAATGACTCCAATTACTTGCTGTGGTCGGAACGCATGCAGGCAGTGCTGCAGAGGGATCGTCTCTGGCAAGTGGTGAGTACGTTTCCTGCGAAGCCTGATGATGAAGACCTCGATAAAGACCAAAGAGCAAGGGCCACAATTGTCTTGGGGCTGGAAGATTCCCAGTTGCCGTATGTGAGGGGAATCAAGACAGCTAGAGGTGTGTGGCAAGCACTTAAAGAACTCCATGTGCGTGAGACAGCGGTTTCCAAGCTGTTCATTCGCAAGGCATTGTACAAGGCAATGTTACAGCCTGGGGTTACAATGCAGGAACACCTACACAGTTTACAGTTAAAGTTTGTTGCGCTACAGGAAAGAGACTGTGCGTTAGACCAGCAGGAGAAGGTGGTTATTATTTTGAGTTCTCTCCCGGAAAGCTGGGATAATTTAGTTTTGTCTCTAGAAGGCATGCAGGAGCATGATTTATCAGTCAGTTACGTTACTGGGCGTTTGATTGAAGAATGGCAGAAGAGGCAAGAAAGATCGTTGGCTGCAGAGGCTTCTACAGACGGGCGGTTTGGAAGGAGTTCTCATGCCGTGCCAGAGGTGACGCAAAAGCAGCGTACCGGTGAGGAGTCAGCGTTTGCTGTTAGGCGTTGTTTCCGATGTGGGTCTTCAGCGCATCTAAAACAACAATGTCCGGAGTTGGTCAAGTCTCAGTTGCCGGTGCAGGAGCAGAGACGAGATCAGCAGCAGCAGCAGCAGCGTAAAAGGAAATTCTTCAAACGAAAACAGTCGGCTCAGCTGGTGACCGGCGAGGTCAAGAGTGCTGATGAGAAACAAGCGGTCTGGGTGGTCGATTCGGGAGCATCTCGCCACATCGTAAATACAGATGAATTGTTTGTTTCCAAGAACTCAGCACAGCGCAGCCAGGTGGCTCTAGCAGACGGAAGTACTTCCGAAGTGATTTCGGGGGGTGCAGTTTTTGTTCCTTGTCTTCGTGAATGCCTGCAAAATGTACTTTGTGTGCCGTCATTAAGGAGCAATCTGATGTCTGTAGATTGTTTGCTAAAAGCTGGGTTTAAAGTGCATTTTGAAGGAGACAGTTGCATTATTAAGAAGGCTGGTGAGATTTTAGGCACTGCTAAGTCAGAGGGAGGCTTGTTTTGGCTTAAAGCAGGATCTCAAGTTGCAGCAGTAGTCAGTAAATCTCAGCCTGCAGTGAATAACAAAGCTATACATGACAACTGTGTGCACTTATTGCATAGGAAAATGGGGCATGCTTGCTGGAAAAGTGTACTAAAAATGTCTGAATTGGCTGATGGGGGTAATTTAAAGAGTTGTAACAAGTACCTTGATTGTAATGTTTGTAAAAAGGTTAAAACCCACAGAGTCTCTTACCCCAGAAGTGACAGAGTTAGTGAGTCACCGCTACAGCTGGTTCACATGGACGTAATTGGTCCATTTGCTGTAAGCAGGGGTGGATCGCGCTTTTCACTAACAATTGTGGATGACGCCACGCGTTACTCCTGGGTTTTTCCCATGAAGAATAAGGGTGACGTGTTCACTAAGTTTAAAGGCTGGGTGGCATCTGTGGAAAGATTTCTGTCCATTAAACTCAAAAGGATTCAGACGGACAGAGGTGGCGAATTTATGTCAAATGCCTTTAAAGATTGGTTACAAAAGCGTGGCATTGGGCATAGAAAAACGAACGCTTTTTCCCCAGAGGAGAATGGCGTTGCAGAGCGGAAAAACAGATCTTTACAAGATATGATGTTTGCCATGCTTGATGATGCTGATTTGCCCATGTCTTATTGGGGGGAGAGCATGCTCACCGCGTGTTATCTCCAAAACAGGCTCTTTCATCAAACTATAGGTACAACCCCGTACTTTAAATTGTTTCAGAAAAAACCCAAAATTGACCATTTGCATGTGTTTGGATCAAAAGCCTGGGTATTAATTCCAAAACAAATGAGGAAGAAGGGAGATCCTAAGACCAAACAGTTAGTGTTTGTGGGTTACCAGGAGCTGGGAAAAGGTTTCCGCTTTGCTGAAGGGACAAATGGCATTGTGATCTCCAGGAATGCCAGTTTTTGTGAACATAGTGGCTGGGAGAGACTACATGCCAATACTGAGGTTTGGTTTGAACCTTCCCAGGAGCTTCATGACTCTGAAGGTAAACATAGAGAATCAGAGTCTGAGGGGGAGGAAAGTTCAGATAAGAGCTCTCAGGAAAGTGAAGTTAGCCAGAGACCAGTGGCTAAGCAACAAAAGAGAGGTCGCAGTTCTGAAGAGGAAAGTGGGTCAGAAGAAAAATTTTCTCCCAGAAGATCTAAAAGACAAAACAAAGGAGTGCCTCCAGTGCGTTTTTCTCCTGATACTGCAAATGTGTTTAGTGTAATTGCAGAACCCAAGAGTTTTCAGGAAGTGTTAAAGTTACCAAAAGAGGAGGCAGAGCTCTGGAAACAGGCAATGGAGGAAGAGATGTCCTCTCTGAATGAGCACAAGGTTTTTACACCAGTAGCAGCGCCTGAGGGGGCAAAGATTGTAGGCTGCAGGTGGGTGTACAAACTTAAACCTCTGGTGACAGGAGAGTACAAATACAAAGCTCGTTTAGTCGCTCAAGGATACTCTCAGAGGCCTGGAAAAGATTATGACGAGACTTTTTCCCCTACTGCTAAGGGAGACAGTGTAAGGCTGATTTTAACACTTGGAGCAAAGAGAAAACTCCTGTTAAACCATTTTGATATCCAAACTGCATATTTACATGCGTCAATATCAGAAGACCTGTATCTTGCCGAACCGCCTGGTTATGAGACAGGTTCCAATAGAGTGTTGAAATTAAACAAAGCTCTATACGGTCTCAAACAGGCTGCAAGATCTTGGAACAAATGTTTCCATGAGGCCTTAGTGTCATTTGGTTTCAAGCAGAGTACAGCTGACAATTGTGTTTATGTACGTGGTACAGGCAGTGATCAAGAGTTTTGTCTGATTTATGTAGATGATGTTTTGTATGCATGCAAAACAGATAAACAAACTAAAAGGTTTGCCAAGCAATTGTCCAGTAAGTTCAAAGTGAAAGACTTAGGCCCGGTTAGGACATATCTAGGGTTGGAAGTGTGCTGGGCCCAAGATGGCAGCTGCCTAATTAGTCAGCAGAACAAAGTTAAACAACTACTGACTACATACAGGATGCAGGATTGCAAAGGGGCAGTGGTGCCTATGGATCCAGGTTTCATAAAAACACTTCATATAGATGAGAGTCCTGAATTTGAACATCCTGATGTATATCACTCTGTAATTGGAAGTTTATTGTATATAGCACAGTGGTCCAGACCTGATATTAGCTATGCAGTAGGCATACTAAGTAGATTGGTCTCAAGACCTACACTAAATGCCTGGAAAGGGGTAAAACAAGTTCTGAGGTACCTGAAACAGACAATTGGCTATATGTTACAATTAAATTCTTCAGAGGATGAAATGTTGAGTTGCTACTGTGATAGTGACTGGGGAAATTTGCCGGATAGAAAATCTGTCACAGGACTTGTCATAATGGTCGGTGGAGCTTTAATCAGCTGGCGGTCACGCAAGCAAGACGTTGTAAGTGTGTCATCAACGGAATCAGAGTACGCCGCATTGAGTGAATTGTGCAACGAGGTGATTTATTTCAAGCATTTGTTAGCAGATTTAAATGTAAATTGTGGAGAACCAGTACAAGTTTACATTGATAATCAAGCTTGTATAACATTAAGTAAAACAGAGGGTTTCAAATCGCGTCCCAAACATATCTCTGTAAAATACCAAAATGTACGTTGCTGTGTACAAGACAATGTAATCACCTGTACTTATGTATCAAGTGAAGAAAATGTAGCAGATGTGTTAACTAAACCATTGGCAAAGATAAAGAACAAGCGAATGTGCAAGGGTTTAGGTTTGCTGGAAAAATGATCTCCTACATAGGTGTATTTGGTGTTAATTGTTCAGCAGAATCTGTGAGGGGGTGTTCAGTTTCTGTTAATTGGTTCTCGTGGGAAACTTGCAGATTCTAGCTTCGCACAATTAACTCAGGCTGGTGTCAATTTACTCTTGGCAGAAAGCCCAGGTCTGCTTGACCTAGAAACTACTTACTCTGATTGGTTAACGACCAGCACTCAACTCTGTTATCAAGGGATTGCTAGCTCAGTTTGATGTGAGGTGTTGTTAGGAGTAGAAGTGCTGTGTATGGTTTTGAGAGAGAGAAAGAGAGGGTTTATTTTACTTTTACTTGTATGCAGAAACTCTGCTGTTTTATTTTCTCCTTTTAATAAATCCTGTAAATAGTTATTCTGAGTCTAGCTGACTAGTCATTACCGCCGCAACTAGCTTCTTCGCTGTGCAGGAAAACTCTGCTACGTTTGGGCTAAAGCCAGTAGGGCTATGCCTGACACTCCAAAGTTCCATGACTCAAGTGAAGGTGACGGTCTTCTTGTCATTGCCCCAGTCCATCCTTGAAACTACAGTCTGTAAAGAGGAAAGAAGGAGACATTCTAAGCAGAACAGGAGGAGAGAACTGCCTTCTACTGAGCTCATTCACAGGACTGTCTTAATCATATGTGGCGCTGGGGTGCAAAGATCCACTCGGAGCCCCTAGGTTGCCCAGAGTTGTTGACCTTTCTTTAGGGGGGGACCCCAAAGTTGTTGGCTTTTTAAAAAGGAAATAGTTGTTGTCAGAGCTGCCCTAGGTCCCAGCTCACAAAGGACCAACGCCAGTTCGTTGTTATATAAAACAGTCTTTATTGAAGGTCAGTTTCGCTTTCACAGCCGCGGCGCGCAGCTCTACGTCTCAAACTCTAGACCGCCGAAGCTCCGTCTGAATCTCCTCCCCCCAGACACCAGTTTAAGACTCTAGCCTTGCTCCACCTCTTCCTTTGCTCTCTTCTCCTCTGGGCCCGCCTGTCCGCTGGGGTCTCGCCTCTCCTAGACTCTTCTGACGCTGAGTCTCCTGAGTCCTCCCCCTCCCTCCGGCGGGCTTTAGGACCTGGTTCCCAATCCGGGTTTCCTGCTGTGCCGCGCGCCTGTACATTCGAACTTGGCGCGCTCCCAGCCGGCCACCTTCCTCCTGACCGTTACACTGCTCCTGTCACTGCTTCCCCCTTCGGGGAGGCTGGCTGCACCTGACTCTCCCTCCGTTCCCTCACTCTGCGATGGAGGCGTGGCCACCCCTGACTCATCCTCTCTCCCTGCTGGAGGAGAAGCTGGCCCTGATACATGTGACTCTTCCCCCTCACTACGCTCTGGTGGAGGAGCTGGTCCTGCTCTCCCGCTGCTGCTTTGGGAGTCCCTGCTGGCCCCTTGCTTCTGGTGTGTCCCCCCTGGGACCCCCCTTGCCCTGGCCATCGGCGCCCCCCTCTGGGAATCTTCTGATTCGCTGGAGAGACTCATGGAATCTCTCGGGCCACTTTCATACTCCCCTACGCTGCCCTCAGATTCTTCCCCTTCGCTCTCCATTTCCTCTCTCCCCTGTGCCTCTGCTCCTGAGCCCCTGACAGTTGTTTACCTTTAGAACGGTTGTGGGACACAGGGACTCACAGCGTCAACCAAAAGGGGTGCCAGCGTCCCATGCACAGGGTTGTACAAAGGGTGCGGGTTCCATGCAGGGGGGAGGGACAAAATGTCGGGCAGCACGCACAGTCGCCGTGCTGTCCACCCGCTGCATCCCCCCACATGGCGGTTAACTGTTTCGGCTGCACACACAGCACCCGGAGCGCCGTGTAATGTTGTAGGCACTGTGCAACGCATCCTGTTGCATGCGCCAAGCTGCGGGTTCCTTTGCTGGCTTTTCCGCTGTTGGCGCACGCTCCCAGCGCCATCCAACGTGGGGTGCCAGTGCAGAACGATGGGGAATGCAAGCGGCGTCAGAGGCAACATCTCCGGACAGGATCCGTGTGCTCCTATTCGTCGGGTTTTGTTGCTGCCTTCGGTGCTGTCGGTGCCTGGCGGATCCCACCACAACATTACACAGTGCTCTGGGCGCGGCACCAAAACAGCTGCCATGCAGCTGGGGCAAGAGCCAACCGCCGAGCCGAGCATGTTGGAGTACCGTGGGCTCTTCTGCTGTTCCGGCTTGGTGCAAGTTCGGGGGCGAGCGTTGGAGTCCGGGGAAGAGCTGCCTGCAGCAGAAGAGCCTGCAGCACTCCTACGGGCTCCGCTCCACTTGACTGTCGCGGCTCTTCCCCAGACTCCAACGCCAAGGTGATTGAAATATCACCCTATGTCTGCATGTTGAGCTGCTGTTAAAAGCACAGCTACAATGGCCACTTGAAAACACTACTTGGGCAGAAGATGGAATCTTTTAAAATCATAGGCCACCCACAACCAGTAGCATTTGGTGGGGGGAGGCACTTAGCATATCTCCCAATGTTGACATCACTGTGGCTTACAAGAAGGTAGAGGAGGAAGGAGGTGAGGTTGATGTGGTGTGAACACACTGGCATGAGCACCAGTTTGGCTGTACCGGTGTGTTTGCACTGTGCCAACCTTACTCAACCCTGACAGCACCAGCAATGTCAGTAGTGGGAGGTCATGTAAGTGCCAGGACCTTACCCTGCTGACAGTGCTAGCTGCAACCCAACATGGAAACCCTATGCATAATCCTACTAAATCTAGTTGGTTTAATAGCAGTATTAGGCCAGCAAGATCTTGTGAGATCTTCCGGAAATCTCACAAGATCTCATGAGCTCTGTAAGATCTTGCAAGAGCTCAGTGAGATCTCACAAGATCTCACCAGAATCTGCCATTATTGCTGCCAGGCACTGCTGCACAATCCAGGTAATGGAGGCTTGGGTGGTGGTGAAATTCTCAGCATGTTGTACGCTGAAAGAAAATTATATGAAAATACCGGTGGTATTTGACTCCTAGTAAGCTTGCAAAAATGTATAAGACAAGTGCAAATATCTGCTGGAAATGTAAGCAAAAGGAAGGCACCTTCTGTCATATGTGGTGGACCTGTAAGGTTCTAAAAGCATTCTGTGAAATGATATACTGGTACATATTAAGATATCTCAAATGGAGCCAGTCTGTCTCCGGCTGTTCCCTCGGAGCTTTCCAGGCTTGCTGTTGTGTAGGCAGAGTTGTAGCCAGGGCTTTTCAGCCACTACGGATCACAGACCAATAAAGAGTACCTGGAAATCTGACATTTCCCAAAAGGGCCACGAGGTGACACTATGTTTGGGTTGGCATCTACAGATTTTTCAAATGAACTAAGCCAGTCATTCTTGCTTCCTCACATCATAATGACTCCTTTCAACCTTTGCTGTGAGCAAGGTTTAGTTTTTACTGAAACATAGGTTCAGTGGCTGAGTGAACTCTGGAGAATGCTCTTCCAGAAAAAAATAAACTGCAGTAGTATAATGATATAATAAAAATGTTATCCAATTATTTTATTTTTTTCATTTATTCAGTTGGGATCCCCTTTTAATACACTGGTTCCCTTAACCTACAGTCCACACCCCAATTCTTTGGGATAAATCTTAATTTCTCAGTTTTAAACTCAAGATAATTCTGTTATAACTTGGCATAACTTTCAAAAGAAGTGTTGGTGTCGTTTCCAATCTGAGAAAACAGCAAACACACTGAATTAATTCTTTCTAAATTAAATTTGGACCAAGCCTTTCCATTAGCTTTTTCACAAGCATACACTATTAAAACACATTTTGTGTTTTTTATTTGAGGGCCTTTGCAAAAGAAAATAGAAACAAAAAAATGAAGGCGTTCAGGACCTGGAAAGAAGCAAATATGATGGAAGTGACAAACACTACTGATAAGACTAGAAAGTGTTAAAAATCTAGCCAACATGCGAAGCAAAAGCTATTGAGAAAGACAAAGATGATGGATATGAATCTATGACATCACTGGTTCTGGTAACAAATACCATAGGACAGAAAGAATATAAAGTAGATCAGACAACACAGTGTAGCAAGCACACTTTGAATAACTCAGAACCAAGTAGAAATGAACCCCAAACCCAGGGGCATTTGTGTTTGTATGTATGAGAATAGGTACTGTATCTTTTTCTTGCAGTCTGTAAGACGATGTGCATTTGACCTTTCTGAGGCTTGGTCCACTTATGTGTTTGGCCTCTCAGATTTACTGACTGAAGTTTGGAAATCTGTTTGTCAGGGTTTCAAAATTGTTTTGCACATGTGTTGTCTGCCAAAGATTCCTTTAGAGCACATCCCCCCTTCAAAGAATTCCAGGTATTGTGATTACAGAGTTACAGTTCCCAGCAACCCATAACTAATTGCAGTGCCCATAATTCTTTGAGGAAACAATGTGCTTCAAAAATTCATTAAAATATAGGATGTATGAAACTCTAGAAAATGTTGGGTCAAGTTCCAGGATGTAGAGCCTGAATGAGTACTGGACCACATTGTTACCCCCACATGAACAGAGAATGTGGCTTAGAATACACTCCTGTATCTTTCCTTTTTATTTGTTAGAGCTCCAGAGGTACAATTGTGGAAATGATGCAGAGTCTTAACCCTAGTTTAATGTGCTGCGGTGAAGTCCATCCCTTTGGAGTGCCCATTGTAAAGACTTCTGAGGTGAGTTACAGGTGAGAAGCAGGGGTCATTTAAATCTTAATTAGAACAAAAAGACAGGTGAAACTATCAACATTTATAAAAATGCTGCAGTAGTGGAATGAATTTTGAAAACACAAAGGAATGGAATAGGCAACTTTCTTGTTCTGGGTGTGATTGGGAAAGCTGCATGACATACAGTGAAATAACAGCTGTAGATTTCTATAACACTATTGTTAATGTGGGAAGACACAAGATTTACCCACCAGGGAAGAATGGCAGATGAAGTTGATGGACTATATGGAACTGGCGGAAATGACTGGCAGAATCCGAGACTAGGGAGATGAGTCGGTGGAAGAAGATTGGAAAAAGTTTAAAGACTATTTACAGAAATATTGTAAAATTAATAAATGTTAGAAGAACGTTGGAATGAAGTGATATGGCTTCAGTAGAAAGGTTATAAGGAATTAAGTACAAATAGATTAATAGAGTATTAATGGAAAAATAAGGTTAAAATGTGTTAAGATAATTATAGGACAGAAAACGGGAAGATGGAAAGGAATTGCTGAAATAATTAATAGAAGTGGAATACAAAAAGGGAGGCGTGAGGAGGTCGTGGAAATATGTGAAAGAAAGACAAAATATTGAAATTTCTTTTTCCTTTTTTTGATGTGTTTTTAAATTGTTTTTGTTTTGTCTTGTTAGTTTTTAGTGTTATGTAGTGTAATGTATTGTTTTTTCTTTGCTCTTTTTTTTGTAAGTGTTTAAATTGTTGCAATAAATATTATTTAAAAAAAAACCACTATTGTTAATGTGTTGATTTGGTATTTATTTATGTAGGCTCCATTGGTGGTGGGCAGAAAGAATCTTTTCTCCTGTGTTTATTGAATGCCTATCTGTTTGTCTGTGGAGAGACAAAGGAAACAGGGATAGTATTTACAGATGGTTCCTGTTACTAGGTTTTTATTGTGGGTTGGTGGTGAGTGATTAAAAAGAAGTGCTGTCAATCCAGATGCTATTTCATTCTGTACTCCCCAGTTTCTCCCTCTCAGTACCGTGGTGTTAGTGGTTCTGATGTCTGTGTTAGAAAATAAACTTTCCTGCCACAGTGGTGGCCTGTCCAGTTGAGGGTTGTGTTGCAAGTATGCAATAATGTGATTATCCTGCCATTGTCATCACAGGGTTTGTTGTTGATGGTATCCTTATGTCTCAAGAGACAATGGAGTACATCTCCAGGGGTGAAGCCAAACCACTGTGTTAGCAGTACTGAAGTGACCTCCCTGGGTGCAAGCCTGGGCAGTGGGTATGAAGGTTCTGGGCTGCTAAGATCCCACTCTCAACCTTGCTTGTATGGTCCAAAGGAAAGCAGAACAATATGTTTGGCAGCAGCTAGGCTTCAGGAGTTGCAGAAAGGAGGTGTTCAAGATGCCATCCAACCATCTTAGGGAGTCCACTCCAGATTTTTGTAGGGTTTACGGTACTCTGTAGCCTTTTCTTCTCCCAAACATATCACAGAAAGCAGCACAGGTATAGGATCAGAGTTTTCCTTCTCTTAGATGGGCTACCTTCCCAGGTTGACGAGCCCCATCTGCCCCTCACTTCCCTCTCTACAGCATGTGCAGAAACTGCCTTGACTGTTGGGTCCACTATTGGTCTCATCTTCTCAATCCTCTAGAGCCTGTCTTCACATGCAGAGGAAGTCCCTAACACACCAAGGGTTTGAGACCCATTGGCTACTTTCACCTAGTTTAACTGACCAGTCAAAGCTGTTCTCAGGATGGCCGCTGTTGCATGCTGACAGCTTCTAGGAGTCACAGGTGAGAGCTGAGTGCAGGGTGGGGACCAAAGTTGGACAAACTACCTCAGAAGGAGCATGACATGTCCCCTGCTAGATGTACTACCCCTCCCCTAACACCCCATACACAATTACATTCTAGGAATTTACCTACATTTCAAACCAGCACAGAGTTCATATTAATCACAGAGAGGAAATGGGAGAATCACGATAGTTGTGTGCATTTGAGTACATTGCACTCCCATCTCTTTGGGAAGGGAGAGGTTGAAGGAAGAATGGAGAAGGTGCCTGGATCCTATTCTGAAATGTCACTCACCCCTGCTAGCCAATAATTTTTCTTCCATTACTTGCTGGGGCGGGAGTGCAGCACCAGTTACAACAGTGATAATCAAGTTCCTAGTGGATACTGGTCCTGTAGTGCTGGGAAGACAAGTGTTAATTATCTGCCTGTTGATTTGTGTAGATTGATTGGGTTCTCTTTTGCAGTTGATTAGTTGTGCCAAATGTTTTGTTGTTTGCTATATTATTCCAAATTCATATTCATGGTGTAATATATATGTTTGGAGGTGTGCAATTATTAACTTGTTTTAGCATTTTGAGTTGGTTTTAATGTCTTATTATAGGCGCTATCCATTGCCCTGGGGTTGACTGTGGAGCAATTTACATCTAACATTTAATTGCTACTTTGAGACTTTTCTTCCCTATCTCCTGAATATTGTAGTGTGTTATATAGGCATATGGGCATAGAAAGAATATCTCAGATAGAGAACTCTATATAAATGATGGATTGAACTGCAACCCTATATAAATTTAAATGAGTGTAAGACCCATGGATCTCAGTGGAGCGTAGTTCTGACTAGAGATGTATAGGATTGCACGGTCACTGTAGTATCTAGCAAGCATGGCTCTTAAAACCCAGAATGAATTTATCATGTTAAAGCAAAACTTACAGTAAAAGGAACTATGAAAACACCGACAACATTTAGTTTTGATCTCTTGTGGTTACTTTTTGTTTTCTTAATCATACTACATTTTAAATGTAAAAGAGCCTTCTGTAAAGAGAAGAGAAAGTTTCACCAGACTTTTGTTACAGTCTTGGGATTGTGGCAGTCTGGATACATTTTATATTGCTTTGATGAATTCCTGTTGCCTTAATGGGAAAGCAACAGCTCCTTACAAAAAGTGGGGAAAGCTATAGCTTAAGCTTATTTAATTCAACTAAATTGAATTAATTCAAGCAAATTATACTTTAGAAAAAGCTGAAGCCTCTCTCTTCCTTACAAAAATACTAATTCTCTTTACACATGCATTATTTCCAGTTTTTAAAAGAAAAAGGAGGGGACTGTTTGAAGTATTATATGTAGTAGTTGTGTGTAAAATCTCTCATTCTTCATATTGGCTTCTTAAAAATTAGCCAGCCAATCAAAAGTCCCTAGACCGACGCTGTCTTTCTGAGTTAATCCAAGGCCAGTAAAAGGATAATTTGATTAAACTGAGACCCTAATTTATTTAGCTTTAGTTCTGGATCAAGCTTTCCTTAATAGAGTGCTGTCGTCTTCAATTGTTTGAGGCAAATTAAAGTGACATAAATACCATGGGACTTTTTCAATCTGATTAGTCAGCTAACTTGCATCAATACTACCCCAGCCATCAGATGCTGGCGTCCTTCTTTTCATTAGTCTTACTAACAACTGACAAGCTCTCCTTGAAGAATGGGCACCCACGCTGCCACGTCGACCCCCACACTTAACCCATCATCCTTCCTCAATGGGTCCCGTTTGACAAGGTGCCCACACCTTTCTCCACTGCTGTTCCCCAGACAAAGCTAAATATTGTTTTATGAGCTATCAATAGCCTGTTAATCCCAAACAATTTCACAAATCCACTGAGCACTCAAACTGATTATAAGCATTTGTTCTTTTAAGATGCTAAATTTCTGCTGGTTTATTTCCTCTGTTCTCTTTCCTCACCATGCGATGCCCAGATCATTGTAGCTGGAAAGGAAAGCTTCAAATACGAAAGGTAGGCTGCCCTTTATTGCTGCATTTTGCCAATGAGCACCAGAAAAAGTAACTTCTTTGAAGATAGAATATCATGATATGGGAGCAAAGATTTAAGAAATGCAAGGAGGACTTTTCAAGTGCCAGCACAGTAGGATTCTATTTGCAAGGCTTTCTAATTGGAGAAAAGTTCCATATTTATCTTAAAGGGGTCTGAAGCATCAAAATGATCCTTACCATTAATGCAAATGGCAAGTCTGTTATACTATAGATTCATTTTGAAAACAAGTTTTATATGTGGAGGTGTAAAAAATACATAGTTAGAAACAGTGAACTCAAACATCAACTACTATATTCAAATATTGGCTATACTTAACCAATGCACAAACCAATAAATGGAACAAGGTGAACATGAGAGATTACTCCAGAACTCTTCAATGTCACAGGGTAAATTATGTAAAAAAAGGGATTTAGAATAACGGCATCATCAATGGCCAGGGTTGGTCCATAGCTCAGTGGTGGAGCACATGCTCCGAAAACAAAAGGTCTCCAGGTAGAGTTTGGAGTGGGTTGGAAGGGTCCAAAACCTTTTAGAAACATGATGAGCTGGGTAGTATAAGGCAATTTCATATGTTGCTTACTTCAGGACAGTTTTCAGGGGCACCAAATTATCTGGCTACTACCGTAGTTCTTTTTCAATGTTAGAAGGAGAAACACTAAGGCAAAGTTGAGCAGTGCATAAAACCTGAGCTCATGTACATTGTAACAGGAAGCTGTATAACCAAACAGGATATAATCCAAAACTAGTTTAGGCCCGGTACTTGTGCCAGTGGTGCAATCCTGTACATGTCTCCTCAGAAGTAACTCCCATTGACTTCATTGGGGCTTTCTCTGAAACAAGTGAGTCTTGGATTGCAGCCAGGTAGAGAAATCCAAACCCCCTTGTCCTGGACTGGAGGGGGGTTGAACTGGGTGGAGATGTCCTTCCACACAGCTCTCTCTGCTAGGCTGGCTTCTCATCAGTGTGGCACTCCTGTTTCCACCCACTGAGCTTCTTGGTAGACAGTGGAAAGCCCAAACACGGGGCATTCTGGAGGCAGGGCTGAGTGAGCCCAGGTTCCTTTGGATCTCAAGCTGGTGTCACTGCTGTTGTGTGACAGCATTAGGCCTGGTTGGTGCTACAGTCTTACTGCACTCAACTTTCTTCCCTGGTCGCTGTTCACAGCAGGACTGCAGAAGTGGTGGTGACCCCTCTATTCCACGAAGCTCCACTAGCAGTGGGTAGCGGGAGGTTTGAATTGCAGCCCAAATAATCTTTGTTCAAGTCTGTGGTCTTATGGGAATATGGGTATCTACCCAGTGCTATGAGCACTCCTAGTAGAGATGCAACTTATCCACTTGCAGCTTCTTTTAGGCACACTTCCCTGCAATTTGTGGCCAGTCCCTGCACAGCACAGCTCTTTCCATTCTTTCCACCTGCTTCCTTGTGCTCTGAGGCACATGTTAAATGCAAAGCAGTTAGAGCTGCACAAGACACAACTGGTTTTCAAGCCAACCAGCAGCAGCAGCAACGACAACAAAAATTTTATTATTTCTAGCCCCACCCATCTGGCTGGGTGTCCCTAGCCACTTTGGGTGGCTTACAGAATATATAAAACATAATAAAGCGGCAAACATTAAAAACTTCCCAATACAGGGCTGCCTGTATTCTAAAAGTTCTGTAATTCTTTATCTCCTTGACATCTGAAGGGAGAGCATTCCACAGGGAGGGTGCCACTACCGAGAAGGCCCTCTGCTTGGTTCCCTGTTACTTCGCTTCTTGCAGTGAGGGAACCAACAGAAGACCCTTGGAGGAGCTCAGTGTCTGGGCTGAGTGATGGGGGTGGAGACGTTCCTTCAGATATACTGGACCGAGGTCATTTAGGGCTTTAAAGGTCAGCACCAACACACCGAATTGTGCTCAAAAACACACTAGGAGCCAATTAATATCCTTTAGGACCAGTGTTATATGGTCCTGGCAGCCACTCCCAGTCACCATTCTAGCTGCCTCATTCTGGATTAGTTGCAGTTTCCGGGTCACCTTCTAAGGTAGACCCACATAGAGCACACTAAAGTTGTCCAAGCGGGAGATAACCAGAGCATGCGCCACTCTGGTGAAACAATCTGTGGGCAGGTAGGGTCTCAGCCAGTGTAGCAAGTGGAGCTGGTAGGCAGCTGCCCTGGACACAGAATTGACCTGCACTTCCATGGACAGCAATAGGTGTAAATAGGTCAAATAAAGTTAATATGTTGATTTCACATTAAAAAAATTGCTCTAACAGAAAAGTTGTGTTTGCGTTGGGAAAAATAAGAAATTAAGATACCTGAACTTGTTTTTGTAACATAGTGCCACTGTTACGCAGATGACACCCAGCTCCATTTTGTTGGGAATTTGACATAAGATTCTCATGTAGTGGAAGTTGCCCCCAATTCTAGTCACCACACAGAAGCAGCTTAAGATCCAAATTAATGTATATAGGACCACAGTCTTATATAATATTTTGAAAAGGACTAGGGCTGGGAAATATCAGCTTTTAAACATCGCGATGTATCACCGGCCAAACAATATAGTGATACATTGTGATGTTGAAAAGCAGAGGGAGGAACAAGCTGCATTGGGTCCAGGCCCATGAGGCGCTAGATTGAAACGAACTCAGCTCCCTCAACGAAATGAGCTCCATTGGCCATGTGCCTCACCATCACATTAGCAGTGTCAGCACTACCAGCAGCTTCTCTCCCTCCTCCCTCCTTGTGTCACCTTTTTCAAAAAGGGCTGCCGGGATCCTTCTTCAGAGGCAGACATTCTGAGTGGGGTGGCCAGGACAATGCCTGTGTATCAAACTTCTTCCCCATCCTTACTCTGTCCTTGAGAGGAGTCACTGGTTGGTACCATACTAAACCTGCTCTGAAAGAACTGTACAGTGGTACCTCAGTTTAAGAACAGCCCTGTTTACGAATTAGTCGGTTTAAGAACTCCACAAAACTGGAAGTAGTGTTCCGGTTAGCAAACTTTACCTTGACCTAAGAACAGAAGCTGAACAGTGGAAGGGTACCAGCAGCAGGAGGCCTCAATTAGGGAAAGCGTGCCCCGGTTCAAAGAACTGTTTCGGTTTAAGAACAGACTTCCAGAACAGATTAAGTTCATGAACCGAGGTACCACTGTACTGGCTTCCAATGTGCTTCCTGTCTGAATTCAAGGTGTTGCAAATAACCTATAAAGCTCTTGAATTACTTGGATCCTAATACTTTTCTTGTAGAGTCTTGCTTATGATTTAAGAGGAAGGCCCTTTTTAGTTCTCTGAAACTTAGGAATGATTCATCCAGCAACCACAAAAAACCCGACCAAATAGAAATAGATTGCTTTCCAAAGATCGTGCTCCTGTTACAAGGATGGATATCCCAAAGACTTAATTTGTTCCAGTGTTCAGGAACCTGGGGCTTTATTCCAGAATTGTTTCAACTCTAGAGATGAGTAGCTGGAATAGAATCTAAGCCTGTGCCACAGTCTGTTTCATCATATTTAAGATTCCTGGCATGGCTTCAGCCGCAGCACCTCTCTACTTAGAATCTTAGCATTGTGTGGGTGCTTCCAGATGGGAGCCTAAAAACACAAATGGGTCATTCTGCTCTGATTTTTCTGTGTGCACATTTGGCACATTAGCTTCTCCCCATTCCTCTTTTTTGTCCAGTCATGGATAGTTGTTAATCTACTACTGCTTGCTGTAAACACCAGTGGGCAGAACTTGATGAAAAGTATCTCCATTATGTTCTTTTGTCCTTTCCCTCGGCCATTCTTCCTTCACTCTCTCTATTTCCATTCTGGGCATGCATGCACATATCCAAGTCCATTTTTATTTTTTTGAAACTGAATTCTTGTGTAATAGGAATATTTACTTGTATAAGACTGGCACAAGAGTAATAAAAAGGTCTTGCACAAGTTTCCTAATTTTTTTTTAAAAAAACAAACACCTTGATCTACGTACTGTAATTACCACCTTCAAGGCAATCTCTTGCATGTACTGTGGGGAAATCTTGAGAGCGCAGTTCTTCCAAACTGATGTGCTGAGATTCTGATATGCCTTCAGCATGCAGGAATTGGTGGAAATAGATATGCTCATATTTTTTGAGCTGCCAGGAGGGGGAAATGGCCATCTTCTGCTCAGGTGAGGAGCAAATGCAGGTAGGGGTTTAGCAATAGAGACCACCCACCAAAACATTACTAAATACATGACAAGCTGCCCACCATAGAATCATAGAATTCTAGAGTTGGAAGGGACCCTGAGGGTCATCTAGCCCAACTCCCTGCAATGCAGGAATCTCAACTAAAGCATCCATGGCCAAAAAATCAGCTTCCTCACCAGCAATGACTGGGGAAGTGTCATTGATTATTTTTATTTATTGCATAAAGGTAAAGGGACCCCTGACCATTAGGTCCAGTCATGACCGACTTTGGGGTTGCGGTGCTCATCTCGCTTTATTGGCTGAGGGAGCCGGTGTTTGTCCGCAGACAGCTTCTAGATCATGTGGCCAGCATGACTAAGCCGCTTCTAGCGAGCCAGAGCAGCACACAGAAATGCCGTTTACCTTCCCGCCAGAGCAGTACCTATTTATCTACTTGCACTTTGACGTGCTTTCGAACGGCTAGGTTGGCAGGAGCTGGGACCGAGCAATGGGAGCTCACCCCATCGCGGGGATTCGAACCGCCGACCTTCTGATCGGCAAGTCCTAGGCTCTGTGGTTTAACCCACAGTGCCACTTGCGTCCCACTTATTGCATATTTATATGTTAAAAAAAAAAATACAAGCTGATGTTTTGATGATGATGTCATCATGTGCATGCCATGAAAAACATACTTGCATGAGCAGCACAGATTCGACAATGAACTTCAGTCTTGAACCACCCTCTGCTCCAAAGCCATGGGTTGTGTCCAACGTTAGGCATACTCACAGCAGTCCAGCTAAACTTATTGGACATAACTTACTGAATTTTAATGGATCTGCTGAGCTCTGAGTAGAATTTAGTCAGATGCAGTCCTGTGTTTCTTAAACGGTAGCACCCCACTTTAGTATTGTTTGCCTGCAATTTCCAATTAGAAGCACAAGAGGGCAGTGCGGTTCTAACCTGAGAAAATATATTTTCAACTATAACTAGAAGGACTCTTTCTCAGAAAGTCTCAGAATACAGCCTTCATTGCTCCAACTCAAAAGTAAATCCCACCGAACCAATGGTACTTACTTCTGAGTAAACATATTTAGGATTAGGGCATCAGTCTTAGTTACATTGAGTGAAACTGACAAACCTTTTCTAAAGAGAAAAAAGTATTGCATTTAAGGCATCTTGAAATTACTGACTTGAAACTTTACATTGTCTTTTCATCTCAGTAATGTTCTGCTGATCTTTTGTCTGATCTTCCCAATGCATCCCTGCTGCTTTTTACAAAAACAAAAATTTAAAACGTCTCTTAGAAGGGCAGAAAAGCACAATTTCACACACAGGAAAAATTATATCCCCCCCCTTTTTTTTTACTTAAATGAACTTTCTGAGTAGCTGTGCAGAATTCCTGCCTCCTAATGAAACCCTTTTCATATAGCAAGTAATGAAGAAGTAGTCTGAGTTGGACTTCAAAGTTATGTGAACATATTAAGAAGTAACAGTGCAATTCTATGCACGTTTACTTGGAAGAGAGTCTTCAGTGGAGCTTATGTGCATCCCAGGTAAGTGTGCATAGGACTGCAGCTTAAGTACCATTGAAGCCAGTGGGGCTAATTGCAATAACTTCTCGAAAGATTCCATCAACAGTGTCTCCGAAAAATCTTACACATCACTTGGGAAGTCAGGCAAACTAATATCAGTGTACTGGATGAAGCAAAGATCACCAGTGTTGAAGCAATGATTCTTCAACAGCAACTTCATTGGACTAGTCATGTGCGGATGCCTGATTATCGTCTTCCAAAGCAACTGCTCTATTGTGAACTTAAAATTGGAAAGCGTAATGCTGGTGGTCAACAAAAGAGGTTTAAAGACTGTCTCAAGGCAAATCTATAAAAAAAAGTAGTATAACACTATCAACTGGGAACCACTGGCTGAGCGCTCCAGTTGGAGAACAGCCTTTACCAAAGGTGTCATGGACATTGAAGACACTCGAACTCAGAACGCAAGGGAGAAACATGCTAAGAGGAAGGCACGCTTGGTAAATCCACACCATGATCAACTCCTACCCGGGAACCAATGTCCCCACTGTGGAAGGACGTGTGGGTCCAGAATTGGCCTCCACAGTCACAGACTCATTGTTAAAACCATGTTTATGGAAGACAATTTTACTCGGCTAGGAGTGATAGCCAAAGAAAGAAGAAAGAATTGCAATAAACATACCTAGCTTCAGGCAATGTGGCTAATTGTGTTTATTAGCCACATAGTCTGATCCCAGTCATGTTTATTTGCAAACAAGCGTGTTTTTCACAGAAGTCAATGGAAGAAAATCAGTCCTCTTTTGTAGCTGAGCAGCCCTGTTGTAATGTCTATGGCAGATCCATTCCTTTATCCAGACCAGGATTCCAGAATGCTCTAGCCTAAGCAGACTGTTGACAGACGACTCAAACCCTCTAAACTCATGAAGGAAAATGTGTCAATGAATTGAAAAGCTTTTTTTTTTTTTAAGCAATTTAAACTTCACATTGTTGACACTGTTAAGTCAGTGAGCCTACCACCCAGACATATTCCCATCCATGTCAGGAAATCAAAGAAGAATTAAAATACAGTGGTACCTTGGTTTAAGAACAGCTTAGTTTATGAACAATTTGGATTAAGAACGCTGCAAACCCAGAATCAGGTGTTTTGGTTTGTGAACTTTGCCTTGGAAGCAGAACATGTTCCGCTTCCTGTTGAGTGTAAATTGAGTCCCCTGCTGCTATGGTAAAGCACGCCTTGGTTTAAGAACGCTTTGGTTTAAGAATGGACTTCCAGAATGGATTAAACCAAGGTACCACTGTATCAAGAAGAGCTTGGAATTGATGAGCAAGTAGAAGGTCCTACCCTTGGTTCTCCCCAACAGTAATGGTCCAAAGGCTATGCAGCCAGGCAAAATCCAGATTTGTGTTGACATGCACCTCCTTAATTGAGCCAGAGAGAGAGATTACTTCTACTGCAGATGACATCATTGCAGATTTCAGTGAGGCCTTATCCAGCTTTGGCCCTACAGCTGGCTATCATCAGCTGGAGCATAGCTGTCAACTTTTCCCTTTTCTTGCGAGGAATCCTATTCGGAATAAGGGACTTTCCCTTTAAAAAATGGAAATGTTGACAGCTATGAGCTGGAGCTCCTTCCAGAATTCAAATATAGAACAACTTTTCCAACTCAGGTTAATTTTCATCACAAGTGCCTTTAAACTAAGCAATGATCTCCTTATATTCAAAGTCAGTTATCAATGCAAATAGCGAAAGATAAAAAATAATAAGAAGAAAGCTGATTAAATTGCTTATATACTTTAATAATAATAATAATAATAATAATAATAATAATAATAATAATAATATTGATATTACAGATTCATTTAAAATGCATTCTGTTAACAATTCCAAGGCAGCTTACAATAATGTTAGCACAACAGTGAAAATATGAAAATCAAATTGTAAAGTGGTAATCACAAGTATGTTTTGCATACTTGTGTGTGTGTTTACATATGGACTATATATGGGTTGACTCCAGATCTGTCCTGTAAGCAGAACATATCTTCCATGAGCAGAAAGACTCTTGCTGAATTACTGCAGGTTCCTTGTTCGAGGGAAGAAAACGAAAATCCAGTGGTGGTCTTCTGTTAGTATAAGGCCTTGCACAATCTCTCACAAAACATTTTGTGATGCACACTTGCACTAAGTCTTTCAATAGATCTTCTATAACAGTTCACAGAATAGCACTTCCACCAGAATTTATTCCACTGGTATTTCTCTGAGTCCCACCAATACATATACGGTACATTTCTCTTTTTTAAGAATAAAAAGTGGGTTTATGCCTAATATTAGGTTGGATCAAGGCTAAGATTGTTGCACTAAATTTTCAGTGAAATCAATGGGATCTAACTAACTTGTCCCATTTGTATCCAACACATTTTCTCTACCTTGCCCTGGTCTAATTTGTGAATCATGGAGGAAACAAACCTTCATTCGCTTCCCAGAGTGTTACCCTTACAGCACAATCTTCTGAAGTTTACTCAGAAGTCTGTGTTCAAAGTAAGTATGTTTAGCATTGCCACGTTAATTTAGATATTTGGGGTGCACACAGCTCAGGATTGCAGTAAAATACCATCTTTGCTTCCAGTATTTACCTTTCATCTAATATTTATTGTTGTACTTGAGAATAGTTACAGTGAGGGAGAAAAGTATTTGATCCCCTTCTAAATTTGCCCGTTTGCCCTCTGATGAAGAAATGACCAGTCCATAATTTTAATGGTAGGTTTATTGTAGCTGTGAGAGACAGAATAACAACAGGAAACCCCCCAGAAACCCAGAAGACAAAAGTCAGAAATTGATGTGAATTATAATGAGTGAAAGAAGCATTTGATCCCTTTGCAAAAGAAGACTTAGTACGTGGTGGCAAAACCCTTGTTGGCAATTACAGAGGTCAGACGTTTCTTGTAGGTGGCCACCAGGTTTGCACACATCTCAGGAGGTATTTCGTCCCACTCCTCTTTGCAGATCCTCTCCAAGTCAGTAAGATTTCGAGGCTGATGTGTAGCTACTCAAACCTTCAGCTCCCTCCACAGATCTTCGATGGGATCAGGGTTTCCCATCCCATTTTTCATGCACTGCCTCAGACCACAAGTTGTGCTCTCTTTCCCTCTAACAGTTTGCTCAAAATGCCAATTGCTGCGAGACCAAAATGAAATACACACAGCCCATCTCAGGCTCTCCAGCCCTGAAAGAACTCAGCAGTGGAATAAAAGAAAGCATCGCCCATGTCAATTCCATTCCCACACGTAATCATTAAGGGTTTGTTTGAGAAAAATTTCATTGCCCGTACAATCTCTCACAGTGACAAGCAGCTGCACATGATATCGTTTAAAAAACACTTGCATAATATTTCTATCCCCAGAGTTTTACCTTTAAGCTTTTGACTGACAGGCATCAAGGAGATCCATCCTTCTCTCTAAATCTCGGGCTGGTGGTATTCCCCGCCCCCGCCACCTTTTACGTTCAGCAGCTGAACCAAACTCCACAAAAGCAACCCCAAAGAATGGCTAAAAGGTTGGGATAGATTGACTGTTTCCAAATTGGAATACTAATGATGATCTTTAATGAAGCCTGACAGTACAATCTGTTTCTTATTGTTCCCTAAGTGCTGGCTACTGATCATATTCGCTGGCTTGAGGTGATGGGGAGAGGTAGGGACAAATGGCGCCCGCTGGCAAGCAGCACTGTGCACAGCTGATCTTTCAGCAAGGATTAAATTAATTAAAATGATTCCTGCATCTGAAGAATCAATCTTTTTATTTGTTATCATCATACTGTTTATTAATATTGAATGGTGGCTAATTGGTGCCACTGCTGGTTGAGGTCATCTGGCTTGATAATCTTCTTAGAAGGTAGTCACAAATGCCGAATTTGAGTAGCTTAGGACTTAGAGAAGGGAATTGGGAGAAGAGATTTTCCAGCTTCTTGTTTATGGAGAGAGGTGGGGAGAAATGAGAGATGGTTTACAACTCCTGCACATGGCATAAATTGTTATTTAACTGTTCGTTCTGAGGATCAACAGTATTTCTATTTGGATATTTTTTATTTATTTCCTTTCATTTTAAACCCATCTTCCTCCAGATAACGACCAAAGGTGCACTAGAGACCATGGGATATTAATAAACTATAAAATATTACATGGATATATATTTGCTTACTTAACATAGTAATTTGGCTTTGACAAGGCAGTGTATATAAATGTTGAAGAATTGTTTGTTACTGAAAAAATATTAGAAATCCTCCTATTCGTGTTTTTATGGTGATTGGCAGAGATCGGATTCTGTAAAAAACAAAAATCCTGATTTATTCATTTTGGCAAATTAAAGAGGCTCCTGAACTAGTGGATTTTTTTGGAGTCATTTTTAGGTAAGGCTGCAATCATAAGCACACTTACTGCAGAGCAAATTTCATTTAACTCATTGGGATTTCCTTCTGAGTTATGATGCTGAGGATTAGGCTGAATAGTTATACTTTTCTTTATAATGATGTGTCACTTTGAAAGAGATTTTTGGATCCCCCCCCCCCAATAGAGCAAGTGTAATTCTATATTCTCACTCCTGTCCCTGACTGAGAGATGGTTGGTTATAGTTGTTAAACCCATGAAAATGACTGTAAAACATTAAAAAGCAAATCTAAACATATTTTATTTCAAAATTTGGGTGAAAGAAGTACATTCTGGAAGCAGCAAACTGAGTAAAGCTTACAGCACAATCCTAAACATGTTTACACAGAAGTACAGTGGTGCCTCGCAAGACGAAATTAATTCGTTCCGCAAGTTTTTTCTTCTTGTGAGTTTTTCGTCTTGCGAAGCACGGTTTCCCATAGGAATGCATTGAAAATCAATCAATGCGTTCCTATGGAAACCGACTTCAGACCAGGTCCGGGGACAGTCTGTCCCCCGACCTCTTCTGAAGTCTGGGGGGGGGGGACAAGGGCTTTTCTTCCCACCCCCAGCATTTTAAAAAACCCCGGGACAGCGGAGGACTTCTCCGCTGTCCCGGGGCAATTTAAAAGCCCCCAGGAAGGCAGGCAGGGGGGAGCAAAGACTTTTGCCCCCCGCCGGCCTTCAGAAGAGGTCCTGGACCTCTTCTGAAGGCCGGCGGGGGGCGAAAGTCTTTGCTCCCCCCCGCCTGCCTTCAAAAGCCGTCCGGGATAGCGGAGAAAAGAAGGCTGGCGGTGGGAGGAGGTCTCTCCGCCCCGCCGCCAGCCTTCGGAGGAGGTCCGAGGACAGTGGGGAAGACGCGCTGCGCTTCCCCGCTGTCCCGGAGATTTCCCTATGGGCTTTCGTCTTGCGAAGGAAGCCCATAGGGAAATTCGTTTTGCGAAGCGCCTCCAAAACGGAAAACCCTTTCGTCTAGCGGGTTTTCCGTCTTGCGAGGCGTTCGTCTTGCAGGGCACCACTGTACATCCCCCTAAATTAAACACAACTTACTTCCATGTAAGTGAGCAAAAGATTGCAGCCTTAGTGTTTCGTTTATTCACCAGTTTAATATGTGACCAGGAGTAAGGAATGGTTGTCATGCAGCTGACAGCAAGATCAATAAATCAAAAATTTGACAGGTCTTTCCTAATTATGCTGTGTGCTGCTCATGTGAAGTATAGGACATAACAATGATCCCAAATATATATTACTTATGTATGAACAACCCTATCCCAATGTTCACTAGCAAGAAACATTTGCGCGCTGGTTTGTATATCCCAACCTCAAGTGTACTTTTTAAAGTGTCCATTTTCTATGTTCTAGCTTTGTTTTGATTCTTCAGAAATAAGTACTTTACAGGATCTCTTGGTGCCATAGAAGTTGTTTTATAGGAAGCAAAATATAATAGCAAAAAGAAGAAGGATGAAAAGCTTAAATTATTTGTTAAGATCAGATCAATTTATCTCTGTTTAGTCAGTCCTCGAATCCTGTTTGCCTTTTAAAAGCTTCCTATTATCCTTTGTTCAGAGACTTCACTGACTGCTTAGGTTAGAATTCCAAAACTTTTCATATGCTTACGTTACATTAAAAGCATTCCTGACTGGCACTCTGTGGCTCCAGTCCAAAGACCCCATTTAGGCTCACACAAGTGAATGCGTGCACACACTGGCTTTCTCACCTTTGTTCCTTGGAAAGTAGCTACTCATGCTGCACTAGAGGATGTTTTTGAGGCCTAGTCAGGGCTGGCTCCAGGTCTGAGAGAGCCCTTGACAAAGTGCCCTTGGTTCTGCCTCTCTTCCCTAATGGCAGGAGTAGGCAGCTATGAGGCAACATTCTTAATTTTCCACAGTACCTTGGAGGAGTGCTGCAGAGATTCCACTCGGGCTGCCCTTTATGTTTCTTCTCCAGTTCTCTGCCCCATCACACACATACACCACCTCTGCTGCTGCCAGGAAAACAAAGCAGCGCTCTTTGCAAATGGGCTAGAGATGTGGGGCTAAGCAGTTCCTGAGGGCTAATCGTGCTGTATGAATTTGTTTAGAGAGTGAGTTTTGCTTCCAAGTTTGGCTGCACTCACTGGGGGAGAGGGATTTACAACCAAAGAAACCTAGTGGTAAATGTGTGGTTGCAGTCTTGGTTCTCCTTAGGGGTTTAAAGAGGTGAAGGAAGTGGCACGTTCCAGAAAGAGGGGGGAATAAGCAGGTTTCCCCACTTTTTGCTGTTACTCTTGCTCAGAATGTATGGAGTGGAGGTGAACAGCTTCGCTTTGTGCGTCTTAGTCTTGCTTTTGTGCTCGCTTGCCCTCCCTTTCTCACGATTGTGTAGTGCATTGCATTTAGGTCAGTAAACCGAGAGGGCATTTTTGGCTATGGGTGTGTGTGTGTGTGGAGCTGCTGGTGCATTCTCCTAAACCAGGGGTCAGCAAACTTTTTCAGCAGGGGGTCAGTCCACTGTCCCTCAGACCTTGTGGGGGGCCGGACTATATTTTGAAAGAAAAAAAAGAATGAATTCTTATGCCCCACAAATAACCCAGAGATGCATTTTAAATAAAAGGACACATTCTACTCATGTAAAAACTATTAGGATCTCAGCCTACACTTGAGTAGGACCCTGGCAGAAACACATGCGTGACTGGCATGTCCTCTCCCCGCTGGTTGATCCTTCGGGAGCTTCAAAAGCTTTCTTCAGCCCGAACATCACAGCGACCGATGCCAACAGACACCGGCACACTTAGGGATCCGCAGAGTCTTCGCAACTTGCATGACAGACCTCAGCAACTCAGCATTTTGGCTAATCTACTTTATTTACATATAAACACATGTGGAGCACTGCAACATGGTTCCCTCTCTTTCTAGCATCAGACAGCAAGAGAAAAAGAACAAAGGACAATAGACACAGTAACACAAACATCCTGTCTCCATCACTTCCCACTTTGTGGAGTCAAAACATATACCATCATGTGAAAGACAACAATCCCATGACTGCAATCATGGAGCAGGAATTTAACAAAAATACGCTGATTTCCAGACCGTCCGTGGGCCGGATTTAAAAGGTGATTGGGCCAGATCTGGCCCCCAGGCCTTAGTTTGCCTACTCATGTCCCTAAATGACAAATAAATAAGCCAAGTAAGTGCATGCATAGTAGGATGCCACTGACTTTTCTTCCCATGTGCTTGGGTGCATGTGACAAGCCCTGTTTTTTTGAAGGAGTGAGGCATGGTAGTGGGGTGCATTCTATAGTTTGCCTCAGGCGGCAAAATGTCTTCAGCTTTATTCACACACTTTTTTTTCATATACAGCAGGAATTAGCACAAAATGCACATAGTCAGCTCATAGCATAAAGCACAGGACTAAGCTGCATAAAGCATACTAAAGCATAAATTGCACAATAAGCTTACAAAAAGGCTAATTAGTGTAGTCTGGTTACCATTTGCAGGTATGCAAGAAACATAAAGACTAATAGGGTAAAGTTAAGTACTCCAGCTGGGGTGCCCAATTCCAATTTATGGTAACTGGTAGGAAGCCCATTTCCTTGATCTGGCTTCTATAGCCAAGCTTAATAGCCAAGCGTAAGGCTATTAGGCAAGGCCCTACTGCCTACATCCCTTTAGTTGTTCAGACTCTTGGGCAGCAATGGTCCCTCACAGCCAGGGTGCAGCATCCCTGTCGGCTCTGGGTCTTGCTTCTCAGTTCCTCATTTTATTAATGGAAGGTGCCTTCCACCCCTTATTTTATTAAAGCCCATAAAATATTAAGCAGAACTGAAAACGTCCTTTAAAACTTTGTTTACAGGGAATCCTACTCCTTAAGACTGCAACTGTATATGAACTTACCTGGGAGCAAGTTTCATTGAACCTAATGGAATTCATTTCTGAGTTGGCATGTCTAGGATTGCACTGCTGTGGTGGTTTTTGTTTGTTTGTTTTTTAGGAAGAAGATCCCAAACTACTGGTGCCTTTCAGTTGTTACAGTGACAAGAGACTGTAGAATGCTCTTCTACAAATTCCTCCCATCCCCTACCCTTTCTAAATACTTTCCCTGTTGGCAAACATACCGACTCCAAACAAGGCTAACAGATAAGTCCTCCAGCAAATGTTTTAAGGACCTGATTTTGAATAATACCTTGCCCTCAGAGTTAGCCAGTAGTTAACCTTTGACCCTTTATACCAGCATGTGGGATTCTGTTAGGGAAAGGCATACAATAAGTATGCTAGTTGTCTGATTGGACCTCAAGGTTTTCTAAAGGTAACTCTCCCTTTCTGCTGTTTCAACTCATTGCTTAAACTGTAGCTTAGAACACATACTTTTTACTTTCTACAACAATAACAATTGTTCTTCTCAACTATACCTAAGCAAGTTAGATGCCTGATGGTGCAATCTTATGCATGCCTACTTGGAAATAATTCCTCTTGAGTTCAATGAAACAAAATCAGCAACAGCGTTCGAAGTCAGCATTTGGATGTCTTGAGGTGTCCTGCAACTGCAGAATCAAAGGTTCTATGGTTTTCATTGGAATTATTTGCTGCACTGGAAAATAATGTGAAGTACTAATTTTCCCAGTTATGAACAAAGAGTTCCGGCTCTGATAGAGGTCCACATACATAGGCTTCTTCTTGTTAGATGTCCACATTCAATATGTGGACATTGGTTGGGACATAGTTAGGAGCCACTCAGTTAGCGATAGAGGTGATGCTTCACTGTCCCTGTGATAGGGTGGAGGCCTTTAAGTGATTAACATTTGAAGGGACCAAGTATTCTATTTTATAAAATATACAAATTTGCTTGTTCACATACCCTTGTGTTTTTACCTCTCCTCACCATAGATTTCAACCATGAATCCTTCTGAGAGTCATCTATATTGTTACATGTATTAATTGTATATACCAGCAAATTACCTCAGTTTTTTGCCTGTTTGTAGGGGATTATCAGCTGTTTCCAATATCAGATATGAAAAAGTGTTGCACTAATATGAGTACCCTTTTCTAGTTTGATATCTGCTGTTTCTTTACTTATTCTGTTTAATCTGTAATTTGTGCTGGTTTTCTTGATGCTACTTTTATTTTTAATGATGGAAATGTCTTTTTTGTAATTGCTTTTATTTTATTTTTATTGATTCTAAAGACCTCTATGGTTGAAGTGCAGGGTTTAAGTAATCCTAAAAAAATAAGCAAATGAACAAATATTTCAACAGGCTAATGTTTCAGTGGACTTACACTGAGGGTTGCAGACTTAAGCAGTTAGCCTACTGATCACCAAACATCCCTCCTTCACCTCAGTCTATTTTGTCCAAGTTGTGATATATGAGACTTGAAGGACAACAGTTCATACTTTCATACTATATTGTATGCCTTTCTAGATTTCTTCCTCTGACATCTAATTTTTTTGTGTTTTCCACAATGATTTCCCAGTGTTGTCATTTTTTAAACAGCTGCGCCGTAAAGCACTGCCACCAGCTTTTTTAAGGAAACAAAATGAATGATAGCTGTGCTCTGCAATTGAAATCAACAGCCCAAATTGTATTACAAAAGTGCTGCTCATTTTTTAAATTAGTTATTCCTCTTTAACCCAATGCTGCTCTACATTTCTTCTCCTTAGTGCTGCCGCTTTAACTATATTCCCCTTCTCAGACCACTGAGAACTGGCTCCTTGTGGCCAAGAGAAAATGGAGGTTAAATGAGTTATTGCTAAGGTTCACCCTTTACCCAACGAAGTATGTGAAAAGTCCATATAAATGGTAAGTAACATTTAATTAAATTCCCCTTTGACTGATCCATGGCTATTTCCCATGGACTGGTTCAGGCAAACTAAAGGAGGCAGGGGGCCATAAAGAAACATCATAAATACCAAACCAATAGGATTTATTAACATCATATCTGACAACCAGGAGTTCATGTCGGACCCACCACAGTACTAACAGAGCTCCCACTGGGCCTGCAAACATTGGTACAAATGACAAGGCCTCAAGCACAATCCCAGCATGAATGGACCTAAATTAGTTGGGGCCGAATAACCAGTTTACTAACACCTGTATTAGTACTGTATCACTGTGGGGAGGACTGCTGTTAGACAAGCCATAATCCCATAAGCTTGTCATTTGCATATCCCTCATTAGCTGATTAAAACCTGAAGGAGGCAGGTTTTTGCAGCTGGTGGGTCCATTCCGACACTCAGTCTGCCTGGGTGGCTTGGTAATGAAGTAATGTTGGTGAATGTGAGGTTTATATGTATGGAAGGGATTAAGAGCATTAGAATTTGTGTGAACTGATGTTGCCATATTCTCTCTACTGGATCACAGTAATTGGATGGGAGGAGCAAGAGGGGATCCATTAGTTTTGTCTGTTTGCTCAGGAGCTGGGTGCTAGAGATTCAATTTTGTTTCCTTTTGCTCCTTTGCTTTTGTGAAGCATGCCTGCTTTGTCTAGGGGAGTCCTTAGCACCTCTGTACACTAACCCCACTAAGGCGATTCAGCTACAAAGAAGCAGCCTAGGAGAATGTGAAACCAGCCAGCATAAAAATGCAGCCTAGACTCAAGTAGTACTTGAGAGAGCAACACATTCCGACCTAGTCCAGGCCTGGGATAGAAAAGCAAGAGATAATTGAAATCTATAAACACCTCTGGGGTCTTTTTATTATTTTATTAGTTCTCCACATTTAAGCTTATCCAAGTTTCACATCAAAAGGCGCCGGGAGCTCTTTACAGGGAAACTGAATGGTTTTAAATTTCAGTGACTTAAGAAGCAATTGTTACGAGCATTTGCTGGGCATGCATAATTTTAAGGCCAAGAGGGAAAAGAATACACATTCCTATGCTATTTGTACAGCTGTAAGACTTAATGATTGAAAAAATTACAACATTGTTTCCCCCTTACAATCAACAATACAACTCCAGTAATGTTGGTAGGAAAACTTGGTCAGTCAGAAAACCCAAAGCCAAATCTGACTATTTATGGTACTGTGAATGATGTATAAAACTTACTAAGTTTAAACATAATGCTCTTAATGTAAAGAGTTAGAGCATACATTTCAGCAAAATTTTGACTGTTAGCTTGTGGACATAGTTTGCTCTGTACTTCATAATTCTAATTAGCATGACTGCATTGCACTAGGAATACTACTTCATTTTCTGCCTTTTATAGCTAAAGATAAGTTTAAATAAACCCCAAGAAAAAGCAAGAAAAATGTTTTAAACTTTATACACTTTATCCTACTTTCAATGTTGTTCATTCCCCCCCCCCCAATGCCATACATTTAAAGCACATCCAACAGACATTTAAAGCACATGATTTCCCCTAAAGAATCCTGGGAACCACAGTTTCCCCTTCAGAAAGTTACAAATTCCCTGCATCCTTAAAAAACTACAGTTATCATAACTTTTGGGGAGAAGTTGTGTGCTGTAAATGTGCATTGGATGTGTTTTAAATGTGTTGTTTGCCCTCAGCTGTGTGTTTAGTATCCAATACTTTGGTTTGGACCCCTGCCCCCGAGTTCAATGGCTTTTATTCTGGTTATATGTGTGTTTAGAACAGGAGCTAGCACAGAGTTAGCTAACGTGCTGCCCTCCATATGTTGTGGGTAACAACTCCCACTGGTCCTAGCCAGCAATCACTGCCACTCAATAATCTGACTGCCATATTATGAACCACCAGAAGTTTCTGAATAGTTGGAAGGGCAAATCCGCAGACAGCCTACAGCAGCTATCAAGTCTGGATTGTACCAGTCATTAATAACTACGGGAAGGCTATGTCCGTAGGGGCTGCAGTGGAGTATCAGACAATACTGTTACTGCCCCCCGGAAAAGTGAGGAGCAGCAGTGGCTTTTGGTGAGACCTTATGAGATCTTGTGGCGCTCTCACAGTAACTTGCCTCTGCTGCCATTTCTCCTGTGGAGGGGTATGTGTGTGCCCTGCCCACCTGCCACAACTTCCAAAGCAAGGAGAAGTGGATGAAGCTTCCAGGTTCTGGCAAGTTCTCACAGACATCTCACAAGATGGTGCCGGAAGCCGCAGCCATTTGACACCATGTTTAATGTTTGATTTTGCCTGAGACTCATAAGGAGGTCTTGAAAATAGAATACATAGAGTACATAACATTTCCCTTGAGTATCAAGACCTGTCACTCCCAGGGAAGTTTATGGGGTGCAGTGGTACTACTGGCTAGCCTGTTTTAGGTGGCTGAAATTACTTTTAAAAACCAACAAAAAGAAGAGAGCCTTTGGACTCACAACCCAGGTCACCTTGTGTTTCCCCACCTTAATATTTATGTTAAATGATTCTGTGTGGATTTTTAAGGATTAATATGGATTTGTCCACAAAAACCCACTCAGAATCTTTAGTCCCATCCTGTAATGCAGATTTTTTTCCGTTGGCGCATTGCTACGTATTATGTGAGGAAGATTGCCATGTTGAAAACTCTGTCACCCACAATTTTCTCAGTGCCCTCTGCAGATATACGTAGAGACAGTACTGTAGCCTTGTCCTTGTAGGGACAGTATGAATCTAAGGTTGCCATACGTCCAGAATTTCCTGGGCATAGCCGGAATACTGCGGTCAGAAGCAGTGTCTGGACAAAAATCCCAAAAATATCTGGGATAATCCAGACGTATGACAATCCATGTCGGAAGTTTTGGCAATTTCCCTTAAAAATAGCTCAAAAACCTCAATTTTTTTGCCAATAAAGCTCAACAACTTTTGTGTCTGGATTTTCACTTTTTGAAATATGGCAACCCTAAAATCAGCATGTGAGCCCCAAACAATACCTCATGTGAACTAGCCAGCTCTTCATTCTAAGTGATTCCCAAACCTCCCCCCCCCCCCATTGGACAACATGAAAATGGCCCAGGGTCTTGAAAGACCACTTAATGATTTTTCTGCCTGTTGTAGCAATTGTAATGTGCTGTGCTTGATTAATTGTATTTTATTGCTTCTTTTCTTTTATGTTATTACAATTTGAATTCCGTCTAATTCAGAATATAAGTGTTCTACACATACACTCAATGGACCACCTGGATGATGTTTGTGGACTACTGGTGGTCCATGAACCACAGTTTAGGAACCCCTAGTCTAGGGTGTTTTGTTGGTTTATTTTTGTGCTGCTACCCTGCACAAAACCCAAGCCTAAATCCAAGCATGTCACTATAGTTGCCTTGTAGGGTACTAATTCCATTGAACAGATTGGCCAGTTTCTCCATACATTTTCCTTCCTCAGTAGTAATATGCTGGGAGTCAAACACCATCATTGGCAGCTGTGTAAAAATATAATTCCCTTCCACCCCACAGGGAAGCAGTTTTTAGGCTTGCTGCTGACTGATACCACTGACCTATGCTATTCCTGCAACAATACATTAATAAGTCCTCTCACAAAGGACACAATAAACTCCGATGTGAGATTAAGCTGTGTTATCACTCAGTTTGTCTGTTTCTGTTGTAATATCACTGTAGTGATGATAATTATTATGCTACATTGGAAGACTGCTTCTCACCCTCTTGGCAGTTAAATAAATACTTGTATAAATCCTTGTTCTACCAAGACGCTAATAAGCTTTAAAAGAAATCTGCTCAATGAATCATGTTATGGCTGCACTGTGGCAAATTCCCTAACACATTCTAATGCCCCCGTTGGTTGTTTGTTTGATTCATTTTATGACTCTACATGCCCATTAAGCTGATGTACTAATGCTAATGTACCATGCCTTACTCAGAGTTAGAATTGTATAATATCTCATCAAAGCAAACAGTTTTATTGCTGAGCTATGAATGACAATTTCTCAGATTTATTACACTAGAGGATTTATTCAGGCAATTACTAAATTGGGTTCTGTAAATTGATAAGCTGAACAATGCACGTAGGGATTGATCCAAATTCTGCGGATGAAGTGAATATTGAGTTCAGAGCTGTCAATCGCTTGCAGGAATTGGCCTTGACAATCAACAGACCAGTTCATAGATCACATGGGGGTGAAGAGTGCAATTTGCTTTGGGCTTACTTTGAGACAGGGTTCACCAGAGCTTAGCTATTCAGTTATGACAAACCCTAACCCTAGGACATGTAAAGTAGTAAGAACCCACCCCCCCAGTGCTTTACAACACAATCCTTTGCATCTTTATTTGGAGCTAAATTGCAGTGTGTTCAGGACTTCCTCTCCAGGAAAGTGTGCATAGGATTATTAACTTAGAATACATACAGACTGCCTTTCCAATTAGTCACCATAACCAATCCTTCGGTACATCTAAAATTAGGGTACGTATTCCTCAGTAGACCTCCTGAGCTGTGCCGTCTTTAGTTTAGAAATGAAACACTAATTTGAAGGCTTACTTTTCACAAAGATGTTGGGTAGTGACTTATAAGAAAAAACACCAATGAAATTCCCTTTTCCCTTTGAATATTTTTTTCTTCATTCAGTTGGGTCCTTCAGAGGACTAAGGCCCCAAGAAGGGTGGCTTAGGGGCCATAGGGGATTGCAGGATTCCATTTCCATGGTCAGAGAAGGAGGACTGTGCTTGGAGAAGGAGGTCTACCACCAGAGGCCTCCTCAATACAGCAGGACCCCAGCCTCTTTCACCCTTGCTACTCCACTGTCAGTAGGGGATGAAAAGTGGCATAATGGGGGAACCACAGGATCCAAAGCCCTCTCATTCCCCTGGGACTCAGCAAAACTATTGCAGCATGCAGCAGGCCTAGTTACTTTCCCCCAATTTTGATCAATTTGCAGGGCAGGGAGAACTACAGTATAGAGAAAATAAAAAGTTGTCTCCTGCCACCATCTTTTACTTCGGTTGGCATCAGATAGAGCATTAAAAGTGGAGTGAGTCAGGAGCTGGTATCAGAAGTCTGAAGAGCAAACAGAGGACAAACCAGAAGGCAGGATGAGAGGACGAGCCAAGAGAGATCACCCAAGATACACTAGAGCTCAGGAAGACCTTGTTGCTCAGGCAAAGTGCCATTGAAACAGGAAGCCCTATTCTACTCCTCCTGCCCCAGAAGAGCCAATGGGTAGCCTTTTCCCTGGGAAACTACAATTGTGCACATGAAACAGAGGTCAGTAGTTCCTGACACAAGGCTTAGGTAGCTGTTCACCTGCCACGGACCCTCTTCTCCAAAGATCTCCAGAGGAGTGCTCTGCCCAATATGATTAGTCACTTTGCATAGGAAAAAAACAACTCCTAGTTGTAAATGCTGGGAGAAAATGAGGTGATTTCCACACATTTCCACAATAATTTCATCATATGCTGGGACAGGACCATCAGCATTTAAACCAATGGAGTGTTCCCAGCTACAATTTTTTCCTAACTGTTGGTCCCAAACAGTGGCTTGGGTGCTAAGTTAGCCTTCCATGAATGGAAGTGTTGCTTCTAGTTTTTGATTTGATGGGGTAGGGGTAGTGATTTTTTGTTGATTTCCCTCCTCTCTCCCACCTTCTGGACCAGGTGTTTTTTGTTTCTTTGTTTTTGCACAATGCAACAAGTGCAGAGGCAAGGGGGAATTGGCAAAGGTTTCCTCCCTGTGAGGGAGGAGCAGAACTTAGAACTCCTGCTTACTAGATCAAATTCAAGATCCAAACCATTCTCTTATTTAAATAAACCCTTGAGCTTTCAGTGAGATTTTATTAAGCTGGACCTCATAGTGAAGGGTAGGTAATAAACAACAACAACAACGAATTTCTTGTAACACCCATTTTGTCTTGCTTACACGGTAATGAGATTCTAGCCTAGGAATTCCAGTTCCAATTCCATCCCTCTTCTATCCACTCTGGCCTGTTTAAATGCCACCCTTGCTTTTCTGTTATTCCAGACAAATTCAGAAATTACATTCTGCCACTCATTTAATGTTTTGTCTAATATGATCTTAGAAATATAAAGTGGCTTTAGACAAAGCCTCTGCTTTATTAATGTGCATTCTACCTAGTAATTGCAATTTTAATCTGGAGCGTAGTATTACATCTTCTTTTATTATCAGAAATGTAGTTGTTTCTGTATAGATCCTCTAGATAAAAAGATACTTCTCAGCCCAAGCAAATCAGCTATCCTGGTTTTCTTGGCGAAATCCAGTGCCACATAATGGCTCTTGATCCAGCAGATGCCTTCATAAATGTAAGAGGAGAACAGAGGATTTTGGTAGATTCCGCCATCCCATTGCAGCCACCTACACACACACAACCAAAATCTGTTATAGAGTGTTGAGGGAGCATCCAGTACAGTGTAGATAAAAGAATAAAATCAAGAACAATTTGCAACAGTACTTTTAAACATATAAAATTTAAAACACTAAAACAGGTTAAAATTACTTCAACTTTCTAAGCATCTGGGTAGGCTTGTCTAGACCTTATACATCAAGGGAAAAGAACGTCAGGCCCGGGGCCTAAATGTGGCCCTCTAGACTCTCCGCAGGCTCCACCCCTTTCCCTGCCTGCTCTATCCCCTCCTTGTTTTTCCCTGGCTGGAATGTGTCCTTGAAGTGTGATAATGCCTGTCACTTAGCTAGACAGAGAGCTGTGTGTGTAGACATTTCTGGCTTTTAAGTGTCTGGGATGTAGCCTACTGTACAAATGTGATGCGAGTGGCAGATATTGCGGCACTCACTTTTTGCTTCTGGGCTCCAACCACCACTGGCCTTAAGCCACCAGAAGGTTGCCCTTGAGATGAAAAAGGTTCTTCTTGTTCTGTATACATAGCCTGTGTGAGATAAAGTCCACCCCCTTCCTTTTCTATAAGTACGTCTAAGATACTTGAACTCCTAAACATTCATATAATTTTAGGTATACACTTATAAAACATAATATTGCATACCCTCCAACATTTCTCCAATGAAAATAGGGACGTCCCATTCCATAATGATAATTTTATTGTTTATACCCCACACATCTTACTGGGTTGCCGCAGCCACTCTGGGCAGCTTCCAACATATATAAAAACATAATAAGACATTGAACATTAAAAAAATAACCTTTCCTATACAGGATTGCCTTCAGATGGCTCAGGAGTCAAATAACTCCATACCTTCCAACATTTCTCCAATGAAAATAGGGACATCCTACTATATACCCACTAACATTTTTCCGATGAAAATAGGGACGTCCTAAGGAAAAGTGGGACATTCTGGGTTCAAACTAGAAACTGGGACAGTTTCTCCAAATCAGGGACATCCCTGGAAAATAGGGACTCTTGGAGGGTCTGACATTGCACACATACAGGCAGTGGACGTAATTAGATGAATTTCAGGAGCCTGCAAATTCTGCTAGCAGTTCACTGGTGCCTTGTCAGTTCTAGGAGAACTCAGTTGCTCTAAAGGCAAACGCCCTTCTTTATCAAAACCTCAACTCCACTTCTCCACACTGAAACATTTGTATTTATTGGGACTTGGGAGCTTAGCTGGCTGGCTCCAAACATACGATTCTCCCCTTTATGCCTGCCAACTGAGCAGTCTGGTAAGAATCACACATTTGTCTGTTTCCACGCTTGCTTCACAGTTATCATTATAGAAGAACAGAAGTAATCAGTGGGAGAAAGAAATAGTTCTGTTAAATATAATATGGATTTGGAAAGCTGAATTCAGCTACTGTTTGCATTATTAAACTCACGTCCCCCCCCCTTGTTTTGTCTGATCTGTCCCTACCACTTTACTGCTCCCCTTATCTTTATTGATCACTTAATTTATCTTTTCTTAACTTCCCCTCGAACCGTCTGGTGTCCTGTGTCTATGGTATTGAAGCTAAACACCCGTCTGTCCATATTGCCATGACTGGTTTGCCTTTGAAATAATAGGGGGAGCAGGTGGTGTGACTAAGTAGCCCCTCAGCAGAATAGGGACACCACTGCTGTAGCCTGCCCCAACCTGCCACTGATTTCCCCACCCTCCCAACTGTTCTGCATTAACGCAGTCAACTGTGGCTTTTACAGTTCAAGTTTTACACAACTGTTTTACAGACCAGGAAGAATTTCTTTTGTGGAGAAGCTTTTGTTAGGCTGCAGAGGAGGGGGGGAGAGCGAAGGAGGAGGAGGAGGCAGCAGCGGCAAAAGCTGGCCTCAAGACTGAGTGAATTGAACGTGTGTGTAGATAGCTGTTTATTTCATAACCTTATTTTACTGACGCTGCATTAAAAAAGTAAAAAAAGCACATGCATTTAAAATCTATTTGCAGCGTTATCTGGTGCTTTTCTGCAGAGCCTTTCAAGATGATGAAAAAAACACACAATAGAATTATATGGTAGCAGCCTTGCTGCAAAGGGAAACCTCCTTCACTGGTTGTTGTTTTTTAATCAACAAGGTATGTTTTCTAGCATTGGTAAGGGGAAATCAGCGAAGAAAAGAAAAAGAAAAGGGTACATGAAATAATCAAGGGTTGATGCAGGGAAGATGGTAGCCTTGCTGATGTTCACCAAATATATTAAAAGGCTCTGTGAATACACCATGAAGCAGCACACTGCACAGAGTGCTGTTTGAGTAGTCAGCTCACAACGCACACATATATAATTTTAAAATATTTTGAATGGCATGAATGGGAGAGACAGATTCCAATGCACATCAGTGACATCATCACAGACAAGGGGCAAACAGAAGTATTATTCTTGTTTAAGCTACAACCCTGTTCTCTTTCATTCTTCTTTTTTAATGAGGCAACAATCAAACATCTGTGGCATAGTCTGAGAGAAGATTAAGAAACAGACCCATGCTAATAACATTTATTCTCTTTCAATGAATGCTAAGGATAAGGAATTGGAGGAAGCGTTTTGCTTGGAAAACTGCTGATACTTTTCTGGTGGGATCACATAGAACACATGCTTAGAGGTTCAATTTCTGGCACCTCCAGCTGTTGGGAAAGATCTCTCCCAGAAGCCCAGTAGAACAGCACCTAAACAGGGCCTAGTTAGATGATACGAAAATACAAGTGTCTGGGTTGCATGGGGAAGGGAAGCTGATCAGGACTGGAACCATGTGTGTGGGGGGAGGGTCCTTATTCTCCCCATGTCTTGAAAATCCCCCAAAGACCTAAAGCTGTTATTCACTCTTGGAGGGAAGCTTCTGGTAGTGTTCCTCTCCCAGGGTGAATAGCACCTTTAGGTGAAGGGATTTTTCTTGGAACAATAGTGGGGAAGTGTTAAAGCCCCCTTCTCACACGCCATGATCTATATCCAGGACACATGTATACCTAGCTGTTATTTAGAGGGGGGGGACCTAGTCATAAGTAATTAATGTGTTCCGACATGCCCATGGTTGGAGTGCGGGTCTTGTCTTCCTAAATATCACCTGTGAGTTTGCAAAGTAGAGATTCCAAAAGCCAGCCATGACAAGAGAATGTGTAGGCTGTTCAGTTCAGAATGGTGTAAATGTTTGGACAGTGCATTATATCCAGAGCAAGACTGCAGTTTCCCAGTTTTGATTGAATTTTTGTGATACCATTTTTCATTTTGTTATTTCTACAGCAGTAGCAGATGGCATCATGGGGTGGGTGGTCTGCTTTCTGGGAGGGGGAGGGACATGGAGACAGGGAGGGCAACATGGTGCAAACACATGGGCAAGAGCACTGGACTGGCTCTGCTAATGTGTTTGTACCACACCAACCACACCATGGCCTTATCCCTCCCAATAGACCAGGTTCAAATGGCCACTCAGCCATGAAGCTCAGTGGGTGTCTTGGGCCAGTCACTGTCTCTCAGCCTAATATACCTCACAAAGTTGTTGTAAGGATAAATCATGGAGCAGAGAACCATATACACCACTCTGAGCTTCACTGAGGAAAAAGTGGTGTATAAATGTAATAAAACCAATCAATCAATCAATCAATAGCATAAACAGCAGCAACTCAATGTCCTGGAGATCAGGTGAACATCTCTACTCTATAAGGCCATCTGGTATTGTTATAAAGATAATTTTATACTGATTGTTGGCCATAGCAAGGGCCCCCAAAGCAGTTGCCATAAACAAACAAAATGAAACTGAACACCACCAAGTGACAAAAATTGAAGCTAAAACCTTAAAATCCAAAGGAGCAAAGGTAAATAGTCATACCAGACCTGGTTAATTTAGAAATGTTATAATGTCTGCCAATCTCAGGGGGCAACCCCTTTTAGGTAGATATTTACTTACATTATTTACCAGTGATTGCAATTTAGAGACATCATAAACAAATGACTGATTCCCTGAACACACAGCGCTGTCATTCATGAGGAATTCGGTTCAGGACCAAGACTTTCTGATACTGGTAAGTCTCAAGAAAAGAAAATCCCAGCATTCTGACAAACCCTGCTTTTTAACATTTCGCATATATCATTTCTTGATTTTGTTTTAAAATGAAGAGAAAGAAAAGACAGAAAAGAGTGGCCACATTCGGATGCCACACTAAATCATAGTTTAGTGTGATGAGAACAAGTCGCAGCAAGCCTCAGGCAGTCCTGTACTCTTCCTGGGTGGCCATGGCCATTCTGGTTAGACACAGTTTATAGCAGGCATAGGCGAATTCGGCCCTCCAGATGTCTTGGGACTACAACTCCTATCATCCCTAGCTAACAGGACCAGTGGTCAGGGATGATGGGAGTTGTAGTCCCAAAACACCTGGAGAGCCAAGTTTGCTTATGCCTGGTTTAGAGTGCCATCTGCAGAGTTGGTCTATCTATTAGCCACACTGTGATGTTTGCCGCTGGAAAGGGCAGTGTTAGGAGTACTACCACTGCTTTGCCACTTCAGCAAAATGGTCAGTAGTGCCTCTACAGAGTGCTCCAGTGGAACTCGGTGACACACACCAGGCTCTGAGATCCTTCCTCGGAGCAAGGTGTATTAGAAGGGCTGGCCCTGGAGAGTGCCTATACCACTGCCACTTTGCTGTGGCAAATATTGCTTAAAGGTGAACTGTAGTGAAACAGTAAATGGTAGTTAAGCAGTATTTTATTGCGTTTTCTAGTGCTGTTGCAAAGCAGCAGCCAAGCACTCTTCAGGGCCACCTCACCCACAATGCCATCCCCTGGAAGGTCCCTATGGTCCTTTGTCAGAGTGAAACATCACCAAGTGTAAGACCCTGAAAAGCCTCACTATGCCCATGCTGCCACAGCATGGGGGGAAATGGGGGGGTCAGGAAGGAGGGATAGGTCAATGTGCAGAGTGTTGGTGCTCAGCAGCTCTGAACCCTAAACTCTGGTTAATGTTAACCAATGGTTGGTTTAAACAACTCAGCTTCATAACCAATAGTTTGAAGCTGGCTTGTTTCAAAGGAACCATGCGTAAAATGAATCACAGCTTTTCTTAGAGGCAACAAGCTGTGGTTAATCTAAACCAGAAGGAAATATTTGAAACTCCTCCTTGTGACTGCGCCTGAGGACCAGGGGGGAGTGCTAGGGCCTAAGGCTTGCAGCAGTTGCTTCTCATCAAACTGAACTATAGTTAAGCATGGAAGAAGGAAAGCTGAATTATTATATGGTAAAAACTTAAATGTGGTTCTCAGGGTTTGCGCTTAAAGCTAGGCTGACTATTACAATACACTATCAACATATCCCCCTATAATTTCATCAGACTGATAAATTTAATTGGACACCAGTTTCACTTGTCGTACTGGCCAAAAGGAGATTTTTTAAAAAATGAAATCAATAATACTTACTGAATACATTTTAATATAGTTTCCTGATTATCCCATTGCAAATTAAAATGTGCATAAATTGCTTTCAGAATAATTCAATACAACCCTTTAACAATCCACAAATTATCACTTGACAACACAAAATAATAGGGATTTTTGTTAAAATCAGAAAGCATGTGGAGATCAAAAGGTTAAACAGGTCTTTCATCATGATAAATCACTGGTTAATGAAGCCACTGTTTGTGGGTATTATCCTTGCTCACTTTAACGCCATTACCTTCTGCTTGTAAAGCTGACACTACTAATGATCTTCATTCTTTGAACTTTTCCACAATATTGACTGGTTGCTCTGAGCAGATGTTACTTGGATCTGACTGCAGAAGTCGCAATTCTTATGGAGATTGAAAAGAATTTTGAAAGGAATTGTAGAGTGCTCATGTATGTTTATATCTCAGTAAAACAAAACAAAACAGTCTTCCTAATGCACAGTGAAGATGACAGGGTAGTTACACGGAAAGAAAACAAGAGAAATGTTGTCACTTGATCTTTATCAAATTATTTTAGGTTTTATAAATTAAAAAGCAAAGTTTCTTTTAATATTACTGTGCTGACTTCTTGCACAGCACAGATAACTGTTAATGTATTTTCCTTCCTAATGATCCTAAATCTACCGTGAATGATAAAAACACTTATTTGTTCTCCCTCAAATGCTGGATTATGCTTTTCCACTATATGTGTGGAGGCAGAGAACCATGTACACCACAAGCTACAAATGTAGCTAATAACATTAAAATATTTATGATAATTGACAATACATTACAGACCTAAGTATCCATCCACCCGATATGCATACCTGGAGCTTTCTCATTTACTAAGACAGCTGTACTCATTTTAATGAAGGTAGCAGGTTTACACGCTGTTTGAGTTACTAGATTTCTTATTTTTAACGCTTAAAAGCTCACTGGAATATATGTGGGGCTCTGGGTCAAGAGCTAAGGCAAAGTACAGTCAATACAGTCCTATGTCCCCACCCTCTTGCATGTCTGAATAGTAGGAAACATAGTTGTCACTTAGTGTCTGTCTATGGTTGGGGATTTGAATCTAGGTAATCAAATAAAATGTATCCTTACCAACATTGTGGCTGGAAGATCCTTCGAAGGCAGGAGTGTGAAAATCCGGAATTAATGAGATCAGCGTCCCACAGTCATGGAGGCTTGGCATCAGCACCCATTGATGCACCTCCAAGATGACACAGTAGGGGTGGGTTTAGGAGGTGCATCTGGTAAGAAAGGTGTGGTTATTCTTCTAGGGTTTATGCTTTGCACTGCCACTTCATTTATAGTCCCAAAGCTTGTATTAAAGATGACACTCAATATTGAAATAGTATAACTGAATACTAGATAATGCAACCTCTCCCTCTCGCTCTTCTCAACCTCTGTCTTGGACTGCTTTGAATGTTGTTGTTGTTTTACAATCAGACAGTGCATAAATTTTATGAAATAAATAATATGAACTATTCCATGAGTGAAAGCACCGTATTCTTCGTCCTCCCCTTTCCTTATTCCAACCCCCACTGCCACTGCCCACCTAGGGTCTGGACATATGTTAAAAAGTTGTCACAGATGAAATTCAGATTTCATATCAGCTTAAGAACAATACTTTAGTTCATTCAACTGAGAACCACCGAGTAATCAAGCAATGAGAGATGGTGGTGCACATGGGAACCATCCATTAGTTCACAGACATCTGTCACACAAATATCACTTGCAATATTCAGTATTTTCAACTAATCCTGCTGAAAAACAATGGCTGTGATCCTAAGTAAGCTCTTTTTAAATAACTGGCATTTCTTTTTCATCAGATATTTTAAATAAATAAAACTGGTGCATCTAATACTGAGTTCTCTTAGACTTACTGCAATGCATGACACATGTTTGTGAAGGTCTGCTTTCACTCATAACCAGCTCCAGATTTGTGAAACCAGCTTGGTAAAGTGCCCTCTGGTTGGCCCTGTCCTGCATTACTGGGCTCTGGTGGCTGCAGGCAACAGCAGGGCTGTGATCAGTGTCAGGCAATTTTGAGCTGCCATGTTAATTTTCTACAATGCCCCTAATGCTGATGTGTGCTGAAAGACTGTTTGAAATTAAAATGGTGGCCCTAATCTTCTTGGAGAAGGATACCCAGGGTAGATGCCAGTGTAGCAGTAGCTGCTTCCTGGACACTGAGGCCCCAGCAGCTGCTTGCAGACACCAGGCCTATTTCACATCACAAAGGAACAGTACAGACCAAATTGACCCACAGTGCAGGCTCAGGCTGAAGCATCGAGGATTGAGCATGTTATCATGAAACTTGAGTCTGAAGAAGTGGGTGGTACAGATTTAGGATTTGTCTGCAGCTCATTTCATGTGTACAACAACAACAATTACTATTACTATTACTATTACTATTACTATTACTATTACTATTACTACTATTATACCCCGCCCATCTGGCTAGGTTTCCCCAGCCACTCTGGGCGGCTCACAGCACATATCAGAACATACTAAAACATCAAACATCACTGATACAGTGATGCCCTTCAGATGTCTTCTAAAAGTCAGATAGTTGTTTATTTCCTTGACATCTGAAGGAAGGGTGGTCCACAGGGAGGGCGCCACTACCAAGATGGCCCTCTGTCTAGGACTGCAGTCTTCTTATATTCAAATGCATTATATTTAAGATTCCTGCAATTTGATGTACATTTGCATGTTCCTTTCTTCCATCTTTGTTATGGCATATTCATTTGATGGAACAGTGGTAAGTTTACATGTTCCATGATAAAGATAATTTCTTGTATTTGTGTCCTCAGTCATTCTGTGGAATTCTCCATTACAATTCCATAGATATTCTCCACTACATGATTAGAGCCTAAGGCTGAAAGGACTCAAAACTATGAGCATAAAGCCAAAGACATGCATAAAGCCACTGCTTACAGTGTGAGATTTGAAATCTTTTCCATCAAGCGGTCAAATCAAGTCATAATGCACAACGTAATCATGGGAACAACCTGGGCAGAATTAAGCATTTTAAACTTCATTACGTATTTTCAGTGGGAAAGTTATTAAACATTTGCTAAATTCACAGCCACCCTCACTAGAATCAATGAGCCTTTAAAAATGGCAGGATCATCTTCCCTTCAAGTGTTTATTTATTCTTCCTTTATCTTATTCTTGTTTATCCCCATTCTATGTTATTCTGTCCCATTGATTTCAAGGGGAGGAGAGTTGAACACAAACTTAAATCAATGGTACTTAAAAGTGCTTAACCATGTCCAGATTATGCCCATTAGTAATAAAATTACAATTGGTATTTGATCCATTTGGCATCTGTGAAAAAGGAGTCTTACCTTAGGGATTTTAAAAAGTATAGCAGTTTTTGAGTTTCAGTCTTATTCTAGCTCTTCATTATTCTTCAATTTTCCTGGCAGATCTCGATCCAAAGTACTCAGTCCCATACAAAGCACCA